>NC_134546.1:20294090-20597121 GCF_050624435.1 Tenrec ecaudatus | reverse complement strand
AGCCTGTGGGAAAGCTGCCCTGGACCACAGCAAGAAGGCATCATAGCTACTGGGACAGACTGTTTTAAGAGCCAGGACAGGAGCATCCTCCCTTCGCCGGTGTTTTCCGTCTTTCCATGCGCCTTACACGCTAGAGCATGCATTTCCGAAAGAGCAGTGGCCTGTGCCTGAATCCACCTTTACACAGGAGTGAGAGTAAGTGAGATGGTGAGAAGTGTTTGAGCTTCAAGGTGAGGGAGGAGATTGAGCTTCAACGTGAATCTTCTTCTGTAAATCGGAACCCAAATGGCAGCCCTTCATTCCGCCTTCCACCCTCTTCCATCTCCCTCTCCCCTCCAGTCTCCAGCCCGAATCAGGGAAGAAGAAGGACGGACGTTTCTCCTGTGAAACTTTTATCAAGAAGACGGCAAAGTGCCAAGATGCACTAGGCAGAATCATGTGAAGGTTTTATGTTTGGAATGGCACAATGTCGACAATTTTATATGGTTCCATTTAGTGGGAGCTTCCAAGAAAGACCTTCCTTCAGTGGTGTCAACCTTCCTCATACAGTTCCTCATATTGTGGTGACCCCCAGACCATAAAATTATTTTTGTAGCAACACTATCATTTTGCTACTGTTATGAATCGGGCAACCCCTGTGAAAGCGTTGTTCGACACCAAAGGGGTTGAGACCCACAGGTTGAGAACCGCTGCTTAGACCCTAGGTCACCCGTGACCTTCTGCCCAGAAACTCTAGACGCACTGCCCCTGGGTCAGTGACAGCACAAGCACAAGTATGTCAAGGACAAACACGGCTCCCGTGAGGATGGAGAGGGCCGGGCAGAAGGAACCGGCCTCTTTGGCTCAGAGGCTGCTTTGTAAACCCCTGCCCTCCACCCTGGCTAACTGGAGGCTGGCTTTCGCTGAGTGGCTCAGCCAGGCCCAACCAAAGCTCTGTGTTCTCAGGTTGGAACATTTCAGAGCTGGATCTTCTGTTCAATTGAGTTGTTTTTCTCTCGTCTCTGAAAACTGGGGTAATTGCAAATGTAAATACACAAAAAGTGAAAAATTGATGCTTGATTGATAGGGAGGAATAATACATCGGGCTCATTATCTTGCCTTGGAGCTGCACACAGGCAACCCAGACGCTCTCTCAGCTCTGAGCCCAGCCTGGGGGAGCAGGCAGGGAGGCTGTGTGGAGAGGCAGAGGGGCAGCAGGATGAGGGAGAAGCCCAAAGGTACTGGCCTGGAGTCAACTTAGCCACGACGTGGGTCCCGTTCCCTCCCTGCACTTCAGATTCCTTGTCTGCAGAGGGATGCCTCAGGCAGGTGGGCTCTCCCTTTCTTTCAGTGTCAAGGTTCTTGGAGACAGGCGTGTGCATAGAACAGGTGGACAGTCAGGTGAAACCCTAACTAGGCCAAGTGGAATGACAAATGAGTAAGGCCTATCCAGTCCCCTCCCATGCCCTGACTTGCTGTGAGACTGGTCTTTCTTCTCCTTGTCCACTTCCCTCAGCCATCTCCAGTGCCTCAGTCCCCACAGCCACCAACCTCAGGCCTCGGCTTTCTCTTCCCAGCTCTGCCTCAGTGCTGGGCGGGTCATGCCCTCGATAGAGTCAGGATCTGGAAGTGCCCAACCTGCTCATCACAGGCTTCCCTAAGTCTCTCCTCTCCCACCCATCATGGAAAGGGAGCGCACGGTGACTCTCTCAAAGTCCCTGTTCTCTGACCAGCTGGCTGTCCTCGACACTTGTCATCTACGCCCCCTCTGCCTGGCAAGCACACGGCATTTTGAGGAGAGGCGTGAGATAAGGACTAGGAGGGGGGTGAGGCAGCTTCTGCAGGGACCCACACTTACCCTTCCTCCACAGTCACACACTTTAGTCAGACTTCATGCCCTTGACTTCCCCTGGGATGTCTTCCTTCCCCTTTGTCCTTCTTAGGTGGTTCCTACTGATCCATCACAGCCCAAAGTCAAGTGCAGCCCCTTGGTGAAGCTCTCCATGGGGAGGCACTAGCTCTCTTTCTCAATTTCCATACACCTCTCCTCAGGGGTCATGTGTGTCTTAAGCCCCACAAGAATATAAGATCTTAAAAGAGCAAACGTGTCTTCTCATCCGTCTTTAGCCTCTCATCAATTGCCACTAAGTTGACGCCAACTCATGGTGTCACCACGCGTTCAGACGTAGGGCACAAGGCATTTCTCTGAAGGCCCTTCTGGGTGCACTCCAAAGCTCACCCCCAACCTTCTGATGAGCAGCTGAATTCATGAACTATTTGGACCAACCAGAGACTCCCCTCTATCTGCCATCCATCTACACCTTGATTAAAATAATAGTAAACTGATGGGACTTGGTGTTTCCCACCACAGTTTCAGGGAAAGGTACCCCAATTTCAAATACACCTCATGAATTCTGAGTTGTAAAATATTGCTCCAATTTCTTCAGGGCAGGATTTCTTCGAGCCTTTCACTTGCTCGTGTGAAATGTGACTCTCCTGAAAGAAAATGAAAGACATGGTTTTCCTGGAGGGACTGCCATGATGCCACCTTTTCATGACGTATCCAACAAAGCTCCCAGGACTGGGGGTTCTACAGAAAACACTGGGGGTTATTGATGTGGCAGAAGCTGCTAAAGACTCACATGTGGGCTTGGCAGAGTTTGAGTTTGTCTCTGCTACGTCCTGCATCTGGACAAATCAGTTCAACTCTCTGGACCTGGGTTTTCTCACCCGTTAAGCAAAGGTAACCATGCTTCTGCCTAGGGTGGGCGGAAGGATAAACTGCTTTGGACGGGTCCAAAGCAACCTCACCAGGATTGCTCCTGTGAAGATGCTTCAGGGGCACTTGTGCTAGGGTTTGGGGGAGCTGAGACACCAGGTCAGGAGCTCAGTGCATTGGAGAGGCTGCAGGGTCCTGATAGGAAGGAGGGACCCAGAGGGACCCAGCCATGCCGGCACCAATAGCCATCATCCACCCCCTGCTTAAGCTCAGTGGAGGGACCAGTGCGTGACCCTCTGCCTATGTCCTCATCAGAACTAGGATTACCAGTGGACCACTGAACTCTTTCTGGCCACCACAAATGCCTGCTGGCCTGAGGCTACTCTCGTCCTGCCCTACAGAATAAAACAGATGCCTCACTCAGTGCTTTTCAACCTCACAAAGAGCTTGCCTTTTTGGCTTCTATCTCACCCCCCCCCCAAAAAAAGCATGTCTGATGGAAGACCCCTCCTACAGGATGCCCTGTAATGATACAGCTGGACACTCTGGTCCTAGGACCCTGGAGGATCAACAGGAGAGGGAAGAGACTGTTTATCTCTATTTTATAGACTTTACAAAGGAAGACTCAGACAGAGCAAACCAGGTGCCCACACGTTTGCCCTAAGATCAAGAGCTCATCTGCTTTGCCCGCTAGAGTCTCCTACTGACCAGCAGTCACCTTGACTTTCTGAGTCTACCTTGACCTTGAGTATATCATTTTCCTTTCTTGGGGCTTCCTCCCTCGTCAGAGTCACAATTTCCCAGCCTTGTCCCTCCTGGACACTCCTCTCTGGCAGCCACTGTGTCAGTGATCCAGCTGAGCACACTAGTTCTACTGGTCCAGTTTGGAGCACACACATACCCACACACACACCCCACTGGTGTGCTTCCCTGTGCACGGCTTATGCCCAGGTATTCAGCATGTGAGCTATGTCTCCATCTCTCCCCTGCTCATGTGGTCCCTCACTATGAGCTGTTCTTTGATAACCCTCCGTATAGCTTTCATGCCACCTACAAGGAGCATCTCAAGATATAAGGACATCTTGAAATAAGGAAAGGAGAGGGCCCTAGCCGGAGCAGTTTCTATCAGTTTCTGCACTGGAGGGATTAAAGAAGCCCACACGCAGCGGTCTTCCTGTTTCCTGGATATGGACTTGTTTTGTGTCTAGATGAACCTCTCCCATTGCCACCCGCTGCCCTGGTGGAAGACGTGCCAATTGCCTCTGTATAATGCACTCTGATTTCCCCACTGTGATTTCTAATGGCCTATTAAGCCAGTGTGGCCCCGTGGATCTCAGCCTACAGGCAGCAATCACAAACAAGCATTTTGAAATTATTTTCCCTGGGTGAGGCCACAAGCAAGCAGAGGTCTAAACCCAGGCTGAGCCTGCTGCAAAGAGCACCCATCAGGGGGTGTCAAGAATGAAGAGGCAGGGTGGGCCTCTGACCAAAAAAATCACAAATTTCAGGGAACTAGGCGCCAACAGGCCAGTGAAGACGTCTGACTCCACTGTCTTCTCCAGGCCAGCAGGGTAGGCAGCGCGCTCTACATTTCAGCATGGTGGAGAGGCAGTGATGCTGTCAGCCTTCATCGAGCTTGATCCTGGGGCAGGCAAAGCTCAAAGCTTTCTCAGCGCTGTCTGCTTTGCACTTCACAAAGACCTGGCGAGGAAGGTATTCTTATTATGCTCATGTTGTTGTTGTTGTTAGGTTCTGTAGGGTCCGTTCCGGCTCATAGTGACTCTATTTCCAACAGAGCCAAACTGCCTTGATCTTGAGCCCTTGGTTGCAGCCGCTGGGTCAATCTGCCTCACAGTCTCCCTCTTTGTTCACCCACCCGCTATCACCCACGATTTCCTTCTCCATAGACTGGTCTCTCCCGAGAATGTGTCCCCAGTATAGACGATGAAGTCTTGCCATCTTTGATTCTAAGGAGCATTCTGTATATGCTTCTTCCAAGAGAGATGTGTTCATGCTTTGGAAATCTACGGAATAGTCCATAGTCTTCGCCAACACCCTAACTGAGGCTGAGAGAAGTTAAACCACCAGCCCAAACGTATAGGACACACATGTGGAGAAACTGAGGCAGCCTTCTGTAGAGGCACTGAGGGGGCCTGCCTGAAATGGAGAGCCCTCTGTGAACATCGTTAACATTACAAGACCAGTGAACTAAGAGCTTCTCCTTAACAGGGCGCTGTTGGTATAAAGGCCGTCTAGAAGGGTTCCTTCTAGAAGATTTGAACAAGAACCACACCTCTGAGTGAGCGCTCATCTATCTCAAAGAACTAATTACATCTTCTATGTGTTTGCCTACTTCATAGCACATGGTACTTACAGTATAAGCCATGAGTACATGTTGGTGTTGTGTGAAGAACAGTGTCTCGTCCTGGTCCTGCTACACCCAGACCAGTTGCCATGGAGTCTATTCTGACTCATGGTGGCCCCATGCATGTCAGAATAGAACTAACACCACTAAAGTACCTCTGGATGAACTTGAACTGCTAACCTTTTGGTTAGCAGCCAAGTGCTTAATCGTTTGTATCACTTAGTGAACTGACATTGCCTGCTGACTCGGCAGGATCTCTGAGCCTCAGTTTTCAACCATAAACAGACACTATAAATACACACTCACCTTGCTTCCTATTGACCTGACCGTAGGTGTTGCTGTTGACCCGCATGAGCTAAGGTGCATGGGCTCACGGAGCCACAGAGAGCACCACATGCACAGAGAACATTTGTGATTACAGCGATTGTAGTCAGATGCCCTCTCCAGAGATCTGCCAGCACTTCACAGACACAGTTCATTCATTCTCATAAGCAGACCCAGATGGACCACCCTGGGGGACCATCTGGCCGGGTAGTATGTGCCAAGTCAGCCTCCGATGGATGGGGAGACTCTGGCTCACTAGGAGTGGGACAGAGTCCTGAAACTCACTCTCCCCACTCCCCAACCAAGGGTGCCTCTGAGAGAAGGCAGCAAACTCCTCCACCACCCCCCACCCCCATTCCTCTTGGGGACCAATTCCTCAGCCCACATGCAGTTCGTGGGAAAGCCTTGGCGGCAAATGCACAAACCTTTACAGCAGTCCCTTGTAGCGCAACCCTTCAGCGGACGCACTCGAGGAGTGGCCCCAGGACCAGCATCTTCAAGGACCGCATAATCAGAAATGCGCATTATTGGGCCCATACTCCACAGGGCTCTGGTGGGGTAGGGCTCAAGATCCTCCGAGGGTCAATCGCACCAGCGGCTCTGATGGAGAAAGGCATCGCAGTGTGCTCTCCCCAAAATGACAGCCAAGGAAGCGACGGGGCCATTTCACTCTGTCCTCTCGGGTCACTGGGCATCCCTGGTGGCACAGTAGTGGGCTACGGTCTGCAAGCCTATGGTCTTGGAAACTCACAGGGGCAGGTTCGAACTTGTCCTACAGGGTCAGTATGAGTGGGCATTGACTCCATGGCAGGGAGCTTGGCTTTAGCTTGGGTTTTGTAGGGTCACGATGCGTCAGAATGGACTCCGCAGCAGTGTGCTGCCCAACCCCAACCAAACTCATGGCCACTCCATCTGTTACAGGCTAGGGCAGCGCCAGGAGGTGTGCTTGGGTGCAACCTTGTTTGTTTGTTTGTTTTTGGGGGGGATGCATTCTCTTTGGAAGCCGATCGCCAGGTCTTTTCTCCATGGTGCTGCTGGGTAAGCCCGAATGACCCATCTTCAGTTAGCAGCCGAGAGCCAACGGAGCCTCATTCCCTCCCCTCGATCTGCAGAACTCAGAAACCCGGGGATGGGCCCAGCCCTGTTTTCAAAAGCCTTCTGAGTACCTTGAGACTTCTTCAGCTTGAGAACCACTTCCTTATGGAAAGCCAGTGGTAGATGGAACAAGTCCACTGTGGCTGATGGAAGGCCCTTCCTGCAGCTCTAGGGTTCCCTTCGGGGCAGCTCATTTACTAAACAGTCAGGATACCCAATGCTGGGGCCTAAACAGTGCTGGGGTCCCCACCCATTCATCTCCTTTCTCTACTTCAGCCCCAAGTCATCCCTGCATTATAGGAGTGGCTAGGACTACGCATCCAATTTCTTACAATTAGTATAATTAAGCTCTTGGCTACTGGCCAGAAAGTTGACCATTCAAAGCCACCCAGTTGCGCTCCGGTGACAGGCCTGGCTATCTGCTTCCGAAAAAGTCACAGCCTTGACAGCCTCGCTAGGCACACTGGGGTCGCCGTGAGTCAGAACCAACAACTGCAATTAACAACCACAAGAGGGGAGAAGTTTCCCAAAGTCTTGTTTGGGCTCAGACTTGGGAGCTCATCAAAGAAAGGGAGGGTGGAGGGAAGGTCTGAGCTGCCCGCTGCAGCTGCCTGGTCTCTCTCCCTCCCATCTAGCAAATGATTATCTTTAGTGGGCTGGTTCCGTGTTTCTCCCAAGCACTAATGGAAATGCTCCCAATGCTCATGGCTAAGCAGGGAAATCTGTTCTTGACAGGTAGCTGCAAGCTAATTAATAACCACGGTGCGATCCAGAGCCGGCAGGCCCACTTTGGGCTCAGCCTGGCCCCCTCAGCACATGGGCAGATCAGACTTGAGAAGCTCCGAGGCAAAGGCCGCACTGTGTTTTATGTGTCTCTTCCGTCTCACGTGACATGCGGAAGGTGTCCTCGGTCACTCTGAGTTGGGCTGCACCTGCCCTGGGCTCATCTCAGCAGGATCGGCTGAGCCTGGATGAAGGAATACAGAGTTCAGGACCCAGCGGTGACCTAGGACTGAAGGCAGCACCCTGGAGAGCTAAAGGTTGCCAAGGAAATCAGTGCCTGGGGAGATGCAGGTTTGAAACACTCTAATCAAACCCACGGGATGCCTGGAGGCTGGTCTGCGACAAGGTCATAGGACCTGTGGGAGCAGTGTCCGAGGAGATGAGGGTGATGGTCAGGAAGGGTCTGTAGTCTGGATGGGCGCCTTGCACATGGATTTCAGGATCACGCATGCTCTGTAGGAAAATCAAGGAGAGCATTTGCCTCAACATGAATTGGCCCCAAACTGAGACTCTTTCTGCTTCTGGGCCCAGTCAGTCTGGGGAGCACCTCCCAGAGGACTGGGGGACTCCCAATGGGTGGGCTTCCCCAGGACTGTGTATGGAGAAGTCCTGCTCTCTTTCCATGACAGTCTGTTCTAAAGACATGGGGAGAGCTGTGCCGACAGTTAAGGGGTGTGTGTGTGTGTGTGTGTGTGTGTGTGTGTGTGTGTGTGTGAGAGAGAGAGAGAGAGAGAGACAGAGAGAGAGACAGAGAGAGAGAGAGAGACAGCGAGAGAGCACGTCCTTTGTGGGGTCATTGGCTGTGGTGGAAACCCACCTGCCCTTACCACCAGCTCCATCATCAGGGGCCCTCTGCCCATGAGGAAGCAGGAAATAGAGGAAGAAGCAAGACTTGAAGCTGGCAGTCATCTCTGATTCTAAACAGTTGAGGGGCCTTCGGCAAGTTCCTAGCCCCTCGAAAATTATTGCTTCTCTTGAAAATGGAGTTGGCGACCAACCCTGCCCCCACATGGTAACTGTGCGACTTCAGCATGCCATTATGTGTACAATCCTTCATCACATTCCAGCAGTTTGTCTTCTCCCAGCTCCTCCAGGACGCCACAAATTGGGGTGGGGACTTGGGGAATTTTGCAGCTTTAACATTTGGGGCAAATATGCTCCCAATTGGTTGCCTCTGGGCTTGCAGAATGAGGAAAGGAAGGAATATTCGGGCCATGCCAATCAATAGCATTGGGTTGGCGCTCGGACGCCTGTGGCAGTAGCTGGCATTTTGAGTGGCTTCTCAGAAGTTCATCATGAGTCCCTCCAATTGTGCACACTCATCCTAAAGAGATGCTTTCCATGGCGGGTCCCACCCCATCCTCCAAGTCTGGGCTCTGAGCTCGCTTGCTGGCTGGTATGATCAAGAACAGAGAGAAAGACACAAAAGAGCCCCTACTCTTTTGCCCATGTATCTATTTCTCTAAACTGCTCCTTGATCTGTCAGGACATAATGCACACCGGTATGTGCCTGGGCACAGGGACAGAGGCAAGGACGGGCTACCAAGAAGCATGAGGACCCTTTGGCGGGCACTGGACTGGCCCATTATTGGACTGATGATGGCTTCGTGGCCGTACGTCGCTGTCACACGGCATCCCCTTGTGCTTGATAGTGAGTGTTGGGTGTTATCTATGAAGTACATATTTCTCCATGGAGTTGACAAGAAAATCAAATAATTAAAGAGTATAGAGAAAAGGCCTCAGGTCTCCCAGAGCACCACGTGAGCTGCGTCGACAGCTACCGACTAGAAGCCTAGTCTGTCATTTTCAAACAGAGGAGCTCTTAGCCTCTGGCCATGGCTTACATCTCTGCCATCACAGAAGCCGGGCGTGGGCAGCAGATTCTGAACACAGGGAAACCACTGGGGTATTCAAAGACCCTTCTCCCAAAATGTTCTAGAAGGGATACTTCCTGACCACCAGAGCAAGGAGTAATGATTGAAATTGACCCACTGTTTGCAAGGAAGGACCAGCTCTTGGGGACAGCTGGCCAGGTCAGCGGCCCCTTATTCATCTATTTCTCCCCGTTCAAAGACTGACAGATGGACTTAAATATTACTTCCTCATTCCATGAGTAAAATGGACATGGTGACTCATTTAGAGTTGATCCTAGAGCTAGTAAATCCAGGCATCTCTGTACAGTGTTGCACCCAGAATACATTAAATCTGACAGAAGAGGGGGCATGAAATATATCGGTGTTTAGTAGATTTGTTCATTTAGCTGTCAATGGAAATCAGATGCCAGGCTTCACGGCGGTGGCGAAGCAGCAATTTGTGCCTCTGTCAGAAGTGTGGGTCCGAAGCTGTGATTTAGAAAGAAGCTCGCCCGAGTCTACAGGAGTCTCAGGTACCCACTCACTCTGAGAGGTGCTGGCAGCGTGGTGAACCAGCCTATCTTCACACATTTACAACACCTCAAGTCTGCTGGTAACTGTGGGGACAGAGCAGGATCACAAATGAGGTGTGGGGTCCTGAAAAGAAGGTGGAGACACCCTTCAAAGGCTGCCTCCCCCGTGGATTCTAGTTTCCCTCTAGGATGGGAGCGAGTCCCTGTCCTGCCGGCCTCCTGAAGTGATTATAAGAAACTACTGAGATCCTGGGCATGGTAGCACTTGGAAAAGTTTGGGGAAATCAGTGTCCGTAAGATGTGGACAGTGGTCTGGCAGGGCCCAAGGGAGGGCTAACTCTCTCAAGCTTCTTTTTGGGTAACTTCACACCTTTTCTTCTGATGAGAAACCTTGCCTATTGCCTGTGTTGGACAGCATCCATTCAGAAAGGTACAAACAGAAAGCTCAAAGAGCTCATGACCCTCCAGCTCCCGGGGAACTTGGTTAACAACCTGATCTACTTCCTTCTAGATTTTCTTTCAGTGTGTTTCAGCGGCTTGCACGCTGTTTCCACGGGGAACATGTTTCCATGATGTACACAGCTGGGGGGTTCCACCTGATGTGCTGTGAAACATTTCTCATATTCAGAAAAGGTAGTAAAAGTTTCTCAAAAAGACCTCTTCCAGGGCCCCAATTTGGATGACCCTGCCCCCGCAGCTGGACTTTGTGTTTTGACTTTTACAGAAAGATTGTGCTTCAGAATCTGTGGCTGTGAATATCTTCAGAAATATCTACTTCCTCGAGAAGAGTTCTTGACGGAGAATATCCCAAGTCTAAAGTGGGAACAAAGCTGTTCAGGTTTTTGAAACCTATTGGCAAACTGTTTTCTGGAAAAGCTCTGTCACTTCTCATCCGCATCAGCCATGTGTACTACTCCCTGCATCTTTGCTGTCCTTGAGCACCATTGGGAATTCCGTGCGGATTGGATGAAGCCTCATGTTTTCAATCTCACAGTCAGCTTACGTGCTTCAGAGATTAGGCTATATAAGAAATAGAATGAAGGTCAAACATGATAGTGGAACAAGGGGAAAGTAAAATGAAATACAGGAAGAACTAGGAGGCAAAGGACATTTATAGAGGTCTAAATACAGGCATGTACATATGCAAATATATTTATTATATAATGATAGGGATATAGATCTATGTATATATATATCTATATGTTAATATTAAGGTAACAGATGAACATTGGGCCTCGACTCAAGTACTCCCTCAACGCAAGAACACTTTGTTCTAATAACCCGGCACTCTGTGATGCTCACCTTCCCGACACAATCGCTGAAGTCAAAATGGATGCATAAGTAAATGTGGTGAAGAAAGCTGATGGTTCCGGGCTATTACAAGATATAGTGTCTGGGGTCTTAAAGACTTGAAGATAAACTAGTGGCCATCTAGCTGGGAAGCAACAAAGCACACATGGAAGAAGCACACCAGCCTGTGTGATCATGAGGTATAGATAGGATCAGGTATCACAGGCATCAGAAGACCCAAAGCAAACAATCATATCAATGGGAATGAGGAGGGAAAAGACCCAAAGCCCATCTGTAGACAATGGGACATCCCTTCACAGAAGGAAGGGACCAGGCAGCCAGGGCGCAGTATAGCACCACTGAACCCTGCGGCATTCCTCTCATTCTTTAATGCACCCCCACTATCATGACCCCAGTTTGCCTTACCAGTCCAGCTAGACAAGAGCATGTACACCAGTACAGATAAGCCCTCTCGAAACACAGATTCCAGGACAGATAAACCACTCAGAAACAATAATGGGAGTAGCAATACCAGAAGGGGCAGGGGAAGGTGGGGGGATAAAGGGGAAACTGATCACAATGATCAACATATAACCCCACCACCCACCTACCCAGAATAACGAACAGCAGAAACATGGGTGAAGGGAGACAACGGATGGTGTTTGATATGAAAATCATAATAATTTAGCAAGGTTTCTTGGAGGGAGGGGAGGAACAAAAATAGAAATAGCTTCCTGAACATGCTGCTGTAATGACTATCAAGTCACAGGTGAAAATATTGTCAACTACAACCCTTGGGAGGACCATCTCCCCGCCAATGAAAGCTCTTTCCCTTGGCACTCCATGCCAGGCATAGCACTTGCTTTTTAGGAACTCTTTGGGTTTTGTAATCGCCCTGTTCCCTGCTAGGAAGCACAGCAAAGTCTTTCACCAAGTTTTCGCTGCCACGTGGGCATCTCATGGCACGTTTCTTCCACATCATTACCCTTAGGTCACCTGTGTGTGTGTCCTGCATCGTCACAAGTCATCTCAGATCTGATTTGGACGATGCAGAAATAGGCTTCCATCGGTTACCTCCTAAGCCACATGCTTGTTTATTCTTGTTGAAGAGAGGTAGTTTTGCCAATGGGAAAGCGGGCTTCATACGAAGGCCCACAGGCAAACCCCTCACAGTGGTGGCAGCCTGCCGCCCACATCCTTGACTTGGGTGCCATCCTGCCGTGGGGTTCTCAGCTCCATGTCCTTTTGGAGAAGGAATTCTCTCAGGGTGGTGCTCGCAGAGGCTTCCAGCACCAGACTCTCCCTTGGGGAAATTCAGAGGTGCTAAACTAGTATACCAGCACACCATGCCCATTGCTTCCTATTCTCCACTGCCCACCCCCCTTCCGTTGGCAGGGCCCCTGAGACTTTCTGGGTGGCCTGTGCAGCGAGTAGGCTCTTCCGCACAAAGGCTGTCTGGGCCCCAGCATCTTCCTGACAGACGTTCCCCTGCACAGCCCACTGTGTGTCACGCTCACGCTTATACAAGGCATCCCTGGCTGGCAGTCGGAGCCCGGAGGACAGCGTGCTGGTTCCCAGTCATCAGCATGGACAGCATCAGCCCTGGTGGCACAGTCTGTGACAGGCACGGAGGCTGCCCGGGGGCAGTGAGGGCCAGAAATGATTGCACTGATACTGCCCGCACAGGCATCAGGCTACAGAGCAGAACTCCCGTGGCCCAATCCAGCCTCTTCCCCCCACCACCTGGCACCTTCACTTCTCCCCATTGGTGTGACAAGCACTTCAACAGAGAGCCGCAGAGCCCCAACTGCAATCAAGCCACGAGAGGCAGGTGTGTGCCGCAGGGCAGAGGGAGCCTCTGCATCTGTGGCTGCCAACCTCAGCGGAGAAGAGAGATGCCTGCTGATTCTCCTCAGGGGTAGCATGGCTTACCAGGGGGTAGACTGGCGAAGGAAGTGTCAGCAGTCAAGCCCTCTCCCGTTGCTTCCCAGAATTCCACTTAATCCTCACAGTTACCCCACAGTGTAAGATATCCCCCATCTCTCAGGAGAGGGAACTTAGGTTCAGTGGGGCTGGATCTATTGAAGGCCAACAACTCATATGTGGCTGAGCTGAGCTTAATTCCAAAACCTCCCCCTGCCCTCCCAACGCTCACTGTGCTCTCAGGACAGGCGTGGGTGGGCGTGGGATAGGGCTTGGAAGACTGACCCTGTGTGTTAACTCCAGCCACATTGGTCACCGCAGAAGGGAGTGGCAAAGGCATATGCTGGAATCTGCCTGAGGGAAGAGAGCAGGCTTGCCTCATTCCCACGGAGCTCCGCCTGCATCCTGATGTGCAGGCGGATTTTACAGAGAAGCAGAGGAAAGGACAGGAGAAGGCATCCCTCTATCTTCAGACCTCTCTTGGCAGTTACATAATCTGTGGTCAATTTGAGAGGATTAAGAGTGAAGAGGTGGAGTGTAGCCTGTCAATCAGGTGGCAGTTTGATGACTTCATTTGGAGGCTCTAAGGAGATAAATAGTTCGCTGGAGGGAGGACACTGGCTCACTCCCTGAAAGACATTACTAACAACAAGCCTGATACAGTTACGCTGATGCAGCCAGTGCTCTGGAGCTGGAGGAGCCATGTGGAGACCCCTGCTCATGCTGAGATGCTTCCACCACCACTGGATCCACAAGACTTTCCACCCACTGGCCTGTGATCTTCCTGCATTCGGCATCATTCCATGTGTTGCGTGAGTCTAAAGAGGAATTTATGGATTGGTTCTGGACATATAGGCTAATATCGGACTTATGGACTTGATCTGGACTGGGCTGGGATGTTTTCTCAATATAGAACTGCTCTTTTATATTAAACTCCTTCTTATTATACACATATGAGTGTCCATGAACTTTGTTTCTCTAGTCTACCCAGACTAACACAACTCAGAAACACAGTCCACCATTGTAGACTGCAGGGTAGGGAAGACCCGTGGAGTTGGAAAGCTTGCTTGGACCCCAGAGGGTCTTGCCATCTGCTCTCCTCATCTTCGAGATCGCCCATTGTGACAGGGAGGTAGCGGAGGAGCTAGTGGTGCAAGGAGTGTGCTGGGGCTTGTTGACGAACCTGCTATGTCAGAGGAGCCATGTGATAGGGAGAGAGCCAGCTGGATGGCCAGGCTGTCTCTCCACACCTCTCTCTTCCAAGGTCAAGGAATCGCCCACCCAGAGGAACCTGTGGCGTTTTCTCCTAGAGGCCTGTCTTTCCAGAATGCCTATCCCAAGTCACAGCGGAGTCCTCCTGACATTGTACAAGTTGCCCTTCAAGGCTCTGGGAGACCTTGTGAGAGTAAGAGGCCACTTTTCCCACAAGTCTTTGCAAGATAAATGCCTGCCGTTGCCTAGGTGTCCAAGTCTCGGGGTCATCCTGTACTTTTTCCTCTAGTCTCCCTAGTCCTATCCTCTGAGTAGCTCTCATCAGCCCCTGCTCTCTGCCCTCACAGCCCTACCCAGGTCTCCCTGGACACCTGTGCTGGCCCTTGGACCCATAGCCTCCACACCTTCTCTTCCCTCTTCACCCCCAAGCCGCCCTATACCTGTCTAAGATGTCCAGTCTCCTTATGAAAGTATTTTAGATACTCTTCATCATCCATAGGCCAACGTGCAAACTTGGACATGTCTTTGAAGGCTTTTCCTGAAATGTTTTCTACTTGCTTTTCCATCGGGATCTCCAGATACCGCCTCCCCAATTCATATTCTCGTCACATAGGCAATTTGCTGTTCCCTGAGCTTGCCATGGTTTCTCTCTCAGGCTGGGTTCCTTAGAGAAGCAAAATCAGTGGTGTTTGTATGTGCTTATATACAGAGAGGTTTGTGTCAAAGAACTCGCTCATACAGCTGTGGAGGAAGACACATTACCTATCCGTGGGTCAGCTGTTAGGCTGGCGGCTTCTCTGGACTTATGAACCCAAGAGCAGCAGATCAAATGGCAGACTGCACCTGTCAGTGTGAATAAACCCGAGGTCAGCAAGTAAGATCCCATGCTACCGGTGATTCCCAGGAGCAGCAGGCAGTGCAACAGGCTGCTGGCTCAAGTCCAAAGAACAAGGCGTTGGGTAAAAAAGCCAAATGCAGGATCCAAACCCAGCAAAAAGTTAACAAGCGTTCCCATAGCATCTACTTATATCCGAAGCAGGCCACACCTCAAGGATATTTCCTATCAAAGGATTGGCTGTTCATAGCAAATCTCATCTTGA
This sequence comes from Tenrec ecaudatus, assembly GCF_050624435.1. Taxonomy (NCBI): domain Eukaryota; kingdom Metazoa; phylum Chordata; class Mammalia; order Afrosoricida; family Tenrecidae; genus Tenrec; species Tenrec ecaudatus. The sequence goes on along the minus strand of NC_134546.1, from coordinate 20,581,945 downwards.
AAGCAATTACCTTATATGAATGTCATCATGGGAGACTACTCCTTCTTAACTGCTAAACCACTGAGAATTCTGGTCCTCTGAAATTGACATAAAACCTTAACCCTCAGTCTCCAGGCTCCTGAGAAAGCCACTTTCATTCCCTGGAGCTCCCTGGTCCCTTCTCTCTGTCTGAAGAGCCCTGTACTCCCATTGAAGTCCAGTTCAAAGGCTGCCTCTAGAGCTTTCACCTGAACCATCGTTAGACACTTTTCGCTGAGTGCGCGGAGTTCTTGTACTTTAGTTACCTATTTCTAAGTAGCATTTTATGACCCCACCCCCCGACTGTAGTGACTTAAGACAACAACCATTTTATTGTATCTTGTCATTCTGTGGGTCAGAAATCTGAATGGGTTTCACCTGGGTAAAATTTTTGTACCAGGGGGCATTGCCAGAAGTCTAGCAGTGGCACTCATCTGGCAGATTGGCTGGTGTGCAGGTGCCAGGCTGCCCTCACTTACAGGTCTGCTGCAGTGAGACCTGCGGGGCCTTTGTGACCTGGCCTCCAAAAACATGTGGTGGTTGACACCACATGCCATTTGGTCAAAGCAGTCACAGCCCTGCCATAGTCAAAGAGAGGGGACAGACATGACCTCTCAATCATCCTTTTACAAGCATTATTAAAGAATCTACAGCTAGCTGCATTTTAAACTTATCACTACACACTTATTTTTAGCACTAATCATACTACAGTAACGGATGCATTCATTTGCCCCAATCTACATACCATATATACTCGTGTATAAGCCGAGTTTTTTCAGCAAATTTTAAATGCAGTTTTTGTGGTCAAATTAGTTGCCTCAGCTGATATTCAGGTCAGTTTATATTCAAATACATACAGTAGGTGTTTTCAAAAATATAGACCAGAACTCACACATCTTCTACCATTTATTGAGCACCTACTGTATACCTGAAGCTTCTATCTAGTTTTTCCAAACCTTAAACCAACCCTGCATGGGAGTTACTAACACTCCCAGAAACCACATAGTTTGCACAAGACCCAAGTACCAGGAGGTGGAGTCAGGATTCCCAAAAATCAATATTCTGTCCTTGGCCTCTGGCACATGTTCAGCAAACTGCAGAGCGTTACAGAGATGTGGGGCAGCTGCACGATTTACATAGTATATCAGGCCACTTACAGTGAGTGAAACCAGGGATTCCACGGGAGAAGTGCTTCACTCTCCAGACTGCTCCGAACATAAGAGGATGCATGAACCTGGTGCCTCTGCATCCTGGTGGATCTGCCCAAGGCCTGTGGGTTGAAACACTCCTGTGGGCACCCTCATGAGCTTGCCCGTCATGCCTTGCCTGTGTTCACACCTATTTTCTCTAGAGGAGGTGGTGAACTCTGCTCTGTAGTAGCATTTCGCTGTCGATGGGACCTGTAAGAAGCCCCCCTGGCTGTCTGAGAAATACTCATAAAGGTAGAAATGGAGCTGGGTACCTAGCTGCCTGCTGGGCCTGGGGCAGCCTCCAATGTGATGCACCCACCCATATTTAATAATGAGGGTTGGGTGCTAATAATGATTTCTGCTGAGCTGCGAATCTCCCTAAAGACCTTCCCAAGTTTCAGGCATATTTGTCACTGTTACCAGGTCCTTGCCCCCAACGCACCTCCTTCCTAAGTATGAGAACTCATCTCCACTTGCTGGCCGAGACCTTGACTCACAGGGGAGGGGGAGAAAGATCCCTTAGTACCCAACCCCACCAGAGCTTCTTCTATAGGTAACAAAGCACCTCCATTAGGAAACTCCCAGGGTTTAGAGGACAAAGACCAAATTCTTTGGGTAAAGTGAATATAAACCTCACAGAGACATGGTCCTCTTCTAAGAAGTCCTCGCCTGGGCTGAGCCTACCAAGTCAAACCCTGAAACCTTTCACAGCTACCCTAGGCCCTGGTCACAGTCTCCCAGCCTCTCCAGCATCGTGTTGACTTCTCCAGGTGCCGGAGTGGCTTCCGGCAGCCTGTGGCCCTGCAATTTCCGTACCACCCCGTCAGTGTTCTGCTGTCGGTACCATGCAGCGTCTTCCTCCTGTGCGGAGTTTGCATGTGAAAGCCTTGTTCACTGTAACCAGCCTCTTGCCTGGTGCACATTTTATCTGGATCGGTCACAGCTCCAGCCGCCTGGAACCACAGTGGTTTGGGCTCAGTACACATCCTTTTCAGATACCTTTTTCTCTCTCTCTGAAACTCCGATTCCCCTTTGTGATTAAAGCATCTACTTGATTTTGAATCCAAGATTACTTGCTTTTTCACTTACTCTGCCAGCAAACACTTAATGGGTCCCCTTGTGCGGGTAGGATCTGTTCTGGGCACCGTGAAGTCTCTGACCCCTTAAGTTGGACGGAAAAAGCCCATCACTAAGATGAGTAAGGGAAGGCTTGTTAGTCCTAGTGGCTGTCGTTAGCTCTAGCTCCTGGTGACCTTGCCCATAATCGTGACCCATTGCCCAATCCAGTGCCAGCTTCCAGGATTGGTGCAATGTTGAGCCCATGGTACGGACCACTGTCAGTCCTTCTCACTGAGGCCCTCCCTCACCGTCACGAGCCCGCCTCCCTTTGGCTAATCAAGAGGTCCTCTTCTTGCAATTACCCTTTCCTGAAAGGAGCCTTGGTGTTGGCTACTAACCACCAGGTCAGTGGTTCTAAACCCACCAGTCACTCCTTGGGAGAAAGATGAGCTGTCTGCCCCCTGAAGATTTACAATCTTGGAAAGCCTATCCAGGATCACCATGAGTTGGAATCAACTCAATAGTGGTGGGTGGGTCTTTCCTGCTGAGCTGCCCAAAGTAAAACCAGTCAAAGTCTTGCCACGCTCACTTCTAAGGAGCATACTGGTTGTGTTTCTTCTCAGATGGATTTTCTTGTTCTCCTGGCAGCGCTGCGTAGATTCGATATTTACCACCACTACTACAGCTCAAGTGGTATCAGTTCTTCTGTCTTCCTTTTTCAGGTCTCCTAAGGAGAGCATCAAACCTAAATATAAGTCGCAAGGAGAAAAGTCTAGCTGAAAGCGGAGGGACGAAGTACCTGTGTCTCACTTCCATGGCCAAGCCTAAACCCAAACCAAACTGACTGCCATCAAGTCCAGTCTGACTCATGTCACCTTGAAGACAGAGTAGACCCTCCATATAGGCTTTCCAAGGCTGCAGTAGTCACGTAAGCAGACGCTAACTCTTCCTCTCACCCAGAGGCCGGTGGGTTCAAACCACCCACCTTTCAGTTAGCAGCCTGATACTTAATGATTGCTCTACCAGGGCTCCTGTATAGAAAGGCTGGGGGTAGATTTTAAGGTGGGCTTCTCGCCAGTGAGCACCTCACTGAGCAAAGTGACATGGGTTTCAGAGTGAAGACAAGAAGTAGGGGCGAGAGCCCAACCTGAGGATGGTGGGATCGTTCACGACTGCCAGGAACTAGCTCTCAGAAGTTTACAGGGAACTTTGCCATAATTGTCTCATTTGACGCCAATGATCTTATCTAGAAAGAGGATTTCTATCTGGCCCATGGTTGTTAGCAAATGATTTCTATCTGGCCCATGTTTGTTAGCAAATGATTTCTATCTGGCCCATGTTTGTTAGCAAATGACTTCTCATATCCAGATCTTTGCTTCCTCAACCATGCGTGGACCCAACCTTGCACATGACTCCTCTAGGAACCTTCTTGCCCATCTTGAAGGGACAAGGCTCCTCTGGAATTCCAATCAACCTCACTCTGTACTTGTTCACCTGCTCCCCAGGGCTCCCGGAGCCTGCTGGCTGCCTTGCCTGAGCCTCTGTCTCCAGCTTGTCGTACGAATTCTCTGATGCTTTGCTGGCTTGTGGTCCACAAGGCCCCCTCTCATTTATTCTTGAGACCTCTTAAAATTGTGTTTTCCACTCGAGTGAGGCTATTATATTGATTAAGAGCGTGGACTACAGAGTCAGACAGACATGTTAGAATCCTGGCTCTGCCACTCACTCTATGACCTTGGGAATATTTCCATAACTCTTTAGATCCATAATAAAATGAAATTAGTAACAGCCACTGCATAGAGAGCCTTTAGTACAGAACCCCAAATATGATAAACACTCAATCATTAGCAAGGGTGGCAGTCTTCAGTTTCATGATTGAGAGCCACATCAGCCCCCAGTGGCTATCTTGTCAGGTCTACAAACAGCCATTCCTCCCACTTTCATTAAAACCTTCCAATGCCAAATCAGTGACTATCAAGCCCATTCTACTTCCTGGCAACCCCATGTGGATCGCTGATCTCCACTGGGTTTTCCATGGTTCCTTTTGCAGAAATAGATCACCAGACCTCCTGAGCACTGGGGAGCCTCTGGGTAGACTCAAACCTCCAACCTCTAGGTTAGCAGTGAGCCCATTCACTGCTGACACCCCAGAGATCACTGCCAAGGAGCAAATGAGGCGAGGTGCCTCTCCACTCCAATCTCCCTTGAAGAGGGCTCAATCCTCCAGGCTCCCAGAAATGGGGCTTCCAGAGGTCAGGACTCATGGCCAGCTGCTGTGGTCTGCACCTCCACTCTGAAGGACCGCAAAGCCCCGCTCACCAGGGTTCTCCTCTTCTAAGCAGCCGACTCTGCAGAATTTAAAGTGTGGTCCCTACTGTGGCCTTGGTTGTAGCTGTAATTTGTTTGTGATTAGTATTAATTCTCCAAGGTAAAATCAGAATGGTTTATTGTTTACTGAGCAAACAGGAGAAGAAAATGACCTATTTCATGGGGAGCAGTGATGCAGAATGGTTAAATGCCACTGCTTCACAGGGAGATGAATGGTAAAATGTGCACAGGGGTCATTTATAATACTAAAAATAAAATTATTGGTGTGTCTTTTCAACAAAGCAATGAAGATAAATGTCAAATTGGGAAACCTTGGGAGAAGGACCAGGTAACAAGATGAAAGGTACAAAGAAATAAGAAAACTTGGAAATGTGTGGGAGAGCCCAATAGGGAACATGAATCTGGGGGTGCTTTCTCACTGACAGCCTCTGGGAATCTCTGTGTCTCTTAACAAACAGATATGCAAGCTGTCTTTGAACACGGGGGCTTTGAAGCAAACTCGCAGCCAGCTCCAGCAGGGGACAGCCTAGGCGTCACCCTTTCCCTCAAGGCCATCACCCAACCCCAGTGGGTTCACCCCTGTACGTAACTCACAGCCACTCAGTCCTCCCCACGGCCACAGTCACAGGCCTTGCCAGAGCCACCTCCAGCTCCTACTCCACCTGTCAGGACACCCCCCTGCAAACTGGCTTTTCCACTTTGTTCATCACCCTCTCCGATCCAGCAACCCTAAGACATTCCAAATGACCTTTCTAAAGACAAATCCAAAATTTCTTCCGAAGCTCCTGGATGGTGCTTCAGAGGTTTGTGCTCAGCTACTGACCTAATGGTTGGGGATTCCAGCTCCTTGCTCAGAGCTGCGGAAGAAAGGCCTGGCAATGGATCCCATAAAGATGACAGCCAAGAAAACCCCACGGAGCTCAGCTCTCCCGTGTAATGCATGGATTCGATGGGAACCAGTGTTGGTTTTAATCCAGTGTTGTAGTCTAAACTCCTGAAATAAGATCCTCCCTCCTTACCAGGGCCTCAAGGTCCTGCCTGAGTGGGCTCCTCCCTCACCAGCACCCTCTGACCACCCTCACTGCTGCATGTCACCCTCCTGGCCACCCTGGCCTTGGCTCTCTGTCTAGAAAGATCATGAAGGTCCTTTCCCACCCACAGGCCATGCCCTTTCTGCTCATCCCCAACCTTTGTGCCCGGCGTCCTGGTCTTATCCTTCAGTATCTCGGTCACTACATCCTCAGAGACAACTTCAGTGACTCACCTGTTGAACTACTTTCACCCTGTTTGCCTCAAAGCCAGACACATAGTAGAAACCCTGAACATTGTTCTTCTACTAGCCCAGCAGTTCTCAACCTGTCGGCCATGACCCCTTTGAGGGTCAAATGACCCTTCCACAGGGGTCACCCGATTTATAACAGTAGCAAAGTGACAGTGATGAAGTAGCAAATGTTAAACTGGATGGTGGGGTGGGGGGTGGGGGTGGGGCAGGGATGGGAGAAATTGGATGGAACTGGTACTGTGTAGCCCAGGGGATTAGCAATTTCAAGATTTCAGAGAAATTCCACGTTAACACATTTTTTCCACTTAAACTAGGTGATCTATTTGGCATTGCCTCCACCTATATTCATTAACGCTCTCCATGTGCCAGGCTCCCTCCAGAAGAGAAAGTAAGTAAGACAGACCCCCTGCCTCAAGGAGTTTAGGATTTAGTGGGAAAAGATAGCATCACATAATCATCTGAAAGCAGGAGGGGACCGCACTGTTAAAGATATGTCACCGTTACCGGCAAAAACCTACAGGGAGACACACATGTCTTTCTACAAAGGAGAAGAACAGGCAACTTTGGGTAGTGACGTTGGACTTAGGAGGCACTGGTCTGAAGGAACCCTGGTGGCATAGCAGTTCCTCATCTGAAACTACCAGCCACTGCCAGAAAGAGCTGCAGTCTGGGAACCTCACAGGGGCAATTCGGTCCTGTCCTATAAGGTTGCTGGGAGTCAGCATCCCCTCGATGGCAGTGAGTTTGGTATAGTTTGGGTTCTGATGGGGAAGTTGATTGCAGGTACTGGAACCAGGTAACACAGAGGCTGTACTGCTTGCTGAGAGGTCGAGAAACTGCCAGTGGTGGTGTTCAGGTAAAAATTCAAAGGGCCATCGTAAAGCTGGGAAAGGGCCTATGCCACCAATACAGACCCACCCACCCGCCACTGGGGGTCAAGGCTCCTTGAGCCAGCAAAGATTTACAGTCGGTTTACGACCTACAAGAAGGTAGCTTCAGAAAACTAAGTCCGGTGGTGGCATGACCCCAGAAGCAAATGATGCTGGAAACCCACCGTTGGGATCGCTCATTTTGATGGGCGTCATTGGTGTTGCCAATGGCGGGTGGGTTTGTTCTGTTATTGTTTTGCTACAAGAGTCGAGCCCTTGCCTCCACTGTGTCGTGTGAAGGATGTCCAATGATTCTGTCTCCCAAGACTGGTTTGTTTAACCCCCTGCTTAACCCTTTCCCATACACACCCACACCTCATGGTCAGTTGTGGGGTTCTCTGAAGTTCACTCATTTCACAGAGCCGACTGTTTCAGGCAAACATGACTTCATTTGATCCCCACATAATCCCGAGTACATAGAATCCCCGAGGTCCAGAGGAGAAAAACTGTGAACCGGGTCAAATCCACACAGGTGGCTGCTCTAGGAGGGGGCTGGAAGCCACCATTACTCCCTCCACACCGTAGCAGGCTCTTCCACACAGAGCAAGTCTGATGAGACCTTGGGCCTGTAGAGAAATGGCAGAAAGCCTCATTGTAGAGGGGCCTCTGAGAACACGGGCCAAGGAGGAGATTGCCGCAGCCAAGAGGTGAGTGGGTGGCACTGGAGGGCTGGCAGTTGCCCCAAGATGAGAAGAGACTGAAGAGGAAGATCCATTTCTCTGACGCCAGAAGTTCGTCAATTTGACTGAAACCAATTGTCACCTGGGAGTGTGTGGGAAATGCTGGTTCTAGGCTCTATATTCTGGTCCCGGGTTCTGCAAAAAGATGAAGGAGGGATAGCATGACCAGACTCGAGTGAAGCGGATGCATGGGGCCTGGGGCCACACCATGAAGGCAACGACCTAAGCCTATCATAAATGGCAAGGGGTGGTTTTCGAGGGTCTACAAACTCAGAGCAAAAGAAAACCTTGGAAACCAACTTCAGACAAGGAACCCGAGACTCCTGGGAAGGTGTGTGTGTATGTGTGTGTGTCACTGACTCATGTCCCAAGGGTGAGTGTCAGGGCTAGGCCTGGAGCCATCTCTCCCAATTATTCCCAGTACAGCACTTTCTCAGCCAGCCTGCTGACTGCCGTCCACAGCTCGGCCCTCATACATTTTGAGTATGAACCCAAGGTGCCAGTTCCTTAATGAGGTTGTCCACACTACGATTTATGAGACTCAAAGCCCTCAGCAGAACTCTCTCTGCCAGGCTTACTTTACACAGTTTGCAGGTCTTCCCACACCCCGATGAGCATCAGCAAGGAAGGGGCGGCAGTCAGCCCGTGTACTCCCTCTGACGGCATCCTTGTCCTGTCACCATCTATTTTCATCTCTCCAGGGTGGCTTACTCTTGTGCACTGGGTTCTCTGAGTCTGGAGAAACCTTGGATTTTCCCCGGCAGAGGGGAGCCTGGCCCAGTCTCTGTGCTCCAGCTCCAGCTCACCCCCCACCCCCACCCCCTCATTTCACAGCCTCTAGAAGCCAACCTCCGCCCACCCTCCACCTCCCTTTCCCCTCCCTTGAAGAGCAAGCGCCCCTTCCGCAGCAGCACCTACCCCCAGTGTCCCCGCTTTGATGAGTATCACTGGTTAGGCTGGAGCGAACAGGTGGGAGCTGGCCGGAAAGATGATACCAATGTGCCTTCCTCAATGCCACATAAATCTCCGTAATTAAAAATGAATTAAGTGCCCGAAAGTTTGACATTCGTTTAAAGACGAAATTTGAGTTGGGAGAGCTGGGTAGATGTTGTAGCATCAAATCTCCCAGACAGGACTGAAGGCGGGGAGGACATGTGGGCTCTGTGTGGAATGCCCAATGGGGCCAGGGGCTCGTTCTCAGCAATGAGCTGATTCAGTTACCCACGGTGTAGAACAGCAAGTCACGTAACCTGGCCAGGGCCACACGCATCTCTGATGCAAATTGGAACTAATTTCTGCTGCATCTGAGAGGAGATGAATGGGCAAACAAACATGACATGCTGTCTGGGGAGAGATGTTCCAGGCAGCAAATGACAGGTGGCAGAGATGGGAAATGCCAACACCAGGCTAGCAAAGGAAGCCTGTTGGGTGAGTTGCTTAGCAAAGAGGCAGAGGAGGGCGGGAGGCTTGGAGGAGAGTCATTAAGCCATGGCCACCATTAATAAAAATAGCACTAAGTGTAGCAAATCAACCTTTTCAAAAATAGCCACCACCACCGCTGAGCAAATCCCCCTGAAATTAGGGTATCAGAGATGGAAGGGGCCGTGGAGATTGGCTCCGAGGCTAAAGACCACAGAAGGAATGGGGGCCCCAGGCAGTAAAGGATACAGCCAAAATGTGCAGGTGTTCCCTGGCAGATCTTCCCACCCCCAAGGAAGACTTTCTTAGACTGATGCCCCAGAGATCGCCTGGGGATTTGTTGCAACCACTCAGGCCAGGACTCCACTCAATTAAATCGAGAGATTCTGATTTAATTTGTCTGCTGGGCCCTGAACATCATGTGTATCTCCTAGCTTACCAGTGACTCCCATGAGCAGTCAAGACTGAGCAGCTCCGTTCTGGAAGATATGCTGGGAGAGGAACTCCGTCTCTGTGTTGCGAATGCTGGGAGAGGGGCGCCATCTGGGATCAATCAGGGATCAAGTCCTTCTGAGCCTTCATGTGTGGTTTGCTGACAGTGACACTTCAGATGGCCACCAAGAAATTAACCGGCTACCAGTTGTCCTGCCTGACTTTGGAGAAAGCGTGTTTGTGTCTATTGGTATCTTGGCATCTGATTGGGGATAATTAATAATAATAATAACGGCCAGCTCTTTATGAAGTCGACACAGGGCAGGACTGTAAGGCATGCTGTCAGCTGTTAGAATGTAGCACAGAGTTAAGGAGCGGGGACCCTTCTAAGACCCTCCAGTGGCTTACACTGGGGGTCGAGGAAGAAAAGCTACTCAGTAGAGAAAACTTTTACTATCAAAGATCCTGACGCATCAGCTCTCTCCAGAGTGGCATGATTGCCACACTCCTGCACCTTCGAGTGAGTGGACATTTGGGTCTTTCAATGGTGCTACTAGGAGGGGTCCAGGTGGCATGGTAGTGACTCCTTGGGCTTCTAACTACAAGGTCGGCGGTTCGAAACCACCAGCCGCTCCAAGGGAGAAAGACGGGACTTTCTCCACCTGTAAAGAGTTACGGTCTTAGAAACCCACAGTGGCAGTTCTATCCTGTCCTACTGATGACCAATGTGTTTGAATTTTTTTTAGTGGACTTGGAATCCCCAGGACACATGGCAAAGGGCATCAGGAAGTGATGGGTGGCTTCCTCCTTGCTGCTCTGGAGACTGAGATAAAGCCCAGGCTGCCGAGGCGTCCGAATGCCAGAGAAATCATTTCACGACCACAGAAAGGATGCTGTGGAAGGAACGTGGGCCCTTGATGAAAACCACTCACCAAGAGTGTTTTCCTCCTCGCAATTTATGCAATTTATGGGCCCCATAAAAGAAAGAAGTTGAGAAGACAGAGCGGTTGTTTTTGTTGTGCCTCATTAGTTTTGAGTTTGGGCTGGCAGTACAGATCAGAGTACCAGCCGCCCGTCTAATTGAATTGCTCGTCAGCATCAAGTGTCCTGCAGTACAGAGGAGCCCAGGCCAGTGGGACTGGGGGTCCCCACCTCAGAGAAGCCGGTGGAGAAAAATTGGGAGAAGCCTAGCTGAGGGAGACAACTTGTCTGGGATACCCCAGGAAGGAGGGTCCTGGGAATCCAACCGGGGGCAATACTGTGGTCTGTTTCCTGAAGGATTTATAGCCTCAGAAACCCGACGGCCGTGTCGACTCTGTTCTTCCAGGGCCATGATGAGTTGGAATAGTCATTGTCATGAGTTTGATGAGGTCTAATACGCTTCTGAGAGCAGTGTTTCCACCTCCCTACCCGTCCCTGATGACTTCTGGGCTCTGCTGTTCACACCACATCCTGATGACAGACTTGGCTCCTTGAGGGATTCAAATTATATCCCCTTTAAATGTCCTTTGAAGTTTTTTTTAAATCATTTTATTGGGGGCTTGGACAACTCTTATCATAATCCATCCATCCATCCATTGTGTCAAGCACATTTGTACATTTGTTGCCATCATCATTCTCAAAACATTTGCTTTCTGCTTGAGTCCTTGGCATCAGCTCATTTTCCCCTTCCCTCCTCACTTTCCACTCCCTCATGAACCCTGGATCATTTATAAATTATTATTTTGTCATATCTTACTCCCTTTGCCCACTTCTTCACTGTCTGTCCCCCAGGGAGGAGGCTATATGTAGATCCTTATAATCGGTTCCCCTTTCTACCACACCTTCCACCCACCCTCGCAGAATCACCACTCTCAGCACTGGTCCTGAAGGGATCATCCGTCCTGGATTCCCTGTCCTTTGAAGTTTTTTTAGTGTTGTTTGTTTTTTACTTGTTGCTGTGCCTAGGTGAAGGTTTCCAGAGCAGAGTCTCAGCTGTACGATCAACAATCCACACACATTTTGTCCCAACATGTCCCTTGCAACCTCCACCCCCGATGGGCGTTCACTTCTCTCCCTGTGAACTTTGCTCCCTCCTACAACGTTGGCAACATGTTTCCATTTTATCTTAAATGATTGACTCGGCTAACGCATGGGGATGTTCCATGCAGACCTGAAGGGTGACTAAGGGCCATCGCCTTGGTGTCAGCTCCTCTTCCCCTCCCACACACACCCCTTCCTGACCCCTTGATAAATTATTATTTTCATATCTTAAACTGACCATTGTCTCCCTTCCCCCACGGTTTCTGTTGTTCGTCCCTTGGCGGAGGGTGTGTGTGTGTGCAGTTATGTGTCAATCATCACAATCGGTTTCCTGTTCCTCCCTTCCTTCCCACACCTTCCCCCTGTCCTCCTGGTATCGCTACTCCCATTCCTGTTCCTGGATTCTGTGTATTGTGAGCACTTATGTCTTCTCCATACCTGTGTACATGTTCCAGTCTAGCCCGCAGTGAAAGGCAGTACTAGGGTCATGACAGTCTGGGGTGAGAAACCTCCAGGAACCAGAGGAGTATTGTGTATGAAACCATCAGTGCTTTACTGCACCCTGATTGACTTGTCCCTTCCCTGTGACCCCTCTTGGAGGGGATGTCCCATTGTTTGCTGTTGGGCTTTGTGTCTTTGCTCCCACCTGCCATTCTCTCAACAATATGTTCTGTTTGTTTGTTTGTTTTGGGTCTTCTGATGCCTGTTACCTGGTCCTGGCAACACTTCATGATCACACAGGCTGGTGTGATTCTTCTATGTGGGCTGGTTGCTTCTCTGCTAGAAGGCCATTTGTTTAACTGCAGGCCTTTAAGACCCACATGCTTTATCTTTTTATAGCCGGACACCATCTGCTTTCTTTACCACATTTGCTTATGCACCCATTTTGTCTTCAGTGATTTTGCCAGAAGGACGAGCATCACAGAATGCCAGGTTGTTAGAACAAAATATCCTTGCACTGATGGAGAACATGAGCAGAGGCCCAAAGTCCATCCACAACCTCAGTGTATTGCCATATAAATATAGGTACATGGGTCAATACCTCTTTTTGTATGAATTAATGTATATGTATACACCTATGTTTATACCCCTATCCATATACCACTTTTTGAGGAGCACAATTAAATCCATAACATCTGTGAATCTCAAATGGAAAGGACTTTGTACATGTAAAGAAAGGAAGATATAGTTAGATTTTGATTACATAGACACCTGCCACATGCCAGCATACTTTCAATTGTCTCACATGCATGCAAAACCTGAACAATGAATAAAGATAAGAAAATGCCTGCGTTAACTAATGCTGCTATAAAAGAAACACCAGATAACTGGAACAACCAGAAATGTATTCTATCACAGTTCCAGAGAATAGAAGTCTGAATTGAGGGTGCCAGGTATACGGAAAGATATTTTCTTTCTGATACCTTGGGGGGAAGGTCCTTGTCTCCTTTCAAGACCCATGGTCCCAGTGTTCCTTGTAGATCTCTGTATGTCTTCGCATCAATATTCCCACGGGTCTAGGAGGTTCTCAGCATAGGGACCCTAGATCAAATGAATGGGCTCCACTCCCAGATCTTTGTTTCTTAGTGATACCTAGGTCTTTCTCTCTCCACTTGTTATATTTAATCTCTTGTATCTCAAAGAGATGTACTCAATTTAATCCTATAGATTGTATCATTTCAATAACTATCTCTAAGCCTGATTAACATCAGTGAGATGTTAGGATTTATAGCACATAGAATAATTACATCAGATCCAAAAAATGAAGGTCAATTTTATAATAATGAGAATCAAGACCAAGTTAATATATGTTCCTGGGGGGCATTATTCGATCCATAACACTGAAGAAAAACAGATAAATTAAGGAACTGGCAAAGAATAGTGACTACATCATGGATGTCCACAAGGGAAAAAAATCTTGTCTTGGAAGAAGAATAACCCAAATGCTGCATAGAATTGAGGATGGCAAGACTTCACCTCACCGATTTTGGACATATCTTTCGGGGGGGGACCAGTCCATGAAGGAGGACATCATCCTTGGTGAAGTAGAGTCGGCGGGAAAGAAGCCACTCAAGGAAATGGGCTGGCGCAGTGGCTGATGATGGGCTCAGACGCAACAGCCACTTTGAGGCTGGTGTGTGGTCTGTGGCACAGGGAGCTGCCGTGAATCAGAACTGACTTGATGGCACCTAAAACCAAGGCCAGCCTTCTTTACAGTGGCCAATCACCAGGTCTTTCTCCCTCAGAGACCTGGGCAAGTCGGGACCACCCGCCGTCAGTCACCAGCTGATGTCTCACCATTGGGCCACCAAGATTTTGAAACAATGCATCATTTAATCCTGATTAATTGTATCATGTAATTCAGTATGGAAACATGAGAAATCTCATGGATAAATAGGCAAAACTAAAACCAAAGGGAAAAAATATTTAGTATCATGAAAGCAATATTGAGCCTCAGTAGCTACGAAAGAAACAAAATTAAATAGCAAGGAGAGACTTTGGTATACATACACACACACACACATGAGTACAGCCATATATAATTCCGTGTGTGTGTGTGTGTGTGTGTGTGTGTGTGTGTGTGTGATATTACTCAAGATGGGAAAGGACATGGTAAGTAGAACATACGTGTCTGAATGCAGCTAGTGAGAGTATAAATTGAATTAACTTCTAGAAAGGAATTTGGCAATATGTATCAGGAGTCTTTAAAATGTTTATACTCTTTGATTCAGTAATTCCACTTCTGGGAATCTATCCATGAAAATCATCTGAAATGTAGGCAAAGGTTTATGCTCAAAGATATTCTTCAAAATGCTATTATTAACAGCCTAAAAATCCAATCACTGAATAATATGGAAATAAATGCCGGTGCCTAGCGTGCACTATTGTAGCCATTAAAAAGTATTCTTCTGGGATTTTTTAAAAAATCTTTTTGAAAAGCTTATGATGTCATCATAATTATTTTAATGTGGGAGGCAATTTTTTATCTACAGATGCCACAACTACACACAGGTGTAAAATTATAAGCCTGTTGTCATTGACTATATTCTGACTCATAGCAATTCCATAGGACAAACTAGATCATCCCCATGGGGTTTCCAAGGCTGTCAATCTTCACAAAACAAGAGGTCACATCTCTGTTCCCCCAGAGCGACTGGTGGATTTGAACTGTAGGCTATTCAGTTAGCAGGGTTTCTTTTTAAAGCATGTTGTTGTGAGGTGCTGCCGAGCTGGCTCCTGCTCAGAGTGACCCTAGGAAACAAGGCCCAGCCCTGGACCGTTCTGACCATTATTCCACTGGCTACGCTCATTGTTGGAAGCACACTGTGTCAATCCATCTCATGGAAGGGCTTCCTCCTTTTCACTGGCCTTCTACTTGCCCAGCACAGGGTCCTTCTCCAAGAAGGGGTGTCTCCTAGTGACCGACCCAAAGCATGAGACTGTCTCACCACCATCTCTTCTCAGGAGCTTTCAGGCTGTGCTTCTTCCAACAGAGATTTGCCTGTTCTGACAGTCCATGGTTTATTTAATGGTCTTCGCCAATACCACAACTCAAAGGCACCAGTTCTTTCCCATTGTTTGCTTTTCATTGTTCAGCTTTCACATGCATATGAGATGCTTGAGTCTGGTGCACCTTAATCCTAAAAGCAACACTTTGGCTTTTTTTTTAACATTGTAAAACAGATTTTTTTTTTTTGCAGTAGACTTACCCAACACAATACACTGTTTGATTTCCTTGCTGCTGCCTCCATGCATGTTGATTGGGGATCCAAGTGAAATGAAGCTCTGGACAACATTCATCTTTAATCTGTTGATCATGATGTGGTCTATGTTTTCCGTTGTGAGGATTTGGGTTTCTTTACATTGAGTTGTCATCCACACCGAAGACTATAGTCTTTGATCTTCATTGGCAAGTGCTTCCTCTTCCCTTTCAACAAGCAGGCAGGATTGTGTTATCTGTATATTGTAGATTCTTAATGCATCTTCCTCCAATCCTGGAACCTGGCTCTTCTTTAGTCCAGCGTCTCAGATGATTTGCTCAGCATACAGACTAAATAAGGAAGGTGAAAGAATACAACCAAGGTGCCCGCCTTTCCTGCTTTCAAACCACTTGGTATCACCTTGTTCTGCTAAAACATCTACAGCATGGTCCGTGGACAGGTTACACATGAGCACAACGAAGTGTTCTAGAATTCCCACTCCTTGAACTGTTACCCATACTTTGTTATTAAGATTCATAGGGAGGGGAAATATTATATGCCAATACCCAGATGATAAAAATGGCTGCCTCAGAAAGTGGGATTCTGAGCATTCTAATTATATATATACTTTCAAGGTGCCCAGGTTGTTGTAAGTTCAGACGAGATGGCAGCAAAAGTTCCTGGCCCTGTGTCTGGCATGTCACACAGGTTGCATGTGTGTGTATAGGGATCATGGCCCTGCTCTGGACCAGAGCCAACTCTTAGAGCATGGGTGATATCTCCTCCCACTCTGGGAAGGATACCCCTCCCTGTGGGCCAGGGCCAGTCTGCTGGAAAGGCATTCCGTCCCCCGGTTTCCAAGAGGACGTGACTGACAGGTGGAAAATCAATCCACTAGATCACCAGGGCTCCCTTCAAAGAATGGAGAGGTTGGTCTAAAGCCACCATGGGCTTCCATGGGCCAAGGCTCTTCTGATTTTGCTTGCAGCTCATCTTAGGGCAGTGGTTCTGGACCTTCCTCACGCCGTGACCCTTTAATACAGCCCCTCATATGGTGGTGACCCCCAACCATAACATTATTTTTGTTGCTACTTCACCACAGTCATTTTGCTACTGTTATGAATCAGGCGACCCCTGGAAGGGTCCTTTAACCTCCAAAGGGGTCGTGACCCACAGGTTGAAAACCTCTGCCCTAGCGACTGGAGTCAGGTTCAGATGATGACCTGATCCACAGGAGCTGGCATTGTCTGGGACGGGGTAGAGAAGATGGAAACATACCTGCCTGTCAGGGGGCGAGGCCAGTGCCAGAGAGAGGTCTGAGCTCCCAGTGCAGAGGCTATCACAGGCAGTGTCTAGGAGACAGAGAATGGGTGGGCACCACCATGAGACTGTGGTGGTCTTATGCAGGGAGTCTGAAACATAGGATTCACAGGGAAATATAGAGGGAAGAGAGGCAAGGGGGGTGATTGGGCCCCAGATGATCATGGACATGGAAGAGAAGGTTAAAGACCTGGGGTCTGATTCTTTGGAAGGTCCCCCCAGGCCCGGGACTCACTGAGAATGTCCCTCCAGGTGGAAGCAAGTCTGACGATGCTGTGTGCCCATATGCCATCAGCTGACAAAGTGGAGCCTTGTCTACAATTGTTGGATGCCATTGAGACAGTTCAAACTCATGGTGACTGTGTTAGTCAGGCAGACTAAAGAAGCGAACCCAGGGAGATACTCATATGTGTACAGGAAAGAGCTTTATAGAAAGAGTAATTGTGCATTAAGGAAACATCCCAGCCCAGTCCAGAGAAAGTCCATGAGTCCGATATTAGCCCATATGCCCAGTACCAGTCTGTAAACTCCTCTTCAGACTCATGCAACACATGCAATGGTGCCAAATGCAGGAAGATCACAGGCCAGTGGGTGGAAAGTCTTGTGGATCCAGTGGTGGTAGAAGCATCTCAGTGCTGCCGTGGATCTCCATGTGGCTCCTCCAGCTCCAAGGCTCTGGCTGCCATCCGCTTAGCTCGATGTGGCTTGTCAACAGGAATGTCTCACAGGGAGTGAGCCTGTGTCCCCTGCCTCCAGCAAGCTATTTATCTCCTTAGCACCTCCAAATGAGGTCATTAAGCCGTGACCTGATTGACAACTGATTCTGTAACTGCCCCGGTGGCCCTTTGTGCACGGGGAAGAAACTGCCTGCAGCTGCACCGTCCTCACCGTTCTTACTGTGTTGGTTAGCCCATAGTTGCAGCCACTGTGTCAGTCCATCTCACTGAGGACCTTTCTCTCTCTCACAGACCCTCTACTATACTGAGCATGATGTCTGTCTCCAGGATCTGCTCTCTCCCAATAACATCTCTGAAGTATGTAAGATAGCCCTGTACTAGCTCTGAAAGAGAAGGAACCAGGCCCCCTCCAGTGTGGCTCCTGCCATGGGGAGGAAAGGGCCACTTTGCAGTTGGACAAGCTGGATATGAACGTTACTTACAAGCTGCATGGCTTCAGAAAAGGCACTTGATTCCTCCGATCTCAGTTTCCACCTAAAAAGGGGTCACTGTTTTGTCTTCCCAAGCCTCCTGCCAATCCAGATGCCCTAAGGTCGACAGTGGAATTGTAGGAGTAAACAGGCTGGAATTGATTTTGGTTTCCAGGCTACTGAGAAGAGCTTGGTGAACCACAGAGCTGTGGAATTTGGGGCATGAAAGATCATCCTGTCTGGAGGAACTGCATGTCACAATCAGCTAGGGGGCTTTATGGAAGCCTGGCTCCTCCCTGAGGAGTCTGCTTCCACCGCCTGGATTGGAGCAAACTCTGGTGCTCCTTAGACAAAGCTGGAAAAGGTCAGAGGCTTGGCCAAGTGGAGCTCCTGGCTCATCCAGGAGCCAAGTGCTGGGCAGCCAGGGTGAGGGGAGCAGAGTAAGGAGATTTTTGAGGCACCAACCACCATGGAGATGCAGATAGAAAAGAGAGTCAGTCGCATGGTGTGACAGCCAGATCTGGGAGCTTATCCCAATGGGACTCTCCCTATAAATCTTCACAAGGGCCAGGTGCTCCCCCAACCCACCCCGCTGCCCACACCACCCAAGAGTTGGATGGCAGGAGGTACAGTCAGAAACACCAACTAGGTGGTCACCATTCAGCATGATGGGCCAGGCCAGCCTTCTCCTCCCTGGATCTTGGCTCTCTGGGGACTCCAGGGACAGTGAGTGTTCACGGGTTAATGAATTATCATAACACGTTGTCTTGGTACAAGGAACTGCTAATGTGCTCATTAGGAAATCTGTCACACTGCCTCCTCTGGATAATATCATCCACTTCAGAATTTCAGAACGCAACAAACCTTTGGGCCATGGTCAGAACCCTGGTGTCACATAGCCACTCATGGAGAAGCCAGGTCCAGGGCCCAGGCTTTGACACTGTTGCATTCCACAACAGAAAGTTCAGCCTGTCTCCAGAATCCTTCCAGTAAGTCACTCCACTGGTAGAATCAAGGTCTAGAATATGGGAGACAAACACTGCCTGTGATAGACAGAGTTCTCTAGAGAAACAAAACCAGGACACTTATGATTTTAGATATAAATAGATAGGTAGATAGATGATAGATAAATAGAGCATGAAGAAAGAAACAGCTAATTAGCCCACAGAGTAGTACAAATGGCTCACTTTAACTCACTTCTGTGAAACAGTTAATACTCTGGCAATCCTACAGGAGACAAAACTGGAGACACAGTGCGGGAATTGCACCCGATCTGACCCCACCACACTGAGGCGAAACACTGAGGGCGTGCAACAGAACAGCAAGGGGAGCAGAGCAAGGAAGTCTCAAGGGAATACCAAAAAATAGACTGTGTGGCACCCCATCAGAATCAACCAGAAAACACTCCTAAAGGCCAACAAACAGACCTTGAACTATTTACAGGCTTTTCTTTTTTTCCTTTTTTTTTTTTGTCATTGGTTTTTTTGTTGTTGCTTTGTTTTGCTCTGTTTTGTTTTTGTGCATATTATTGTCTCTTTAGGTCTATCTAGATAAGATAGACTGGATAAACAATCTATCGGTGAAAAAAACACAGGACAGAAGATTCGGGGGAGTGGGGACCTGGGAGAGGGGGAGGTGTGGGAAAGGAAGTGGTGTTAACAAACCCAGGGACAAGGGAACAACAAGTGATCCAAATAGGTGGTCAGGAGGGTGTAGGAGGCCTGGTTGGGCTTGATCAAGGGCAATGTAACCGAGAGGAATTACTGAAACCCAAATGAAGGTTGAACATGATAGTGGGACAAGAGGAAAGTAAAAGGAAATAGAGGAAAGAACAAGAAGGCAAAGGGCATTTATAGAGGACTAAATACAGGCATGTACATATCTATATATATTTATATCCAATGATGGAGAAATAGATCTATGTGCATCTATTAATAGGTTTAGTGTTAAGGTAGCAGATGGACATTGGGCCTCCACTCATGTACCCCCTCAATGCAAGAACACTTTGTTCTATTAAACTGGCATTCCATCATGCTCACCTTCCCAACATGATCACTGAAGACAAAGCAGGTGCCTAAGCAAATGTAGTGAAGAAAGCTGATGGTGCCTGGCTATCAAAAGACATAGCATTGGGGGTCTTAAAGGCTTGAAGATAACCAAGTGGCCATCTAGCTCAGAAGAAGCAAAGCCCACATGGAAGAAGCACACCAGCCTGTGATCACAAGGTGTCAAAGGGATCAGGTATCAGGCATCAAGAACAAAAAAATCATATCATTGTGATTGAGGGGGAGTGCAGAGTGTGGACCCAAAGCCTACCCGTAGGCAACTGGACAACCCCTTACAGAAGAGTCAAGGAGAAGAGATGAGCCAGTCCATGTGCAGTGTAACAATGATGAAACATATAACTTTCCTCTAGTTCTTTAATGCTTCCTCCCTGCCCCCCACTATCATGATCCCAATTCTACCTTACAAATCTGTCTAAGCCCGAGAATCTACACTGGTACAGTAGGAACTGGAAACATAGGGAATGCAGGACAGATGAACCCCTCAGGACCAGTGGTGAGAGGGCCATACTGGGAGAGTGGAGGAAAGGTGGAGTAGAAAGGAGGCACCAATAACAAGGATCTATATATAACCTCCTCCCTGGGGGACGGACAACAGAAAAGTGTGTGAAGGGAGACATCAGACAGTATAAGACATGACAAAATAATAATTTATAAATTATGAAGGGTTTATGAGGGAGGGGGTGCAGAGAGGGAGGGAGGAAATGAGGAGCTGATATGACAGGCTCAAGTAAAAAGCAAATGTTTTGAGGAGGAGGATGGCAACAAATGTGCTTGACACAATGGATGGATGTAAGGATTGTGATAAAGGTTGTACAAGTCCCAAATAAAATTATTTTTAAAAAGCAAAACACTGTCAGTCCTTCAACTCACAAGGACTGCTGGGTGCAAGTCAAGGAAGCAGACAGCTGAGTCTTCTGTGGAGCAATGCAGGCAGTCCTACCACAGGCAGCAAACAGCAGGGGAGGTCACCAATAGTCAGCCAGGTGACAGGGTCCGACAATCACCAGTTCAAGCACTGTACACACCAGTAGTGTGACAAAGCAGGTCTCAAAGGAACCTCAAACTATAGCAACACAGTCTACGGCTTGGGCATCCCACAGGTAGTGGTGCTCACTAGTTGAGGCAGAGAACTAGCTAAGGCAGTCTCACACTGGTCCGATCATCAGAAAGCAAGAGACAGAAAGGTGAGGCTCGCCAAGTCATTTATCTCTTTGTGCTTCAATTAAACTGTGACCTTATTAATCGACGTGTGTTTATTGGCCAGGTTTGCACCATAACCCTACCTATCCCAGTGACCCATGCATGCTCCTTGATGCTTCTGAGTTCTACCTGGAGCTGTCTGTGTGCAGACAGAAATCCACCTGAAGGATGTTTACCTGGCACCCAAAAGCTATGGGTTTGAGAACTCTAGAGTGTTCAGTGAACATTCAAACCTTGGGTCACGCGGTACTCACCAATGCTAACCTGCATCAATGCTAACCTGCATCATTGCCTATGTGTACGTGAAGGATTTTGGCATCCACTCAACCTCCTGGTGTTGGCCCAGAGGTGAAGCCAGATTGAAACCCAGATGTCTCTATGGGGACAGGCCTGGGGGAGGGGGGGGGCGTGAAAGATGGAGCTGAGTGATGTTCCCCCTGTAGGCTTCTAGTGAGATAACCCCAATAAGTCCAGCCATAGTCCAGCCTGTGCCTGGAGCTGCTCAAACTGACCAAAGTGTGTGTCTGTCTTTGTGTCTCTCCAGGAACATCCGCAGGCTCCAAGATGGCCCTGCAGAGCTCCTTCACCTGCTGGAATGGGACAGTCCTTCGGCTCGGCCAGGCCTGCGACTTCCACCGGGACTGTGCCCAGGGAGAGGATGAGGGCCAGCTATGCGGTGAGGAGATGGATGCTGCCCCCCCACCCCCAGACAAGCCCACATGCCCTCTCCCCCTCCTGTCCCATTACCCTACAACACTGAGCCTGGGCAACGTTCCTGAGGTCCAGTGCCACCTGCCTCTCTCATGTGGCAGGACCCATTACCTCCTGCTGATGCCCTCAGCTCCCTGAGACACAGAGGGGATGTGCAAGGTAGGCTCTGGTCCTATGACATGCCCTGCGACGCCTTCTGTGACCTGACTTCACCCCCCTTTCCAGCTCTGCCTTTCCTCATTTACCTGCCTCTCCTCCCCGAGCTGAGCCCTTTCAAACCACCTCCCAGCTCCCTCCGGCCTCCCTGACTTTGATCAGGGGTCGCCTTACCCTGCCATTCCTTTCTCATCTTCAGTCAGATCTAGACTCCTTCAGGAAGCACCACGGGAGCCAGCTCTCCTGGGCAGTCTCCAGCGGACGTCCCAGTCCACGTGGTGTGTCTTAGTGATTCAGCGCTGCTGTCTACCACAATTTATTTCCTCGCAGTTTAGGTTAGATGTCTGAATTTAGCGGGCCAGAGCAAGGGGCAAAGCTTTCTCTCTGTGCCAGCCCTGCAGGAGAGTCCGGTCTCTTTTGAGCATCTGCTCCTAAGCCGCCTCCATGAGACTTGACATCTCTCTTGATAGCTCTGTTCCTTCGCTTGCTTAATCTCTTTTAGATTCCAAAAGAGGTGCCAGGTAAACAGTGGACTTAAAGTACACTCTACCCTAATCCTGACTTGTGTACATAATGGAGACAGCCCATTTCGAACTGCATACTCACTCACTGCCACGGAGTTACTCTGACCCATAGTGGCCCCATAGGACAAGGTGGAACTGCCCCATGGGTTTCTGAGACGGTAGTTCTTTACTGGAGGAGAAAGTCTCATCTTTGTCCCGTGGAGTGGCTGGTGCTTTCGAACTGCTGACCTTATCATTAGCAGCCCAATTCGCAACCTCTGTGCCACCAGGGCTCCACCTAACCACAGCCACGGAGGTTGGAATTTACAACAGGTATGGGGGTTGGGGGATGGGAACCCAGTCGTTTCTTAACACAACGCACCCAGCTGTGATAGCATCCTTCATTTCAGGTTAGTTTGCTTGTGAACAGCTTTCTGGAGATATAATTTGCATGCGGTGTAACTCACCCACTGAAAGGAGACGGTCCGTGGTTTTTAGTTTACTCACAGAGTTGCGTAACCATCGCCACTATCGGTTTTAGGAAAGGTTCCTCACTTCAGAAAGAAGCCAACCCTGCACCTTCTAGCTCGCATCCCCTCCCCCATAGCCCTCCACGGAAGCCGAGCTCACGGCCACTGAGTCCTCTGACACACAGCAACCTACGGGACAGGGCAGAATCACCCTTTGAATTCTGAGGCCTCATCTTGTTCCCACAGAGCGGCTGGTGGTTTTGATCTGTTGACCTGGAGGTTAGCAGCCCAACACGTGAGCCACCACACCACCAGGGGTCGCTCCTGCATCTTTCCTGATTCCTGGCACCTGACTGGGTTTTGGATGAAATGAATGGATGTGTGGGAAACCTCGGGCTCCATGAGAGAAGGCAAATTGTTTGTGGCCATGCTGACTAGACTAGACTCGTCTAGACCCCCTCCCAGTGCCCGTGCCCCTAGGCGAGAGGGCCCTCACAGCAGACCCCTGGGAACAACTGCTGGGGGTCTGTTACTTTTCTTGCCAGGAAAGCCACCCGCACTTACTGAACACCCATCAGGGGTGACCCAGCCTGTGCTAGCAACAGGAGCAAGGAAGAACAGCCCAACCTCTGGCTCAGAGAGACAAGCACCCCTCCGTTGGGGAAGGACAGGGCAGAGGCTGTCAGGGACAAATGCTTCCTCCCGGGTACAAAGTCCTCACAAGGAACCTGACCTTAATGACGTTATAACAGTGCCTCCCCCCCGCCCCCCAGGTCATCTGGACTCCTCGGGAGGAAAAGGGAAGTTTATTTATTCTCTTTTAAATTAAAAAAAATTCCAAATGAAAATACCCCCTGCGGATTTCCAAGGCTGTGACTTTTTTACTGGTGTAGAAAGCCTCACCATTCTCCCATGTCATGGCTGGTGGCTTCAAACTACTGACCTTGCAGTGAGGAACTCAGCATGTTACCCAGGACACCACCAGGGTTCCTGCCTTTTAAGGAGAGCAGGAGAGAAGAGAGAAGCCCATCAATCCATTCTGAAGCCCTCATCCTTATACACACCATGCCAGGGGTGCTTCCCACGACCATGGACATGCGGTGCATTTTCAGTTAATACAGAGTAAACCTCTGCCGGTCAGCGCACCACTGACCAGCACCGCTCTGCTCCTGGCCCCTCTCACAGCACCCTCAGCACACAGGGCTCAACTCCAGCCATCGGCTTCGCTGCCTTGGGCAGGCAGCCTCTATGAGTGGGTCTCTCTACTTAGGTGTCTCGGCAGAATTTCCAGCTTTGTGGTTTGGAGTGGCCTTTGTAAAAGTTGCTTGACACCTGCTCCCCAGCTGGGATATGGGTCAGGGAGCCGGGCCCTGATTGACAGCTGGGAAAATGAAGGCCCAGAGAAGGGAATTGACTTGTTTGGGGTCACACAGGATGGTGGCAGCAGAACCATGATGAGCGCACTGAGCCTGCGGGATGCAGCCCTTGACTGTGGGCCCCAGGCCTGTGCCGCCCACTCCTGAGCCCGCCATTCACGGGACGCTAGGGCTAGCCACAAGCTCAAGGGCAGCAGGGCTCCGATATCGAGGCCAGGTGTCTGAGGCCCCAAGGCCTTGGGGGTGGAGGTAGGGGTGGAGGTGGGGGTGTCACATTTGAAAAGCCACTCTGACCAGCTGACGAGTCATTTGTTGAATTAATTAGTGGTTGGGAGACGTTCCATTCAAGAAGTGGGCTATTCGGATCTTTGTGCCACTTCCACCCCAGCAGCCCTCTGAGCACATACCCTTTCTCTTAATCACGCATGCCCTCCTCAGCTGCGGTGGCTCTCATTCCTCTCGCATGGGTGCTGATTCTGGAAACCCGCCTCCTGGCAAAGACAGTGGCAGCGGCAGCAGCAGCAGCACCCATCTTGGCCAACCTTACTGAGCACGTACTGAGCATCTATCAAGCTGCTCTGAACACATGTCATGCAGCAGCTGACTTCAACCTCAGCACCATCCCCCCTTTGACAGATGAGGAGCCCAGCACTCACGGGGCTTCAGTGTCTGTCTGCGAGGAGACGGTTCGCCAGTGGCTTGGCAGTGGTTCAGACTCATGTGGCCGCTGCACGGAACCCACGTGGCCCCCGTCCACTGGACCCCCCAAATGCATTTGTTTGATGGGCTCATCACCAGCCCTGCCTGTGTATTCATGAAGACGGGGCCAGGAAAAAGTCATGGACACTCCCCTTGGCCTCAGTTTCCTCCTCTGTGATACAAGTTGGGACACAGCACCTGCTGACAGGCTGATGCTTACAAAGCAAGCAAGACAATGCTCTTAAACCCACCTGGTCCTTCCCAGGGGCTCCACCTGGAATGACCCTGTCCGAAGCCCTGATCAGAATATTTTCTCTGACATCTCCATATTCTCTGCCAACATCATCATTTGAAGACCTTAACTCTTTGGTGGCCTTCTTATTCCTCGTCCATCTTTCCCATGCATACACCCCATGGCTCTGGTCAGGCCATGGGGTTTCTTTCTATGTAAAATAGAGGGTGCTTGTAGACCGTTGTTGGAACACCTGGAAAAGTGGAAGAGAGAAAGCACCTCTCATCCATAACTCTACCTACCTCTGAGCCGGCCAGAGATAACCAAATAGTTTGATGTATTTCTTCTACCGATTTTGTTCCCCAGGACGCTCTGTTTTTAAGAGATGTATAATCCATATTTATCAAACATGCTAACGGAGCTGTCACTCACGAAGGGGGGAAGGGGTCTCATTTGGCCTGGAGTTTACACTTGGCAGCAGCTGCTGCTGCCGCTGCAGAGGTCGCAGCTCGGTGGCTCCACCAATTTGTCTCTCTTAGAGTGGAATCAGGTGTCATAATCGCCAACTGTTGCATGATCCATTGACCCACACACAGCCCGATTTGGCCACCTCACCAACGAACAAGCTGGCGGGAGCCCAAGAAGCAGGCGGTTGGAGCAGAGCTTCTCCACGGTGCAGAGGAGGCACCGGGGAACGTGTTGAAAATGTCCATTCTGACTCATTAGATCCTGAGCCTCGGCCTGTGAATCTATGCTTCTGTTCCGTTTCAATAGGGCACTCAACAGCTAGCCTCACAGTTGGTGGCTCAAGTCCACCCAGAGGCTGCTGGAAGGAATGGCCCGGTGCTGTACCGCTGAGCGAGCAGCCAGTGGACGCAATCACCGTGCCCTTCTGACGTGCAGCGGGTCATCGTGAATCAGCACATGGTGGCAAGAGGGGAGAGGGCTGAACCACTCCAGTGTCATCCGGCAGATATGTCCCAAGAGGGCCCGCAGTGGGTGCTTGGGGTGAATGAGAGCCGAGGGCTTGATCGAAGAGCAAGTAGGACACCTGGAGACCCAAGCCTGGGAGCCGACAGGTGGCTCAGCAGTCAGCTGTACCATGACTTCCCAGGTCCCCCCTCCCCCACCCACACAGCCTCGGCCTGACCTCAGCCCCTATCTTCCTTGGGAGTGGCCTCTTGCTGAGCAGACTGCCCCAGGGTGCTTGCAGCAGTAGAAAGTCTCTGGGCACTCTCTCCATCCCTGCCTCCCTCCCTGCCTCCATAAATTGTCAGTGGACTGTCTAGCTATTTCCTGCCTCCTCTCCCTGCATTCAGTCAGCCATAAAGAAACATTGCTTCCATTCCCAGCACACCCAGGGTTCGGTGCCAGATGAGGCCAAGGATGGGCATCCGCCAGGAGGTGGAGCATGCCCATGGCCTCCCTCCTCCTTGTCCGGGGCGGGGGCAAGTTCAAAGCTACCTCACAAGCAGTTCCCAGGAAACATATCCAGAGGGGTAGCTGAGGGTGTCTCCATCCCCCAGGGCTGTGGAGGCTGTTTTAGTTCAGCCCTGAGGAGCTCGCCTGGCCCAGGTGTGAGTGATGCCCAGTACAATTATCACTGAATCCTGGCATTGTGTTCGTACAACTCTCTCGGTTGACCAGGTGCTCCTCACGGTCTCCTGTGCTTTGTGCTCTGAGCAGTCCTGGGAGATCGGTGCTTGTGTTGCGGGTACCCTGAGTCAGCTCCCACCCATAGCAACCCTACGCACAGCAGAGCACCACTCTGCCCGGTCCTGCGCCGTCCACGCCATTGGCCACACACTTGTGTCCGTTGTGGCAGACACTGTGTTGGTCGACTTCATTGAGTGCCCCCTCTCTTTTTTTGCTGCCCCTCTACTTCTAACTGCCCTGTGTACACAGGAAGAATCTGAGACTCGGGAGAATAAAATGACTTGGGAGAGAGAGGTATGGCCAGAGTGCTCCTTGGAGGCGAGGAGGGTGAGGCTTTGCCTTCGATCCTTTGAACATGTTGTCAGGAAAGACGAGTCCCCGAAGGAGGACATCACGTTTGGTAAAATAAAAGGGCAGGACAAAAGAGGAAGGCCCTCAAAACGTGTGCACGCCGTGGCTACAACAACGGATTCACACATGGAAACAATGGTGAGGGTGGCCCGGACCACTGGGCAGCGTTTCGTTCTGTTGTGCATAACAGCGCTATGGGTCAGAACCGACTTGACCGTACCTAACAGCAAGACCACACAGCCAGGAAGGGTTAGTCTCAGGAGTTTAGGTGGGACCCCGGCGTCTGGGCACCCATGCTGCTGGAGTGCCCAGACTCCGTGTCAGGCTGTGTCACCAGCCTCTACCTCCTAAAGGCGGACAGAGGGAGGACCCCAGCCCAGTCCTGCCTCCTCTCCTTGCATTGAGAGCCATCGGCCTGCGAGAGCCTCTTACTGAGGCCTCTCGTCTGAATCGCTGTTTGTGAAGGACGAGTCACAGGAGGTCACTTCCTGCCACCAGTTCGTTTCTGAACAAGGAAGTGGATGTAGGCTCCCTGGAGGGGGAATGAAAAATAAAACAGAAAGATCTCCTTAGCGTTGGATTTTTAATCAGAGGAACACCCGGGGTAGAGGAGAGGGGGGATGATTTCTTCAGGGGGGTATAAACAGGAGAGATGCTCAGAGTCAGTGACAGCCGGGTTTAATTTATAATTCTGCCTCCGTGTGAAATGCACAGAGAATCGGGGGGAAATGAGTAATAATTCACTACGGTGCTGTCACAGCCAGGAAGCATGAGGGAGGGCCCCCTCTTTGTCAGCTCGCTGCTGCCAAGAGGACTGAGGCAGAGGAAGGACACAGGAGAAGAGAGGGTCTCAGCAAGAGATGCCGCCCCTGCTCCTCCACCCTGCGGACTCCGCCTTCCTGCTGTCGGAGCAGCCCAGAAGCACCCACTCAGGGCTGAGAGGCTTCCCCTGAGCTGGAGAAAGCAAGCATGAGCTTGCTCACCTCTCCCCGCGTCCTCCTCCTGCAGCCAGTTGAGAGAGCAGGTGGTCTCTAAAGCCCAGTGCGGCTCCTCGCTTGGGACCTGAGGTCCATCAGAGGCACGAAGAAGGTCGTGAGGAGCTCTGTGCTGAGCCAGTAGGGCAATGGAAAGAGACTCTGGGCTCGCGCTGGTCAGGATGAGCTGGGTGATGGTGCTGTAGCTAGCAGTCCCCAAATCTCAGTGGCTGAATCTTAACATTTACAGAGGGCATGGGTGGGTGGAGCCTCCGCTCCACAGGGTCACCCAGGGACCCAGGCTGTCAGGAGCTCCGCCTTTAGGCAGCAGCACCCGAGGAAGAAGCAGTTCTCCTCGGGCGTTGCGGCAGGAGAAGAGGGATGCTGAAGAATTACACGAGGCTTTTCATGGCCTCCAGCAGAAGAGGTGCTGGTCACGTCCACTCACGCCTCGCTGGATGGAGCGAGTCACGTGGCTCCAGCTGCAAGGGGTCGGAGGGATCAGGGGAAGTCAGTGGGGGAAATGTGAGCGGTCTGTGTCTCGGCAGACAGCGGTAGTGGTGAGACCCACACCCACTCCCAGCCATCACTGCCACCTCCACCACCACATCCTTGCCATTGGGTCCGCCTTAAGAAAGAGCCTCTCAGGAAACACACACTGGCTTCTCCAGGGGGTTCATGTTCCTCGTGGATCAGCAGGGAAAGGCCAAAGAGAATCAGAAGATGCTAGTTCGTATCCCAGCTGGGTTACCTGCTAGCTGTGTGACCTTGGTCAGGTTGCCTAACATTGCTGAGCCTCTGCAACATCATCTCCAAAACATACAACTGAGTTAATAACACTTCATATCACCACGGGATTATTGTCATCATGGTTTTATTCTCTGAAGACCAGAACCCATGCACACCTTAGGGGCTGGGGGCTTTCTTTCCATTATGAGCAGGATCGTCGTGCATCGAGGTTCTGGCTAGGGAGATGTTGGCAATGAGTATTTCGTCCACACCGCTCACTCTACTTGGCGTCGGCATCTCTTGCCTTTGCCAGTCCTGGGAATGACGGCACCCCTCTGTTCTCCCTGCAGGCAGACTTCCTGCTGGCTTCTACTGTGACTTCGAGGATGACTTCTGCGGCTGGACCCCAAGCACCCTGTCGCTCTATACACCCCAGTGGCAGATCAGGACACTACAGGATGCCGAGGGACACCAAGGTACTGTCCCTCGATGCCTTTCCCCTAGTGGCCTAGTGCTGTCGACTACGCAGATGGGAGACTTAGGTCCCCACCCCAAGCAACTGAGCCTCACTCCACTCTGCAGGATAAGCTCACAGGCCTGCGTGCACACACACCCCTCCTCAGATCGTCTGGGGCTTGAGACCGATTGATTAAATTTGGGCCCAGATGGGTAGTACTGTTTGTTACTTAAAACCACTTGATGAAGGATTCGTTGACAGACCAAGGTAAGGGCCAGAAGAATAATCCATTCATACAACACGTGCTTATTGAGGATCAGCCGGGTTGAGCCCCGCCATTGAGACATGGAACTAACTGCGAGGCAGGGAGACCACGGGCCACTTTTTAATGGGGGTACTCGCAGGTCTGCAGGCAGCTCCATGCTAAGACAACACAGGAAGTGAACCTCCTTGGGCAGGACGTGGGATACAAGATGAGGGAGAAGAGCGGAAAGGACAGAGGACTCCCTGGAGGACAGAGTGCTGGCACCAGTAAATGGGCAGGGGTGGGGAGAAGGGGCGTGCTTCAGGCTGCCCCCAGGTGGTGGGCTAACAGAGGTGACCATGGGAGACCAGTATACAGATTCTGGGCCATTGCAGGCAGCTTGGGATGAGCATTGTGCACGAGTCAGCGTTCACTGATGTAACAACTAGGCTCTCGCATTCACTATGGAGCAGAAACCGGGGCCCTCAAAGTAGTTCCGTGAGAGCATGCAGACTCCAACAACTGTGGCCATTGCTGGTGATGGTGCTTTCTCAACCTTGACCCTCTCTCCCCTAGGCCAAGCCCTGTCACTGAGCACCACTGACGTGCCCACGCCCAAGAGTGCGACACTGACCAGCGCTACGTTCCCCGCCCCCATGAAGAACTCTCCATGTGAGGCAAGTGCCCCTGTTCTTCTTGCTCTTTAACGTCTCTGGTCACTTCCAGATACACACCCCACACTAAAGAAAATGGCCTGGATGGCTGGGTGGTGGTGCTCATGGGATCAGCCCTGCATGAGAGGGAGAGAGTTCTTTAAGAGAACAGCCATCTAAATGCTAGAGTCCCATCTGCAGAGACTCTCATTTACAGGAGGCCCTGGTCTTCAGCGAACCAAGAGGACCCTTGCCAGGGGCCTGGTGATGAAGACTTGCCAAAGGAACCCCTTTCTTAAAATACCAAGGCCTCATAATACATGTCCAACATCCAAAATTAGATATACATAAATTTCACGTAAGATATCAATGGCCTTCAGTGAGGCATCTCTGGAGTCACTTACCCAATGGTCCCCAAGCTCACCTCTCTTTTGAGGGACTGGCACCATGACCCTTGTTATTGTTGCTGGTAGGTGTCATTGGTCAGTTCCAATCATCGCAACTCTGTGTCCAACTGAAGGAAACACTGTCTGGCCCTGAGCCATCCACCTCGCCATTGGGTTGTGCTTCAGCCCATTGGTGTAGCCACGGTCAACCCATCCCCTTGAATGGCTTCCTCTTCCTCATTGACCCTCTACTCTGCCAAGTATGATATCACTTTCCAGAGACTAGCCTCTCCTGATAACTTGCCCAACGTATGTGAGACAAAGCCTCGCCATCCTCATTTCGGAGGGACCTTCTGGCTTTTCCTCACAATTTTTTGTGGGCCAAGAAATGGGCTTGCTAACTGAACTCATGGATTCTTAGTCAGAGCACCCAAATCCAAGCCAAGCTCCTCCACTGGTTGGGTGCAGGTTGTTTGGGCAGGTGATTAACCTCTAAGCCCCTCACTTTCCTCACGGGGAGAGTGGAACCATTAGAGGGCCGACCTCCGAGATAGGAGGATTCACCGGGTTAGAGAAGAACTTCGTGCTTGGCCAAGTAGAAGGTCAGGGACAACGAGGGCTGCCCTCGATGCCACGGATTCACACAATAACCACAACAATGGGCTCCAACAAGGCAAAGGTCCTGAGGGTGCCCAGGTCTGGGCGACTCAGCATTCTGTTACGTGGGTCACCATGGGTTGGAGCCTCTTCAACCACCAGCTGCAACGGCACGTGTAAAGGCTTTAGGACAGTGGCTGGTACAGAGAAGACCCAGGACAGCCAGTAGCCATTTGTGTTCTTTCAAATATGTGAGTACCCAAGGGTGGGCCCTTCTGGCAGCTTGACAGCGACTGGCACTCAGCACGCCTCGGTCAAACTTGCTCTCAACAATGGAAAGGAGAGTGGGAGACCAGGAAGAGGTGTTGAGCTAGGAATGGGACACCACGCTCTTGGGGAGCAGGAGGCTGCATGGAGCATCTTGGGGTTCTCCTGATGCCTGCATCAGCACCTCAAACACAGAATGCCAACATGGGTTTTAGATTTGGCCAGAGCGGGACATCCACGGGAGCACATCCTTCCTGGCTTTATTTCGAGAAGACCGTGCTGGAGCAATCCGTTTCCTCCCAAGTGACAGACACTGCACACCTGAGCAGATTCTAACCTCCTTCTCCTTTGACTGCCAGTCCTCTGGGGGCGTGGCACTTGGAGAAGCAGGAGTGTGTGTGTGTGTGTGTGTGTGTGTGTGTGTGTGTGTGTGTGTCAGGGGTGGGGGGGTCGGAGGTAAAGAAGAAGGCTTCCCGCTGTTGGGCAGCTTCAAAGTCTCAGGGGAATTCAGGGAATCCAAATGCACGCACAGACTTCAGTAAGAATGGGGCAGACGTAAGAATGAATTTTTGTGTAGTCTGGGCAATGGGGAGATAAAATATGAAAGCAAAGACTATGCCACGACGGGCCTTCTGGCACCAGCAGCCTCCGTATTTATAACTCGGCATTTTCCCTGACTCTCCCGTGGTCCTCTTCCAGTTTATGTTATCTTACTCGATTTTATGTATCTCTGTGAGCCACCTGAAATCCTTTTTGGAAGAAGTCAGGGCACCAATAAATAGCTTCATTAAATTAAATTGTATTTGAGGAACCGCGCTATCTGATGCAGATGGTGAAATTGCACAGTCATCTTTGATATTTCTTCGGTGCCTGGGCATCTTAAGAAGAACTCAGAATGAGGCAGGATGGTGGGCTCACCTGCGAGCCCACATTAAACACATTTGATCTTTAAATTTATTTTTCACTGGCTGTAGCATGAGTCTCATTTCCGAAAAAGAAATGTCAGGGTAAAAATGAGATTTTCCTAATACTTCATCATTTCTCTAATAACCTTTGAGTTGATCAATAGCTTAAACAGGTGTTTTGTTTTACTAGCATGTTTTTTTTTCTTTTTTCTCTTCAGTTGATATTGCTTTGGGCTATTTCACTGTTCCCTGCCCTTTTCCAGAACTTGGCTCAGTGGGCAGGCAGGCAAGCATAATGAAGGGTAGGGAGCAAGTCCACGGCCCTCACTCCTCCCCTGGTTGTTTTACCTTTGGGGTTCAGACCATTCATCTAAGGCTGATGGGTTTTTAAGTTCCCAGTGTTGGGGGGAAATGTTTTCATCAGAAAAATAAATAACCAAAATGGAAAATATGCATTGGAAGGTTGGTAAGCCTGTCATTTATTTTATCTGAATCCCAACTATGGGAGGCAGCAAGTTGATTTCCTTCTCCGGGGCTTGCTGGCAGGGAAACGGGATATTGCCTTGCCGTATGCACACTGGGCTCATTGGCGCCTGCAGATCCCACCAAGTGGATCGGAGAGCAGCCTCTGCTGGCAGTGGGGCACAAATGTAGGAGGATAGGGCCTTGGGAGACAGCCCTCAAGAGGGTTATGCCCCAGCAAAAGGCGGCTGGCCGAGCTGAGCACCCAGGCTGACACCAGGAGCCTCCTAACCCACCACAGTCGTCTTCTCCAAGCCCACCCTAATCCTGATCCATCAGCCCACCACCAGGGAGTTGAAGTAATTGCCGAACATGTCAAAAGCTCCCTAAGAAACCCCACAATCGTCTGTACATTTCCAAAGGGGGAGGCCCCTGTGTCTCCTGAGATGGGATGTTTTTTGGAAGATCGAGCAAAGAGCCACCCCAAACCTGCCGAGCAGGCTGCTGCGAGGTGGGACTCAGGAATCTGCCTGGATGCATGCTTGGTAGGGACTGGCCCTCAGGTGCACTTGGCACTTGTGATCCAAGTTTATTCTGAGCCCTTTCAGGTTTGTCTCAGTTGTCTGTGACTGCAAACAGTCGCTGTCATGTCTGTTCTGACACAGTGTCCCTGGTTCGGTCCGAGGAGACCTGTGCTCCACGGGGTTTTCCAAGGCTGATTTCTTGGAAGTAGATCGCCAAGGGCTCGCTTCATAGACACTTCTGGGTGGCCTCGAAATGCCAGCCTTTCCGTTTACAGCCGAACCCTGGGAGACTGCCGTGGAGGAGAAGGTGCGTCTCTTCCTTCCGCAGTCCCTCTGCCTGGGCTCAAACTGAAAAGCATGTTAGCCATTTGCACCCTCCGGGGCCACCACGTGACACCACGTGGAGTGATATGAGTTGGCATTTAGAAAGGTGGGTCTGAGATGATGGGGAAGAGACCTCGGAGTCCCCATGGGGCCAGGCCAGGTGCTCAGCAAGGTTGGAAACCAAGGCTGGGCCTGTGTCCTCCAGCTCCCGCCTGGTGCACCGCATGGTGGCCACCTCTCGCCCACGCGCCGGGCTGCAGCGCTGCCTCCTCACTGGCTGCTCAGTTGCACACGGGGCATGGATATTTAAAGACCTCTGCCGAACCCAGCCACGAGCGGAGCCAGAGAGTGCGTGCCCTGCTGGTGTGTTTTGCCTGGCCTTCCTCCCTTTACAAGGCATCCCCCACCCCACCCCACCCTCGCAAGCTATTCTCTGAGGGAAATAGGGGAGCCACTTACAATGTATTTTTATTTTATTTTATTTTTCTGAGCTCTAGTTCAAATAATTAAAGTTGCCAACGGGGAGGGGAGGGGAGCCTCGCGGTGGCTTTCCTGTGTTCCTGGCTGTCAGGGCCGCTCTGCACGCGTCCACCTTGGCTTTGAGACCCACACAGATGTGGCTGGTATTGCAGCTGTGTGTAATACAAGGGACAGAGAGCCTAGCGAGGCTCTCCCCCCTCCCCACCCCACCCCCCACCGCCCCAACCACACCAACCCCGTGTGCCCACCCCTCCCCCTGCCTTTCACACATCCTAGAAGCCCGAATGTCTCAACAAGCCCCGTGTGGTTTGGAATTCTATTTTATTTGAATAGCCTGCCTGTGACTAGAATAATTTAAACCCCGTTCTCAGGACAGAACAAGGCCTGGAGAGAAAAGGGAAGGAGAAAATAAAATGGGCTTCCTTCATTTTTCTTTCTCCCCCTCTAAAACACGAAAGCCGAAGCTCCTTCTATGAACTGCAGGACTGAAAGGGAGCCAGAAAGTGAGCGTGTCGCCCACCTGATTGTGTGGGGACACCTACCTGCAGCCACTTCCGGTGCTGGCTCCCTTGCTGACCGCCTCTCCACCTTCCTATGTACAGACGTGCGCGCGCGCACACACACACACACACAGATGTTGGGACACAGCCAGGACCCTTGCGCACTGACGTCAGCCCTTGTGATAGAGTGGACTTTGATTAGCTGCTGGGGGCTGCAGGCTCGGGGCTGGGAGCCTCAGAGCAGAAGGCTACCCAGCTAGGCTGGCCACATCTACATGAGTTGTCCGGCACTGTAGGGAAAGAGACCCACAGCCAGATTCCGATGCAGAGCCACCCAGCAGACCTGGTGGAACTGGTCCCGTGGGATTTATGTAAATCTCCACAGAGGAGACTGCCTTCCCTGTCTGCTCTTCCACTGAGCGATTAGCTGGGTCAAACCTACAGAGGAGGCAAACGGAGCCTAAGATCCAGCATTGCCCTCTGCCATTCCCTACTCCTGCTCAAAGCCCCATTGGACAGTCCTGATGGGGGCAAGACCCGGATGAAGGCTAAGGGTTGGGGGGGGGGTTTCAGTAAAGGACGCTCTGTCTCATTTTAGAAGCTTGCTGCAGGGTGCTGGAAGCAAGGCCCAGCATTTCCCGGGGGATTCAGCTGGCAGCAGGTAGGGGGTCTGCTCCAGCATGTGAGTGATGGTGTGTGTGTGTGTGTGTGTGTGTGTGTGTGTGTATACTGATTTTGTTTCAGAACCATCACTAAGATGTGTGCTAACCAGCCTCATTCATGTGTGTCCCCAGACAAACGGGACTCTCAGCTGGGAAGAAGAGACAGGTGTTCTTGACTGCAGTGTGTAAAAGTTTATTGAGCTCCAGGGCAGAACTCCTCCGCACAGACAGGGAAAGGAGAAGAACCTTTTCATCGCCATTTAAGATGACCTGAGAGAGAGGAAAGAACAGAGCAGGATTCTCGGTCTTTACCAGCCCCCATCAACCCCTCTGCGACTCAAGGCAACCCCGGATATGCCAGCGAAGAGCTGTGCTCTGCACGGTGTGCAAAGGCTGGCGTTTTAGAAGTCGATCACCAGACCTTTCTTCCAAGGAGGTTCTGAGTGGGCTTGAAATGCCAACCTTTCCATTAGCACTGGAGCAGTTCATCCTGGGCAGCACTCAGAGCAAAGGGATGACCAGAGATAGTGAATGCAACTCATGCGGATTGAGCAGATCGTACCAGTTCGGGCCTCCCCAGCCTAGATCCGGGTCCAGCAGAGGCAGGGGAATGCAGAGATGGGAGCAGCTCATCTTGGTAAGACTCAAAGCCAGGAAGTACAAAAGCCAAACTTAATGGCTGTAAGCGTCCTGGGCTTCCCATCACCATTCTCTTAGAGGATGGGAGGGTGGAGGTAGAAAAGGGGTATATGAGACCATCTCTTTAAAGGGGAGTTGACATGAGCCCCAGAGACCAGCTGGTGCTCTACCTGCAGCAGATGGGCCCCGTCATCCTTGTCCCCACCAGTGGCAGCTCTTCTGCTCACCCAGCCAGAACATAGAAAGCACCCTGTTCCAATCCAGCAAGAGTTATTTTGCCGCACACCCAGCAGACAGCCTTTCCCTTTACAGAGCTCCAAGGTTTTCCATGGAGCCCTGCAGGAGAGAGGAAAGGTAACCTTGTTATAAATGGGGGGAGTAAAGCTCCAAGAGGGAGGGCTGCCCCCCTGCAGTCATGCTGGGCAGCCAGCAGTCAGCAAGGTGTGCACTCCTTCAGGCCACCTGGTCACACCGAGATGCCAACATTCAGGTATGGGTAGAGTTACTCTCCCGCCAGGAAGTCCCCGGAAGCTAACTTCAACTTTGGCTACCCCACCCCTACAAGTCACCACAATCCTATACCTGGGTTGGAAATTCTTGGAGGACCTTCCTCTCGGCAGGCCTTACAACCCTCATGAGGGAAACATGATCTGAGAAAGCCTTGAACTGTGGCTTCAGGATGTACCAGAGTCACTGGGTCGGGCAAAAGCTTACCAGTTCACACCCCTGTTAGGGGGTCTTTGGAATAGAGGCCTGCCGATTGACTTCTGAAAACTCAGCTGCAGATGTGCTTGGGGTGCCCAGGAGTTAGAATAAGCTCATGGCGGAAGGGCGGGAGTGTGTTGCTTTGCTTTTGTAACTGATGTAGGACCTGAGGCTTAAAGAGCTTAAGTGGCTTGTCTATAGTCACCCCACTAGTAAGCGGCAGAGCCAGAATGCAAACCCAGGTCTGTCCAACTTCAGCGTCAACCCCATAGGTACTCTCGGGTTGCTGGGATTAATTTAAACCACCTAAATTTAAATTCCAGCTCTGAACTTATGAGCCATATGACCCTGAGCAAGTCATCGCCCTTATCAGCGATAAGAATAACACCTATTTTATTCCATACATGAAGATATTGTGACTATCAGATAAACACGAGGGGGAATGTAAACTCTACAGTCCTTGATGAATGACGGTGGTTATTATTGTCATTTCCTCCTTCTATTCGGCATAAGTGGTGAGAAGTCACTACTGACCAAAATTCAGGTCTTGTGGGTGTTTCTGTTTCTCTTCTCTGCCAATTAGCAGTGTGCGATATGCACATGACACAGCGTTGCTTGCAGACAATGAGGAGGACTTGACACAATGCCTGACGAAGGTCAAGGAATTTAGACTTCGGTGTGGATTACAACTCACTGTAAAGAAGACCAGTCTTCACAGGGGGACCAGTCGGCACCATCATGCTGCATGCGAAAAAGATAGACGCTCTCAGGATTTCGGTTCACTTGGCTCCACTATCAATGCTGATGGAAGCAGCAGTCGATTGATCAACGGACACACCGCATTAGGCAAAATCAGCTGCACGAGGCTTCTTCAAAGTGTTGAAAAGCAAGTGGTCACTTTGAGGACGAAGGTGTGCCTGACCGAAGCCAGGGTATCTCCAGGGGCCGCGTCTGCATGTGACAGTTAGACACTGCAGAAAGAAGACCGTGCATTGGAATTGTGGTGCTGGCAAAGGCTACTGAAAGACGCGTTTGGACATGTTGTCTGTCAGGAGAGACCAGTCCCAGGGGAGGGACGCCGTGCTTGGTAAAGCAGAGAGGCAGCGAGCAGGAGGAAGGCCTTCAGTAAGATGGACTGTCGCGGTGGCCACCACAATGGGCTCAAACAGCAATGGGGGGGGGGGGGGGCTGGTGTGGGACCAGGTGGTGTTTTGTTCTTTTGATTGCTATGAGTCAGAACTTACTCCACGCCACCTAACAACAACAACCAAGTAGCAACATGTGGGCATCTTGGGGGCATTGTTTTTTTCCACAGTGCCTAGTATTAACCCAACAGGATGTACCCTCACAGCCTGCTTCGTTACATCATGTGCCAACGTCAATGGGAAGCCTAACCCTGGTCCAGGACGAGCTTGAGCAAGGATCCTCCTCCCTGGTTCACGTGTCCGTACCTGGAATTTCGGAGCCAAAGCAGTTGCTACCAGTACCAGGAACGAGAAGGGCACCAGGGAGCCTAGCATTCCGTCACCACTTCCTGGGCCCTGAGTGACGGTGCCAGGACACACGCCAATGGGCCTAAGTCATCAACAGCGATTGTAATTGCAGCTGGACATGATTAATTTAATAACGCTGAGCCAGTCAAAGTTAATGCCTCTGCCGTGGCATCCGGAAAGGCAGGCCTGTGAGAAGGGCTGGCGGGGAAGTTCTGGCTGGGAAGACTCGGCACTGGCATGGCTTTGGGCCCCTCTCAACAGCCATATGTTAATGCTGTGGCTTCTGGTGCCATCCTCAGAAGTCATGAGAGCAAGCCCATGGGGCTAACAGTCAGGTGGGACACCTTGTTGACGGACCCAGCTATGGGAGCATAAAGAGGACATGCATGTGCCTGGACCGGCGGCTGTCTGCAGAGGTCTCGTTGGAGGGGTGTCTTAGATGGAGTTAACCCTGTCTCCAAGCAAGAAGACGACAGAGAGATGCTGCGGTCTCTTCTCTGCCGCATGCCGAGAAACTGGGGCACAGAAGGGGCTGTTTGACCAGGACTGTACTATTTTACTATAACTATGAGAAATATATATATATATATATTATATTCCTCTCTTATAACACTGGTAAGATTGTTTTCTAGGGAGGCTAGAAGATAAGACACTGGATTGGGACTTTTAATACGAAGAGCTTCACCAAGCAGTGATCCTTTTCTGGTTCTTTCTGTGCTAGTTCTGTCTAGCTCACTGTCCTCAGCCTGCTCTTTCCAAGAGAGGAGAGAAGGGCCCTGACCAGGCTATCGGGTATGCATTAGACGGCTAACCAACCACAAGGTCTGTAGTTCCAACCTGCCGACCACTCCAAGAGAGAAAGATGAGACTCTCTGCTTCTATAAAGATGTATAGGATTAGAAACCTTATAGAGGGTCCCCACAAGTCAGAATCGTCTCAATGGCAATGAGATGGGTAAAGCAAGGAGCCCTAAATATTCTTCTTCTTGAACATGCCTCATAGAGCTGCATATCCTAAATTTATTTTATCGGTTTTGTTCTAGTTATCAAAAGTTAGAAGTGGGGGAGGAGGCTGGAAGGATGCCTGTTAATGTCATAACTTCACCACCCAGGGATAACTTATTATTTTATACAGTATTTCATTTATAAGATATATTATTTATGTGCATTAATTTTGCATGTGGATATACTTTACATGTTTATATGTTATATTAGGTATGCATCTGTGTGTATCTTGCTGTGCGTTCTTACAAGCAGGGCATGTGGACGTTCCTGGCTGTCTATTCTCCACGCCCCAGCCCTCCAGCTTCACTGTGAGCCGTCAGAAAGAAGGAGACATGGGCTAATGACGTGGGGAAGGATTCTGGTCTTTTAAGTTTCCTACATGACCTGGCATTCTCTAAGCCTCCATAATTGCAAGGACTTGCCAGCATCACCTTTAATTTGCTTGTTTTCAGGAATCTGCATCTGGCCTGCTTCTTGCTGTGTTGGGTGGATTTTTCATTAAGTTATTTATAGCTAGAGAGTTGGTGTTTATTCTCTCCAGGTGACAGAGAAGCGTGTGTTCAAAAACGCTGGGTGTGCTGAGTCGAGATGCGCACCCACAGTCTGTTTAGACGCTGAATAGGAGGCGAGGTGGAAACCGGGGGACTCTTACCATGTGGGCTTCCACCAGAATCACTGTGGTACCTTAAGTTGGGAGAGCATCTTAGCTCTCACCCAGAACTTAGATGCTCCTGGTGACAACCTCAGTCCTGATGACCCAGCCACCTCCTCCGTGGAGAAGAGCTGGGAGTGGGCACCCACCCACCTCCACACACACACACACACACACACACACACACACACACACACACACACACTGCATTGTGAGCATCTCTGCCCTTTGAGAAGTGTTCACTCTTGTGGACCCAAAACCCACACTGGACCGTGCCCCCTTGGTTGCGTCTCTACTGATGGAATTCACAGCGCCCTGCAGAAATCCCACAAGAGAGTATCCCCACCCCACCACCCCCATATCATTCCCTACACTCAAGAGTGTTGCATTCAGAATGGTCATTTGTTGCGACCGTTGAGTCTCTTTTGCCCAACATCCACTGAGCTCCATGCTGACATTGTGGATGGGTCTAGGAGGTTGTGGTGAGGCTGCCACGGGGCATGCATGGTAAACACGGGGCATGCATGGTAAACACGGGGCATGCATGGTAAACACGGGGCATGCATGGTAAACACGGGGCATGTTCTGGACATAAAACTGCAGGGATGACCTCAAGGAGGAAAGGGCCATGGGAGAAAGCACCGCATTCGGCCTAGCCACATACAGAACTTTACATACATACTTTACATAGCTTCACATACAGAACTTTAATTAATAAAAGGACAATCACTGGGAGCATGTCATTGGAAAGTCCAACAGGCCCGCCAAGAGGGAGGAGGGATGGGCCCTCGTGAAAGGGCTGGCTGGAGCCACAAGATATAATTGCTGGTGGCGCCCCTGGTGTTGGCTCTTTTCTCTTGTCTCGTGTGCTGCCTGCATGTAAAAGTCAAGGTGTCCGTTATAACCTATATCTATTAGAATGTGTCTCAAAGGGACCAACTTGCCTTTGTTAAACGTTCTTACATGTGTTATTTTTCATCAATATTCTTGCGATTTGTATAGTGTTTCCCATAGTGGTATGAATATATGTGTAACATGTATGTCCACATACATGTCTATATGACTCTTGCTTGTCTGGTAGAGACAAAGGCTGTGAATAGTTTAAAATCTACCACCTCCTTAACTCTTTCAATACCATGCATGTCTAGAGCAATACCTTATTAAAATATCCATTCTGGTTCGTGGACTTAGGCTTCAGTCCTGCATTTCTGACAAGCTGCCAGGTGATATCAATGCTGCTGGCCCACAGACGACACTTTGAAATCTGAGGATCTACAAAATCACGGATGTGCCCCCGCAAAAGGTTTCAGTATCGCCGTGTTATAGGCGTGTCGCAAGGCGGATGAAGTGGGAAGGCTGTGCAGATTCTAAGCCTGCAGCATGTGATGGTGGGGCACTTAGGCATGCTTCTCTGAGACTCACTTCCCACACAAAGGCATATCACAAGGACAACACGCCACGGTAGACACCTGTGTGACTGTCAGCCTTTTCTGCCATCCAGCAAACAGTCGATTAACAGATAACACAAATGGTTAATTCCTATCTAATCCCACAAAGGCTGGTGTCCAAACCCACCCAAGGCACTTGAGAAGAAAGTGCCAGGCCTTTGGATCCCCCAAATTTGCAGCCTGGAAAACCCCCCACCCCCAGACCACTGGTCCACCCTGCACACGTGGGGTCCAGCGGACTTGTCAGCCACTGACAGCAACAGCAACCAAAGGCCCAGTCTCACGGCTGGCTGACTCATCGGGACCCTGGAGGACCGGGTAGAACTGACTGCGTCTGTGAGTCTCTGAGGCGGTAAACTCTTTACAGGAGCAGAAAGCCCCATCTTTCTCCCTTGGAGCAGCTAGTGGTTTTGAACTTCCAACTTTGAGGATGGTAGCCCAATGCATAACCACTACGCCATTAGGGCTCCTAGCAACAGCCGTATGTCAGCTAAGTACAAATAAGTCTTATTAAGATCGCGTTTCTAAGAGCAGGTTTTGTCCTGTCTGGGCACCTGAACCTTGACTGTCAGGAGAAGGTTTTAGGAGAAATGGAAGTCTTTGAGGGACATGAGCCTGCAAACTCAAAGTGGCCCTTCTCACTACGTGCCAGGCCAGGTGATGTGGCAGCCTCATTGGGCGGGGGGGGGGGGGTTCTGCTGGGACAGCCCCCCCCCCGTGGGAGAAACACTCCCTCTACACCAGGGGTTCTCCACCTTCCCAATGCCACAGCCCTGGAATACAGGTCCTCATGCGGTGGTGACCCCCAATCATAACATTATTTTCGTTGCCACTTCATCCCTGTCATTTGGCTACTGTTATGAATTAGGCAACCTCTGTGAAAGGGTCATTCGACCCCCAAAGGGGTGGCGACCCACAGGTTGAGAACCGCTGCTCTACACTCTGGAGATGGCGGCTGTACTTTAAACCTTTTATTTCCTGGTCATTAAGAATTGCCTCTTCCTCAAAGTCCAAGATGAAATGGACCCCTGGCGAGAGGACCATGCTGCTCCCTGCATTAAGTAGCCCCGTCTCCCCAGTGGTCTCCACCAGGCTGCCCCTTGGGATCCCCTGGGGAGCTTTGACAAACTGCTGATGCGGGGACCTACCCAAGGCCAAATCAGTCAGCACCTCTGGGGTTGAGCCTGGATATTGGTAGCTTTGAAAGCATCCCAGGTGATTCTAATTTGCATCTGTTTGAAACTCACTGGTTTAACCATTCTGTTCATTTTGTCACATGGGATTCCTTAATTCTTTATCGAACTCAGTTTTTATAACCACCTCTTAAAGTGGCGATTGCCATAGTTTCCCAGGGTGCTGACAAAGCAAAGTAGCACAAAGTGGTGACTTTACAGAAGGAAATGTATTTTCTTACAGTTCTAGAGGCTAGAATCTTCGGAGCTTCCCCCCCAACCCCGCCCCTCTCTGTCTTTCTCTCTCTCTCTCTGCTCAAGGGGAAGATCATTTACCATTCATTTTCTATCAGGCCCATTTTAAAAACTTATTTTCTTTTAACATTTTATTAGGGGCTCATACAACTCTTATCACAATCCATACATATACATACATCAATTGTATAAAGCACGTCTGTACATTCTTTGCCCTAATCATTTTCAAAGCATTTGCTCTCCACTTAAGCCCTTTGCATCAAGTCCTCTTTTCCCCCCTCCCCTCTTCCCCTCCCTCATGAGCCCTTGATAATTTATAAATTGTTATTTTGTCCTATCTTGTCCTATCCGGCGTCTCCCTTCACCCCCTTTTCTGTTGTCTATCCCCCAGGGAGGGGGTCATGTGTAGATCCTTGTAATTGGTTCCCCCTTTCCAGCCCACTCACCCTCTCCCCTCCCAGTATCACCACTCACACCCCTGGTCCTGAAGGGATCATCTACCCTGGATTCCCTGTGCCTCTAGCTCCTATCTGCACCAGTGTAAGTGGGGAGAAGGAAAGAGTAAGTAGAGGAGTTAGAAAGAGGAAAGCCCAGAGGTGGAGAAAGGCAAGGCAGGAACAAAGATGGCCAGTGTGCTGATGTGAGAGGGTTCGGGGGCCCATATTTATTGGTCCACCCCTGTTCTCCATGCAACGCTCATGCCCCACCCCCAGGAGCTCTGGGTATGCAAGCCAGCGCTGCCACCTTCTCTTCGCTCAGCCGCCAGAGCAGCTTACTGACCCTACTTCAGGCTTTAGATGATGCAGGTAGGGCATGACCTCTTAGCCACTGTGCCACGTAAGCTACAGCAGAAAAGGAACAAGTGATCAATGTGTGAATCAGAACCGGGGACCCCCTCTCTGGACACGCTCTCCTTCGCTGCAGGAAGGGGAGAAGGAAGGTAGGATCTGCCGAGGGGCGTTTTCAGGAACTCCCCTACGGCCCAGGGCTTAAGAGTCACGCCTCCCATGGTCATCCAACGCCCTTGAAAGTGCTGTGCTGGGTGCTCTCACGCCTCCCTTTGAAAGCGAGTATGTGTCCCACGACTTTTTAAGATCCTTTTTTTTAATAAACCAAAAGATCCTTTTTGTCATTTTGTTACCTTACTGTCCCACTTACTTCTCATTATAACTCTAGAATGAGACCATTGCCATCCTAGAGAATAGAAAGCTGAGCTTTGATGGAAAGAGAAGATTGTTAATCCGGGGCTCTCAGATTTGAGCGCTTAGACTGTACATACAGAGGACATGTATGGCTCAGTCTAAAGTACTCAATAAATAGTCACTGAAGGAAGAGTTGCTTTGCTTAGATTATAGAGTAGTGTGAATGTCTTGATTACATTCAATAGGGAATGAAACCCCAGCAAAGGTTGTTGAGCTCAGAGTCACAGATGGCGGTGATAGCCAGGAAACTGCCACACCAAGATGCCAAAGAATAAGAGTGGAGGGGGGGCGGGCAGCTTAGGAGGCTACGCAAAGAGTTCCAGAGAGTAAGTTGTAAAAGCTATAGCGTCACTCCGTTAGAAGGAAGATGGTAGCCAAGATGAGAAACGTTTCGGTGACAGGGATACAAATAAAGCAGCTATGTTCCAGTTATGCAAGATGTTAGCAGTGAATGGAGGTACAGAAAGAGGTGTAAGCCAGAGGAGCTGGCAATCGAGTAAAGAGGATTGTTTCAGGACAGGTAATACCTGATCCTCTTTGTAGAGAAAGGAGTCATAAGGGAGAGATTCTGAAGGTGCTGGACAAAAGAGATGCAGCTATTAAGAAAGTGTAAATCAGTACTTTAGGTAAAACGGGAAGGGGCTAACATCGAAGAAAATGAAAGATGCATCTTCCTCTCAGACATGAAAAGAAGACAAAGGATAAATCGGTGCTTGTGCTTC
Source organism: Tenrec ecaudatus (assembly GCF_050624435.1). Taxonomy (NCBI): domain Eukaryota; kingdom Metazoa; phylum Chordata; class Mammalia; order Afrosoricida; family Tenrecidae; genus Tenrec; species Tenrec ecaudatus. Next base: position 20,537,542 of record NC_134546.1, on the reverse strand, counting down.
CAAGATGAATAAGGAGGAGGAAGATAAATGTGGAAGGAAACTGCATCTGGCATAGTACATCTTTCTGAGTAATACAGGAATCCTGATCGTGGATTGAGTGGGAGAATTTGGAGATGACAGCCTCAGAGTTTGAGGCAGTAGAGGAAGGCTGAAATGCCCATTTCACTGTGATCAGAAATCAAGAATAGATGAACAAGTACCGCCAGCTGTCCAGGGCCTGGAGCTTCGACAGTCTGAGTTCACAGAAGCTCAAAGCAGCCAGACCTTGTGGCCAAAGGACAAAAGGAGAGAAAGCATGCCTTATCGCAAGGTGGGCATTGCTTGACATGGGCTGAGAGCCGACAGAAGAGCATTAGGCAAAATAGGATCGCAATTTTCCATCATGGGTTCCAGACTGCACAAGAGAGCCAAGTGAGAGTTAACAACTAGCAGACTTACTATATTAACCTGGGTGTTTTCAATAGAGACAAATATTTAGTATTCTGGATATGGGAAAATAAGTAGACAATTCCAAGTGAAGAGGCTGTTGTTATAAATGAAATTCACCAATTTTAGGATCTCAGAAGTCAAACAATAACTTGGGAAACCCAATGCCCAGGGGTGGCCCTATAAGTCAAGGGTTGGTATGCAAGTGAGTGGGAAATGTTGGCCTCAGGCATGTCATGGTACTTAACCTCCTTGAGCTAAATGTAAGTCAGTGCCGGCCTGAGGGATCAGGAGGGACAAGGTAGTCACTTACAAAGAAACATGTCCTCAAACAATGAGAATCCAGCAAAGAATGACACGATGGCCAGGAAACCATCAGCTTGTTGTAGAACATATTTTACCTAATTTTCTACAATGGACATTTTTTTAATATACAACCTGCACAGGAATATTTGGGGCAATGATATGATACAGTTGTCCTTCATTCTACATGTTGTTTATAGATTTTTTTTCTATCAAAGTACAACCTCTATTATTTTGAACCCAAAGACCAGAGATTTATAGTGTTTGTGGTGTAAATTGCCCCTGGGTGAAAAATGTCTTCGACTTTTCTTTAAAAGATTACTAGTTGTAATTTCCTTTCAAATATCCTGAGAACCATTCCATCGGAATCTTTAATAAAGACACTCTGCGAGCACAAGGTTATAGCTTCCTTTTGGTAAAGTGAGCATCTCCATCCTGGAAGACAACCGTGTTACAATAGCTTGCTCTGCCGATGTGGGGCTGATCTCTGTGTACCAATGGCCACAGGTTCAAGTCAAAGTTGGCTAACACACAGCATAAAGTATAACATCATGCACAATTGATTATTGATGCATTTAAGGACAAAAATTTTTTAAAAACACCCAAAGGCAGTAAAAGTCACAAAATCACTTGCCCAAAATCACAGAGAATTGAGGCCTCTGTTACTCTGCTAGCCCTACTGTGACAAACACCCCCCCCCCCCCTAGCTAGGTGGCTTAAAACAACAGAGATGTGTTATCTCAGTCCTGGAGGCCAGAAGTCTAGAATCAAGGGTCCAGAGTGTTGTTCCCTTCTGAGGGCTTCAACGGAGAAGTTCCTCAATGCCTCAATCCTACCCTAGGCTGCCGGCAAGCCTTGACAATCTGTGGTCGCGACTGCCCGGCATCCATGTTCGTAGCCTAGAACCTTTGACTTTTCCTTGGAAGCTCCTTTAATGCTTCCAGGAGCTGGCTCTCACCTTTGAGACAGAGTCTTGGGAAGTATAGGATGGTAGCACCTACCTGAACCAAGCTCCCAAACTTCCCATGGCTGGACCCGACACACTATTCTGAGAGACAGTGAGGAAGATCCATTTGCCACCCTCCCGCTCTCCTCGCTGGGCAGACCTTGGGTGAGTCTCCAGCAAAATCCTGGACACTTCCATTGAGGGTTCCCGGAAGACTTGCTGGAAGCTTTCTTCCGGCAATAACATTTTATTCTTCTGGCTCTTTCCCCCTCACAGCTCCGAATGTCCTGGCTCATCCGTGGAGTCCTGAAGGGGAACATATCCTTGGTGCTGGTGGAGAACAAAACGGGAAAGGAACAGGGGAGGCTGGTCTGGCATGGGGCCACCAACGAAGGCTTGGATCTGTGGCAGTGTGTCGTGCTGCCTCTCCTCGACGTCTCTGACAGGTAGGCCACTCCCTTCGCTCCCCTTTTCCCCACCAGCCAAATTGCAGGAAGAGCCTACCCCTGTCTCCTCCATCCTGGACACACAGTCACACGTCAGAACACACGCACACCCATGCACACATACACACACATACACACACACACACACACACACACACACAGCTTGCAGGACACACAAAGAAGCTCTGAGAAGTTCAATGCTGATGAGTATTCATCTCCATCGTGACTGGCCAGGTCTCATTAGTTGTGTAAAATATGTGGGGAAAGTGAACAATGTCTGTTACTTCCAACTTCTGTTGTTCGATGCTCTGGAGTGAGCTGTTTCTCCCAGGAAGGCTTTGTGTAACGGACCCAAACATTGCCTGGGCCTGTGCAGTCCTCACGCTGCTCACTGTCTTGCTGCCTTTGAGCCCATGGTTGCAGGCACCGTGTCAGTCCATCTTCCTCATTTTTGCTGACCCTCCACTTGCCCGGGGTGATGTCCTTCTTCAGGGCCTAGTCACTTCTAGTTACATGTCAAACGTATGTGAGATGAAGTCTTGCCATCCTTGCCTCTAAGGAGCATGCTGGCTGGGCTCCTGCACACACATAGGTTTATTCCTGTGACGGTCTGAGGTTTGTTTCATTTCTTTGCCAAAGCCATAATTCCCTAATTCGAAGATACCGATTCTCCTCTGATCTTCTGTATTCATTGTCTAGCCTTTGCATGCATAGCAGATGACTGAAAACGGCATGGCTTGAGTCAGGTGCCTCTCCATCCTCAGAGTGACAGCCTTCTTCTTGACACTTTAAAGGTAACCGGTTTGCAGAGATCTGTCAGTGCAATAGGTCATTTGGCTTCTTGACTGATGTGTTCCTGGGTGTCAATTGTGGATTCAAGTCACGTGAAATCCTTGAGAACTTGAGTCTTGTCTCCATTGATCGGGAAGATGCCTGTTGGTCCACTTGAGCCTGTTTGTTTTCTTTCTGTTGCGGGGAAATCCACATGGGAAGCGGGTTTTCTTTGATCATTAGCAGGAAGGGCTTTTATTCACCTTCAAGTTACCGCATATATGCGTGTACAAGCCGAGATTTTCAGCACATTTTAATGCAGTTTTGTGGTAAAATTAGGCGCCTCGGCTGATATTCGGGTCGGCTCATACTCGAGTATATACGGTATATCATTGCGGATCTTCACTTCTGCTGCTGCATCCTTCTTCCTATGGCCCAGTTCCTTCAGTTCTCAGCAGACAGATTGAATACGTATAACGAAAGGAGGCAACCCTGGTGCACACCTTTCCTGATCTTAAACCCCTCAGAATCCCTCTGTTCACTCTTGATATATGTCTACACATCACATGGCCACAATTATGTGTGCTGGAATTCCCATTCCTCACAATGCTAGCCATCATTTATTATGATCCACGCAGTTGAATGATTTCCATGGTTAATAAGATGCCCGTAAAATCTTTCTGGTATTCTTTGCTTCCGGTCAAGATCCGTCTGACATTAGCAATGGTGTCCTCTGTCTCACACCCTCCTCTGATCACAGCTTGAAGTCCTGACAGTTCCCTGTTGGTGTACTCTTGAAGCCATGTTTTCATGACCTTCAGCAAAAAAAAATTATTTACTCATGTGTGATAGTCATGTCCATGTTCTTTGGGGTCACCTTTCTTTCGGGTGAACATAAATACAGCTTTCTCCCAGTAGGTTGACCAGGTAGCAGTCTTCTAACTGTCTTGGCACAGAGGAGCGAGTGCTTTCAGTGTTACACCCATTGGTTAAAGTATTTCATTTTGGGATTCTGCTTATTCTTTTGAGCTTTGTGTTTAGCCAACACCTTAAGTGAAGCTTTGACTTCTCCTTCATTATCATTGATCCTTGATAATCTGGTTGAATAGTTGATTGATGATTTTTGGTGCTGTGACTCTGTGTATTCCTTCTAGCTTCCTTTTGTCCTTCTATCTTTTTCTGGTGTTTTCCTGCATTGTTCATTATTTTTCCCATGGAATCCTTCAGTAGTTCAACTGAGGCTTGACTTTTCCGTCAGTGCTTTCAACTTGAGAAATGCTGAGCACGCCCTTCCCTTTGACTGTGTAACTCCAGGTCTTTGCACATTTCGCTAGTTTACTCCATTTTCTCAGATGCCCTTTGAAACGTTCTGTTCAGCCCTTTAAAATGATCACTTATCTTTTACTAGCAAGTTGTAGAGTCTTGTGATAGCATTTGCGCCCCTCCCCCACCTCTCTCTTTTTAATGATCTTTCTGCTTTCTTTGTGCTTGATATTCTGTATTTCATCCCATACATTATCTGCTTCTGTCACTAGCATTCAGTGGGTCAAATTGATTCTTGAGACGTTCTCTAAATTCAGGTGGGATGCACTTTTGTTCTTGAGAACTTGATATAATTTTCTTCAGCTTCAATTTGAACTCATCTATGAGCAACTGAGTTTGCAGTTGCCCCTGGCCCTTCTTTTATGGAGAATATGGAGTTTGTCCAGCATCTCTTTCCACAGGTGTAGAGCATATGAATCCTGTGGTTTCCATCTGGTGAAATCCTCATGTATCATGGTGGGTTACATGGGGGGATATAGCCAATGGATACATTGTTGGTTTGGCCAAATTCCATCAGGTGATCTCAGTGTTGCTTGTGCCACCCAGGCCATATGTTTCAGCTACTGATCTTTTGGCTTTGTTTCCAACTTTCACCTTCCACTCACCAGGAATTATCCAGTGCATCTTTGCTTGCATGTTTGATCAATTTCAGACTGCATAAGTTGATTAAAAATCTTCAATGTCTTCACCTTAGCAGTAGTGGTTGGTCCAAAAATTTGAATAACCGTCCTACCAACTGCGCTTCTTTGGAGGCATATGGGCAGGATGCTCTTGCTGACAGGGCTGCACTTCAGGGTAGATCTTGAACTGTTCTTTTTGACAATGAAGGTGTCATCAGTCCTCCTCAATTTGCCACTCCCAGCAGAGGATATCGTGGGCTGTCTGCTTAAAAACAGCCTATAGCAGTCCACTTCCGCTCATTAATGCCTGGAATTGCCATCTTCAGGCCTTCCGGGTCATTCGTGACAACTTCCCAGTTTCATGGAGTCACACTTTGTGCATTCCATGTTCCAGTGATTAATGCATGTTTGCAGTTCTTTATGAGAGTCATGCCAATCCCAAATCAGGCTTAATGTATCTACAGCTTTTGCTCCTACTTGGTTTTGCCTTACTTTTCCATCTGCCATTTCATTTCATGGTTATTTTAAAGAAAAATCTGAAAAAGATCTCCTATGATCATTCTCCCATCCCTGACCTTTTCCAAGGAAAGAACCAATGAGAGGAACTGCCACTGAGGGTCTGGGTCTAAGTCCAATGTTCTGGGAAGTCAAGTCCCCCAATCAGGTTGATGACGGGGGACAAATCATCCAACAAGCAGAACAGCGCTTCTACCTCCCAGGTGGGACATGGCTCCTCTCTGGATCTGATTTCCAGTGACCTCCGTGACCATGAAGAAGTTGCCTGACTTTGTTGGGTCTCAGCCTCATCCATTTTAAATGGAGAGGGTTAGACTGAAAATGGTCCGTTCTACATGACTCTGCACTGGAGCCTGGACCGCTGAGTTCAGCTGCTCCTTGTCTCCCCAGGACGGCACTAGTCTGCCACCTGCAGTCTGCCTGGAGCCAGCAGTGCTTGAACGGAAGCTGGCCTGGGCACGACAACACTCCTGTGATGATGCTCTTCCGTGTCATGCTGAGCTCTTGATGGTTTGTGCTGCTCTGCTCCAAATAAAAAGGAGCTGTCATTTCTGTCAAGGGGTCTGGAGGAGGAAAGTCCTCTTCCGTTGCCTAAATATCATATCCTATCAAGCAGAGAAGCATCCAAATTAGGTTCTGCAAACACACAAATTATCATCTTGATGGCCCTGCCTTGGAAAACTGAGGGCCAGGGACTTGCAGCAAGATGGGCGGTGGCATTAGTGGGTACCAGCCTCGTAAGTAGAGAGGTGGGTCTCAAAATCTTCTCTCAAACACCACCGAGTCTGCTGTTCCCCAGAGCTCATAGCCCAAGCTGCTCCGTCACAGGCCATGGTCCCATCCTCACTGGGAGCACCAGCTGCCTACTCCTTCAGGAGTTCGAGGGGGACATTCTGGGGCCCAGGGCCCCCCGGGACAAATGGACTTAATTAAAGTGGAGGAAGGGGGTGTCCTTAGCACTTGTGGGAGCTGTGTACAGCGAGTAGAGAACACAAGGGTGATGTATGAGCCCTTCTGCTGGGAGATGCTGAATTCATTCAGATGAATCCAAAAGGTTGGGGTTTTTCTTCTTCTTCTTTCTTTCCTCCTCAATTCAGCAAGTTCCCTCTTTCATAGCCACTCCAGGGGATGCCAAGCAAGTAAGATGTTGACTCTGGTCACTCCCCTCTGCTAGAATTTCACTTGAAGGAGGCATTGTTCCCAGCCTCCCTCCTCCCTGTGAAACGCTGTTTACCAGACTGACATTTCCAATATTGATACTAAACCAAACTGGCCAGCAGGGCTTCCAACAAAGGCCGGATAGGGCTGACTATGCTTCATGACCTAGTAAGTGTGCAATTAGAAAAAACAAGAGGACCTTCATCCGCCAGCCCCCTTGCACACCACTGGCAAGCTCAGTGCCAAAAGCTGCTTTCCCAGAGCGGTAGCTTTTATCGGAGGCATTCTCCAGAGGAGAATGGAGCTGCAGGAGAAGGAGGCAGCGTTGTTTCCACTTGCTAAAATCAAACTCGATTTTAGATGCAACTGGCCCCATCAACTAGAGAAATACCCCTGTAGGAAAGAGCACAGGCATTAGAGTTCCAGATTTTAAAATGCCTGGGCTGTCTGATGTCAGCCAATGACCTCACCTCTCAGAGTCTCAGCATCCTCACCTGCACAATAATGGTTCTACTTTGCAAGATCGTGGTAAGAAATACACGCAGCGACCACTGAATGCATCTGTGGGTAATAGGATTTGATAAATTTTATCTTTCATTCCCTTCAACTTCATCTCTTGGCTATGTGGGGTCCACAATAATGTATTGACTAAATAGCACAAATCACAATGACTTATTCTGAGTCAAACTATGTTCTGTGAAACTGAGATCAGCAGTGAACTGCCTGGCCAACAGTAAATGCCTAATCAGTAATAACTCTAGTGTAATAATAACAGTGTCTCCCGCCTAATGCTTCAGTAGAGGTAGGAACAGCCAGTTTTACAACCCTAAAATTCTTTCCTGAATTCTCAGCCATGAATGCTCTGTGATGTCTCCCGATGGAGGAGGAGGAAAGAACACACACTTCCTTCTCTGTCCAGGGAGAGTAAGCTGCCTGGATTACAGAAAATGGAAATGGAAGGAGAGAAAAGTAGAGGAAGAAAACAGAATTATGTAAAATTTAAAGGTAATGGAGAAAAGAAAGAGCAATCCAACCCCACCCCCTAAGTAAATGTTAGCAGTTGGCTTCAGGTGTTCAGCACCTACTTGGTGGACAGCTCCACAGCCATGGCTCTTGGAAGTGGCATGAACTTCATTTCCTAAACAAATTCAGACACAAGCTTACTGCTATTGAACCTCAAGGTCAGCAGTTCGAAACCACCAGCTGCTCCATGGGAGAAAGATAAGGTTTCCTATTTCCTATATGTTTACTGCCCACAGGACAGTTATTTTCTGTCCTGTATGGTTGCTGTGAGTTCTTTCCCTGTGCTGTCTCAAATTACCTCGGCTGCCCTACAGCTTTGAAACGCAACGTCATTAAAGATTAGGGGGTCTTTCCTAAATAACGTCCAGCCTCTAAGCCAGGGGTCCTCAAACTTTTTAAACAGGGGACCAGTTCACTGTCCCTCAGACCCGTTGGAGGGCCAGACTATAGTTTAAAGAAAAACTATGAACAAATTCCTATGAAAAAACAAATGGGGCAAAAACACCCAGTGGGCCGGGTAAACGTCCTGGGCAGGCTGCCTGAGATGCCTGCTCTAGGTGATGATAATCAATCACCCCTAGGGGCCATATGAAAAACTAGACTAGCTATTGGAACATACCCTAAAATTGGATTGCGTTCTCATTCTTCATCATCTGTTTTTAGTACCTGAATATAAGCACCGAGGAAGCGAAGCCGTATCTGTCTATATGTCACTGTTTTCTCAATGCCTAGTACAACGTCTACAACATGGCATGCCCAATGCGTTGGCTGATGGGGTCTTGAGGAAAATCACATACACCTGATGGCTTCAAAAAGTTCATCAAAAAATGTTCATTGTCTTCCCATTCCATTTTTCCACCGACTTTTGGAAGCTCCTTCCTATTACCGAATTCCAACTGAAACCATCCATAATTTCCTCTCTCAGGTTCCTCCCCTGTCCAACCTGTATGTAACATAACAGACAGAATCACATGATGGCAAATTCTACTACAGGGTGGTCCGGTTATCAAAGCAATGCCTGCGTGCCACCAGATGAACCAAGATGGCATCTGTTAGCCTGGGGTCAAGGAATTCTCTTTAGGGACTTGTCTGGCACCTGTGCCTTCTGTCTCTGGCCGCTGTCCTATCAGAATCACTTTATCTGGTGGACTTGGATCTTCACACGATGTCTTGGTCCTCACAAGAAGGAAGAGCTAGTGACAGAGAGCTCAGCTGTCGTCAGATTGCTCCAGCACCACACAGCCATCTCCCCCACCGAGCTAGAGGAAGGTTGTGGACAGGGCGGCCCCGATCCGTGGAACTACATGCTGCCCACTCACCAGCAGTGTCAAAAGAAAAAAATAATGCCGTCCTGTGGTCACCGCGACACGATGTTCACAGTAGAACCGTACGATGAAGAGTAATGAGGAAACCCTCCAAAGGGCAGGGTCCAGTCCAGCAGGCAATTGGCCATCCCTGGCTTCCAGAGCGAGAGACCCTCTCCGGGTAAGGGTGAGGACCCACACCAAGCCCAATCATGGCTTCATGTGTACTTAAAAGCATCCCATTACATCAGAGCCACCTCCTGCAACTATTTCTCCTTAGCAGCAACGTTCATCTCTGTGCCCTCATCTGCCATGCATCCTTCCTCCGTGCAGATGCCTCTCAACTCAAGCGAGCAGACTCTCGCCCTGTGTTCCATCGGTCTCTTATGGGGAATGTGCCCCTACGTTTTCTCCTCCTAATCATATCACCTACTACATTAAGCGCAGAGCTCCCATGCCGTCAGAAGGCTTGACACGTGTAGTGAGCAGAAGTGGATGTGTTAAGTTCAGCTCATTACTAGATGGATTTGAAAACACCTTGGATCCAATCATGTCCCACAAATCACGGCACTTGCACAGTCAAAATATAGAGCACCTGACGTACCACACCTGGGCGGGCGCCATTCCCCAACACTAGCATTATAAAAGCTTTTAGCTGTACCCAATATACATAGTCTAACGAGAAAAAACGGCTCCTCTCATAGTCAGATGCCCGGTTCCCTTTGCAGCCTTTGTCCTAAATGACAAGTGGTGTTTTCCACGAATGCATCTTTCAAATGGGATCCGTTAAACTGAGAGTTACGTTTTTATGTATTTCTATCAGAAACTACATAGAACCGAGATTTGTTGACCCGCCCCCCCACCCCACCCCACCCCTCCATTCAATCCTTGTCTATCGGTCACAGAATCCCCATTTTAGATGGGACTCTATCAATCACAATGCTCTCCTTTCATAGAGCATATTTCTGTGGTGGGGAGAGTCCTGGAGGGGAACTCTCATGACTTATTCTTACCTGGGGGGAGGGCAGTAGAATTAGTGGTAGAATTGTTGTCTTCAGTGTGGGAGACCCTGGTTTAACGTGGGGCCAATCCTCCTCCTGTGTTGCCTTCACTTGTTTCTCCAAGAAGGCTTGTATGCTGCTTTCATGCTGACCAGACGGCAGCAGAGCTTTCCAACTAAGAGAGACTAGGGAGAAAGGACAGGTGATCTACGACTGAAAATCCACCCGTAGAAACTCTGTAAAGTAGGGGAAATGGCTCAGATTAAAAACAAATGATTCAAGGTGTTGTAAGTTAAACCAAGACATGCAGCCCCATCTCCGGACACCGGGGAGAATGTCACCGGAGATGTCTGGCTCCTCCTTCAGCAAAGAGCATTGACCAGGCTTCTTCTCCAAGAGCACTCCTAATTCAAGGCTGAGATCAATCCCAAGATCTATTTATTCTAAGATATGAATGCTCCATTCCCAAGGATTTATGATGTAGAAAAACCTTATCTCCTGGCAGAATTTTCCCCCTTAAACACTTTCTATCTATTAAGAAAAAAATTCACAGACAAACATTTTTGTAAAGACTTAGCACAGGACAGTATTGGCAAACCTAGCTGGACACGATGACCACGTGGACAGCCTTTTCCTTCTTTCTGCGTGCAGAATCCTGGATCCCACCCAAGAGATTCTGATTCAATAGAATATATATTAGGCCCAAGAAGCTTCTTCTATATTTGAAAGGCCCAGCAAACTTAGCCATCACTGGAGTAAAGCAACAGATCCAGGTCTTTAGTGGGAAAGTGCAAGAACCAAGAAGTGAGAAGAGAAGTGGCCCGGGGTGGCACATAGCTCCCGTTGGGGACAGAGGAGGAGAAGCATGTTTGACCTAGTGTCATTGGGCCCGCACCCCAGAGGGGATGCTCAGCAGGTGCCTGAGAGGCAAGTGCTGACACCAGCCTTGCAGAGAGTCTAGCAGAGCATGACCAGTGTCTGGGGTCAGGGGTGATCAGAGGGGATGTCACACAGTGACTTCCACAGATCAGAGTGGTCAGGGGAGGCTCCCTGGAGAAAGCAGGCATATTATATCCTGAACCACAAAGGACGTTTATTGCTATTGCTGTCAGTTCCCATCAAGTTCTAGGTCTCGGGGAAATTGGAAGAGGACATTCCAGAGAAGTCCATCAAGGGGAGTAGAGGCTTAGGGCCAGGGATGTTTTTTCGGGGTCAACTAGAGCATATGCGAGAATGCTGAGCAATCTCCTGGGGAAAGGCTGGGTGGGTGTAGGTGTGAGATGGTATGTTTTGGATTTCAAGCTGTGGGGGACAGGCAGCCATCATGACAGAGTTTGGGGAGACCAGAACCAGGGGGATGACTGGAAACCCCTGAAAGGAACCAAATGCCAAATGAGTGGAGCCTAGAGGTGGACCTTAGAAAAGGGGCAGGAAGGAGCGAGAGGAAAAGAGACCCTTCCTTCGCCTGCTGACTGGTGCCCTTGCCCCAGGACAGCCTGAGGTCATCCCTCTGAAGGAGGGGGGGGGTAGTTCTGGTGAAGGCTTGGCATCACAGTGTGCAGCCAGGCATGGCTGTATACAAATCAGGCACTCATAACTCTGCAAGGATCTGGCCGTGTTTCTGTCTCAGAAAATATCCCAGATCATTGAAGCAAGAAGTAGCTTAGCAATTCTGAGCCTTAAATCCTATTTCTAACACTGATTTACTGTGATGTTTGGGACAAGTTGTTGCTTTTGATTGCTAAGTTTCCACAATCAAGAGCGCAGAGCAGCAAGACAGATCCGGTCCATGAGCCTGGTTTTAGAAAGCGTTGCTCAAAATGGCAATAAATGAACCCCTTTAGAATAACAGGATGTTCACATCTGTTGGAGATTGTCTTGGTAACATCCACAGACCAGTTTACAAGTCAACAGATCTATATATTTTTTCACAACTCTCCGTGTCTCTGAAAGGGTAGTCCTGTGTTCTCAGCCCTTCCTTCCCAGGCACGAGGTCTGCTGTCTTGGAAGTGAGGGCTCAAGCCAGGCTGGTGGGATTTGCAGCCAAGCTGACGCCAGCCTATAGCTGCTGTCCCGGGAACCGCAGGGTGCTCTGGGCTCCTACCATCACCTCCTATGCAGATGACTCAGACCTGAGTCTGTCTTTATCTCCACCACGTCCCGTGCCTGCACATCTAGCTCCCTGCTTCGCATCCCACACACGCCTTCCACCTAGCCCACACCACCACAGCCATCATCTGTTCACACCCTGCCCACCCACGCTCACTTATGCCCAGGGCGCTGCCCCTCTCTCTCCTCCTGAAACTTCCAAGCTCATTGCCATCGAGTCGATGCCAACTCATCATGACCCTGCAGGTGGGTGTCCAAGACTCACTCTTTCTGAGATTCGGAGCTTCGTGTTTCTTCCCAGCTTGCCCAGATAAGCGAATAGAAATAGAATATAAATCAGGAACAATAAATCACAGTCCCCCATGCCTCGGCCAGGCTTCCACTGGAAAAGGCCCACATTTTAGAGTTCAGCATGCAGGCTGGGGCTCAGAAAGTACCAATAACTCACCCAAGTCCCTGTCAAGGAAATATCTTTGTCTTGAGGCTAGCGTACCTTCTGAGACTCAGACCCCACCAGGCAGAGCCGCTTGCTAACTCACCCTCACAGACAACCCGTTCCTGAGGTCCTCTCTTCCCTCCGTCTGGGTGTGCCACCATCGTGGTCCACACTGACCCTGCAAGTCCCAAATCGGCAGAGCGGCCGAGGGCAGAGGGGTGGCCAATGTCAGAAATGTCTGTAGACTTATCCAGAGAGAAGCCGAAACTGACACCCAGGCACTCCCAGGAGAAGCATGAGTGGGTAGTTCACAAATAGTATGGGGGACGTGTGACACAGAACGAGGCTGAAGGCTGTGGATGGGCCAAGAAGGCTCCCGTTGGAGGAGCTAAGAAGGGTTGGCAGGCAAAGCATCCTGGGCGGTGGAGGTCTGCAGGTTTGGCTCTGCTGTTGTCTTGAGCTCTGACCGTCTCAGGGGACCCTGCCATTTCCCAGCTTTGTTTTAATGCCGGGTCCCCAGAGACCATCTGGCCTAGGTTGGCCACATGGACATCAAGCCCCCCTCTCTCTTGCCCCTTGGAATGATGGTGTGCTCTCCTCTGTCTGGGCACACACATCCAGCCCATCGTGCTAGTCCAGCCTGGACAGCTGAGAGGCCCTGTGAATCCACCCCTGCTCATCAGCCCCTTCCCTCCGACCTCAAACTCAGGTCCATGACACTGGTCCCAGGAAGGATGTGGCAGGGCCCTTTCTTCACATCCGTCCTCCTGATAGAAAGGCATACCGAGCCCTGAGCTTAGGACAGTCCGTTTTAGAAGACCTTTGCCGAGCAAATCAACTGTGTAGTGAGACGTTGGAGTGGGTGTTTTCCCTCAGCCGTCTCTGCCAGCTCTGTCCGCAGTGGCCGAAGTCCAGACTAGCCCAGCTGTGAACGCTTGCTCCTTCAGACCCAGCTAACTGGAAGTGGAGGCGTCCGGAACGTGGTGGCCGACTGATAAATGCCTTTTCCCCAATCCAGCTCTTGTTTCCTGCTCCCTATCCCCTCAGTCCACCTTCAGATGCACACCTTTCTGTGTTAGCTACTTAAAATCATTAAGGGAACTTAATTAGGTTTGTCGATCCCCCAGGCTGGCAGGTTGGCAAATAAGGAATTATAGTCACTGTCCATTAACAGTCTGTTGCCTGAATGAGACTGCGTTTTCTGAGTGGCGCATGAGCAGCCTCAGCATTTCACAGGCAGAGATCTGCCGGGGAGCCGAGACGCTGCCCCCTGGAAACCTGGCCCACTGCCGGATCACCACCAGCCTCCCAGAGTCCCACTGGGGCCCATTTTCAAAAGGCCTCTTAGTCAAGCTGAGCAACACAGAGGCAGGAGGGAGGCATTTCTAATGCAAAGCCAGGCTCCCACCAAGATTTCCAGCCAAGTCGGTTTTAGCAACTAGCTCCAAATCCCACTGGCTAGCAGTAAGAGGAAGAGCAACAGCTCTCGGATTCCAAAGCATCTTTTCGGAGGAACGGAGAGGGCTGGGCGAGTGTGGATACTGGGGAGCAGAAGCAAGCCTGGCACGGCTGTGAGTGGCTGAGAGAAGCGCCTGGCCTGCCATGTTCTTAGAGGGCGCAGGTCTCAGGGGAGCAAGCTGGGGGGACAAGAAAGGCTGCCTCTCCCCTCTCTCCTCGATCTCGCTGCCCTTGGAGGAGGAGATGCAATGCGCTCTGCCGGCTCTGGGACTCAGAGACCTTTCCCCACTGAAGGGGACGTTTTTGGGGTGGAGGGAAGGAGTGTTCTGGCAGCAAGGGCTTGGGGCCCCTTTGTTCCCTCATCCCCAGAGCAGCTCCCAAGCATGTGCTGAGCTCACCGTGTGAGGCCATGGCTTCCGCAGGCACGTGACCCCAGAAAATGACTTGGCACCTGAACTTTTGGGGAGGGTCAACCGAAAATGGTGGCTGGTCCAGAGGGTCTCTGAGAACCTTGAGGAAGCCTTGCTCGTCTCTAGCAGAGGGAGGGGAAGGGGGGCAGAGCCAAAGACAACCTCTTCTTTTCCTAAAACCAAACTCCCTGCCATCGAGTTGATGCCAATGCATAGTGACCCTGTAGGACAGGGAAGAACCGCTCCGGTGGGCTTCTGAGACTGTCAGTCATCCCAGGAAATAGAAAGCCTCCCTTTTCTCCCACTGAGAAGCTGATGGTTTTGACCTGCTGACCTTGTGGTTAGCAGCCCAGCGCAAGGAACCCACGATGTCACCAGGGTGAAAGCGCAAGCAGGTACCCTGCAGAGCAGAGAAGCCTGCCTCTGGGCGACCCTGATGCTCACCTGATCTCCTCAAGAGGAGATCCTGCACCACCTCCTTCCAGCTCCAGGCCCCGTCTTACCCGCCATCACAGACTGCCCCTGCCTCACACTCAACTTGACCCATCTTTAGCCCACCGTCTTGGCCCTGCAGCCTCTGGAGCCTGGAGCACTTGGGGAAGGAGCGGAAGCGAGGTCCCTGGGTGGACAGAGGCAGCATCACGTGTTTGCATGTCAACATCTGAGCCAGTCTTCCCTGATTGTGTGAGCGTCCCTGACTCAAAAGCTGTGCAAGTCTCCGTGTCAATCAAGCTCCTCTAAACAGCAGCCGCCACGGCCGTCGCCTTGCGGAGCACGTCAGAAAGCCTTCTATTTAGAAACCATTCCAGCCCCAGCTGGCATCCTCCCGTCCACGCTAAGAGGCCCAGGATCTGCGCAGAGAATGTTGTGACTCTGATCGTGCAGTCATGAAGAATGAAGGCAGAGGAACGGGAGAAGAACTTCCTCAGAAGAGACGTGTGTTCGCGTGGATGTGGCCCCTCTCTCCCAAAGCTCCACAAACACAAACACACCCATGTGGGGTGTTTGCCCAGGGACCCCGGGCCCTCCTGCAAGATATCCGTGCCATGTGCCTTAAGAGCTCTGAGACCAGCAGCTGGCCTGGCCTTGACCTGCAGATGGCAGATGAGGAGGGAATGGCCTGGGCAGGGGGCAGGCAGGGTGGGCTCTGGGGCACCGATCCCCGCTGTGCAGGCCTGCTTGACATCATCTCAGGGTGGCGCCATCCTTTCCATTCGCCTTCTTCAACAGCTCTGGATGTCTGCCCTCTTGGTAACTGAGCAGCATCTCCCTAACCCTTATACGTACTCTAGGAAATCGGAGACAGCCGCATTAGGGGAAGGAAAATGAGGCTTCCGACCCCCGTCAAGAGTTACCGTCTCAGAAACCCACAAGGGCAGAGCTCCCCTGTCCTCGACAGTCCCTGTGAGTCAGAGTCCACTGGATGGCAGCATGTTTGGTTTGGTTTCCTAGAGATGGTAGCCCCAGGCCTGGGCTGGGTCTGGGGCTACACGGGCTCTGTTTGGGAGCTTATCTGTGAACCTGGCCCCTGTGGAAATCAAGGAGACCATGGCCAGGCCTTTTTCCAGACTCAGAGAACAGCAACCTGATGAAGGCATGGGAAACCCCCCCCCCACACACACACACACACAGTTGCCTCATTCAGCTGCCCCCTGTCTGGTTCCTCCACCTCCAGTCCCATTTCCTCCATACTAGTCCTCAGTTCACATCGCTCACCCTAGAGCCTGCCTCAGATTTTGTTACTGGCCTGTCAGAAACCTTCAGTGGCTGCCATGTTCAATGAGATGACTCTTCAGCCTGGCTTTTAACTACTCCCACCATCTTTAGCTCCTCCCATGACCCACCCTAGAGCCTACCAGGCCCACCCCCTGCTCTGAGATGGCCCTCCCATCCCCCACCCACCCCCGCTTCACCGCTCCTCACTCCCAAGTCCACATCTCTAATCCATCTCTTTCCCTCCAACTCAGCTGGAATATTTTCAACTCTGGGAAGTCCTCATGGGCCACTCCGGCCTGCTCTAGCTTGCTCCTTCCTCTAAGCCAGCGG
Source organism: Tenrec ecaudatus (assembly GCF_050624435.1). Classification (NCBI taxonomy): domain Eukaryota; kingdom Metazoa; phylum Chordata; class Mammalia; order Afrosoricida; family Tenrecidae; genus Tenrec; species Tenrec ecaudatus. The sequence continues at coordinate 20,521,246 of NC_134546.1, read as the reverse complement.
TTCACAGGGGTCGCCCGATTCATTCATCTCAGTAGCAAAATGACAGTGATGAAGTACCAATGAATGTAATGTTATGTTTGGGGGAGGGCACCACCACATGAGGATCTTTATGAAAGGGTGGCGGCGTGAGGAAGGTTGAGGACCACTGCACGTTGTGTGTCCTGCTCAGGTGGTTTTCAATTCCAACCTGACTCGACGCTGGTTGATGCTTTATGAGCCACTCTGGGCTGGTTGCAATTGTCCTCCAGGGTAATATCTAACGTCTTTTAATATCTGACAAGCAGCCAGCCAGGGTAGCCACACCGACTGCCCGGAGCAGATCCTAGACAGGATGTAGGAGGCGTAAGATCCCTGTGTGCCTGGGGTATTCCTGTGGTTGCTGGATAGCTGGGAAGTCCAGTGGGCAACAGGGAGCAGCCAGGCTGCCTGTAGCCACAACGGAAGGCAGCAAAGGAGACAAAATCATTTCCGTATGTTAATAACAACTTCAGCCCCATGAGTCAGCGCCAGTTGAATATCAAGCCTACCCTCATGTCACTAGAGTCTGCTTTGGCCCCAGGCTCCAAACTCCACGCTTGGTTGAAGGGCCTGGTGGTGGCCATGAATCAGCATAACACTCCAAAAAGTAAGTGGGCTCCCTCCCAGTGCAGAAGTCAAAGGAGATGTTCACCGTGCTCATCCTGCTCTGAGATCAGGTAAGGATGCTAGCAGGCACTGTGATGAGCAATGTCATCAGCACTCGGTTCCTGGACATGAACTCCCAGGCTGCTCCTCATCTGCTCTCCTCTCGACACATACAGGTTCTGGCTGCAGATTGTCGCGTGGTGGGGGAAAGGCACCAGAGCCACCGTGGCGTTTGACAATATCTCCATCAGCCTTGACTGCTACCTCACCAGTGAGTTCACCCCGTCCCTTTTGCCCCCGGCAGTTTTGTCCCCCAACCCAGACTCCTTGTGACCTCACCATCCCTCCATACCCTAAGCCACACCCACCATTCCTAGTGCTAACTCCTCTCTCTCCCTAAACCTGAGCCCCACCTAACTGAGACCACGGGGTCTCCTTCTCTATTCCAGTCAGCGGGGAAGACAAGAATGCAGCCCCCAAATCAAGAAATCTGTTTGAGAGAAACCCAAACAAGGAGCTGACCCCCTGGAGAAATCCACCAAGAGAGACCCCCATCTTCGACCCAACAGGTAAGGCTCCAACTCACAAGTTGGAGCTAAGTCATTTCCTAACACCGAAGAGAAAGGGGTATTCTGAAATTCAGGTGGGGAGCGGTGTTTAAAGGCTATAAGAGTAATTTTTAGAAGGGCTATTACCTACCCTTTGACTAAGGGGCTCCATGAGCAACTGTTTGGGTTCCTCTAGGCAAAGGAAGCTTCTGAAAGCCGCACTAAGAAGCCAGGCTCTTCCATGCCAGGGGAATATGCAGGCTCCAACATAAAGGGGCGAAGCAAGCTGGTATGCTTTCCTCAGCTGTTTCTCAAAACCCATTCCCCTGTCACTGAATAAAAACAAGCCTTCCTGGCCAACTTCCTTCCTGCAAAAACAGCTGATTTCAAGGCCCAGGTTTTCTATTGCACAGAGGCTGGTAAAGCCCCCAGTGCTTCCACTTCAGCATCTGACCCCCAGAGCTTGACTACTCCCCACAGTTACTCAACTCAGCCTCTCTCAGACTGAAAGACTCCTAGGGACTTCTTGTTTTCCACACAGGCTGCCTCAGCCTCTGGCCCTAAACCAGAGGAATGAGTACTCAGCCCCTCCATAGCAGGAGGAAGTCTCCCCACTTGGTATGCTGTCTTCATGGTTCTCAGATGGGGAGCCGTGAGCCTAGCCCCAAAGAAGCAGCTTTAGGTGGCCAGGCCCCACACAGGCAAAGCAGGGTGTGTCCGTGGAATATCCATCCCCAGACATGAGTACCAACAGAGGACCCAGAATGCAGTCCACGGTATAGCCACCCCAAACTTGCTGCCATCAAGTCGAATCGGACTCCCAGCGACCCCAGGGGACTGAGTAGCAGTGCGTCTGTGGGTTTCGAGACTGGAAACCATCTGTACAGAGGCCGAAAGCCTCCTCCTGCTCCCAAGTCCACCCACGAACCAGCAAGGGACTCCAGAGCTACCTTCACTTACTGTTATTTCATCGGAACACCCTTGAGCAGCGGTGAATTAGGAAAATAACAGCCAGTGAAGGATACGTCTCTAAGTCCTCCTCAGCGATGTGAAATCCCCGTTTAGTGCCTGCACCTGTGTGTATGTATATTCTGACCAAGTTGAAGCGATGGAGTCTATCTGGTTTCAACAGAAGAACGAGTCCTGAACTGACAGCACAGCCCCAGGGAGACATGCTCTGCCAGGTGGAGGTCCACGAGGAGTTTCCATCAGCAAGGGAGGCAGGGGCAGAGAACCCAAACCAAACCAACAAAGCACCTTCCACAGATGCTGACATGCATGAGTCAATGGACAGAGCTCACCCAAACATGTAAACTTCCGTATTCAGAAAGGATTGACTGAAGGTCTGACCGCGAGCTTCCGAACAAGCGGGCATGGCCACTGAGGTCAAAGGAGACTGAAATGTCACACAGGAGGAGAGGGAGCTGGTGGAAAGTGCCTGAACCTCTTCTGCTCTTTTTAAAGAGGTACTTTCCCCCACGGCAATTTAATGTTTATTGCTGTCACTGAGAGTCTGCGCAGCAGAATAGACACCAGCTCCACACCTGCCTGCATGCGGAGTTGCGTGACATTTTTGGTCCCCTCTGTCACTGCTCCTCCCCCATTAACCCTGCCCCTAAGTGTCCTCTCTGATCATTGGGGCCTACTGCCCGCTCCATTCCACAAAGGGAATGCCTGACAGCCACCATGCGTGAGGCCAACATTCTTGAGTAAATTAAGCTATTCTTGGGCTGAAAGACTTCTGGGTATATGTTTGATTTTTGAGACTTTTTTTAGATTAATTTTGAGTTCAAGGTTTAAAGATTATCTCAGGGCAATATTTTTGTGTGTGTGTTGGGTGAGGGGGTGTCATCCAGCCAAATGAGCCTTTGTAACTCCTAGAAGTCATAAGAGTAAGATATAAATAAGATATAAATGCCACAAGGACAGAGTCCCACCTCCTCAAAACAATACACGTTTCATCGCTTCATCCCTATATGAATTGGCTCTCAGAGGCTCAGTGACTACACCATCTAAATAGCTGCTTTGCTTTGTCTTTGTTGAAATCCTTTACCTTTTTGCCCCTAAGAGCTGCCCAGAAAGGAACCTTCCCTCCTTCCCTGAGTCCAGCTGGAAGGCTGGGAGCTGCCCAGCCCAAGGGAAGGGTGAGCTGCTCTCTCACCCACCCCCAACCTTGTTTTCTTCCCTCCCCTTTAACTAAAACTATAAACCACCTTCTCCTCTTCCTCTTAGGGGAACCCACCCTATGAAACTTCGAGTTCCATTTCCCTGCTTCGCCCCACAGTTTACAAAAACCATAAAGACCAGGGAGGCAGCCATGTAACTAACTCACTCAACCCTCCTCCCCAGCCTCTACCCCAATGATCCACCTCCATTTACTTCCTGGCCCTTAGTCAACCTGCTACTTTCCTGTAAGAAATCCAAGGGAAAGACCAGACTTCCCCTCTTTGAGTGAGCATGACTAGCAAACATTCCTGCAAACCTCCCCACACCCCCATCCCTACCCCGCCCTGCCGCCTCCTGCCCCAGGGCTCAGCACCAACACTGACCACATGTCAGGGATTCCAGGAACACTGAGTGAGAGATTGGTGGATGGCTTGGTGCTTGAGCTCACTTCTCACATGTCAGCAGCTGCAGGCCTCTCTGCAGCCAGCAGTTAGGAACCAGCCATGCCCGGTTTATTGCCACATAACTCCCACTGTCCCTAAAAGGCTAATCGATAAGGGCCTGCCCAGTAGCCACTCAGACTAATGAAATCATGCAGCGGCTCAAACGCAGTGATAACTGTACCTCCTCCCCTTCCACCCCCCATCGCCACCACCCCCAAAGGCCATTAGAAGCCAATGGCTGCCTGGGAAGCTGGAGATGACAAAGGCTGAGACTCATGCCTCATTGACTGAGTAACTGTATCCCCCAGCCCCTGTCTCCAAAGCAGGAAGGGTTTATGCAAATATAGCTAGAGATTCAGCCCAGTGGCTCTCGGCTCTGTCTCCAGACAGCCTCCTGAGTGACCACAACTCAAGAGGAAGAAGAAAATGAGCCAGACTCCTCCCCAGCAGCCTTGGAAGGTGCTCAGCTTTTTCAGGGGTCGCCCTGCCTCATCAGGGAGTAGCTGAGGTGCAGTGGGAGAAGCTGGGGCACAAGGAAGCAGGAAGCATCCCTCCTCTGTCTTGACTCGGGTCTGCCAGGCCCTGGTTGGGGGCTGGAGCTGGAAGGAAGGGCAAGGGCCTCTGTTCATCAGGAAGATACACACGGGGAAGCAGACAACAGCCTCCGATGGAGCTTGACCGCGGTGCAGCCTCCCAAGCCCATCCTCAGGGCGGGAGTGCAACCCGCACACAGTCTTGTGCCTCTTCTGAGGCCGGCTCTGCACTGGGCCAAGATCAAGAGCAGAACAAGAACGGGGTTAGGAGCTCCAAGAATCACAACATGAAACTGAAGAACACTCATGGGCAATTAAGACCGAGCAGAGTGCCCGCCATGAGCGAAGGCCCGTGCAGAGGAGGGTTCGTGCAGGAGGTTTGGTCCATCAGGCCTCAGGAAGGTGGTGGCGGCTAGTCACCCCCCACTCAGTAATAATCGCCCAGCAAGCATGTGCCAGGCGTGGTGCTTCTGGTGCATGGGGGGAAGATAGGTTGTGCACAGACAGGTCAAGTTTAGTCCAGCTCAGAGTGTGGGCCTCGGAGGGGTCCTCCGGGGAAGGAAGGTGCATGCCTAGCTGGGCTGGAGGGTTTCAGTCCATTTAGCCACCATGCTGTGTCTGGAGAGAGGCTGTTATTACCATCCAGTGGCTGTTGAGTGTCCTCCAGGCAATTTTAGCTCTGGATGTCCATGTGACCCATTGAGTTGCTAATCACAAGGCCATCAGTGAAACACCAGCAACCCCTCTGCAGGAGAAAGTCGAGGCTTCCTACTGCTGAGAACAGTTACTGTCTCAAGAACCCACAAGAGCAGCTCTCCCCTGTCCTATAAGGTAGCTGTGGGTTGGCATCGACCGGCTGTCAATGACTTTGGTTTGACTTAAACTCGAGAGCAAAGCTACTGGGTAGGTTTGAACTACTGGCCTTTGGGTTCGCAGGCAAGCGGTTAACTATCACATCACCAAGGCTCCTGCTTCCAAACAAAAGTCAGACCCACTGCCGTAGAGTCAATGCCAACTCAGGGCAACCCTATGGGATAGGGTAGAACTATCCCTGTGGAGTTTCCAAGACTGTCGCTCTTTAAGGGAGCAGAAAGCTCCACCTGGAGAAGGGATGAGAACATGATCCAGAGGAATTTAAGCATCATGTAACTGGAAGGGAGTGGGGCAAGGATGTGAACGTGGCCTAGTGGGTTTCTTAACCCACCCATTAAGCTGCTTCTCAGTAGGAAGTCTCGTGGTAGAATCCTCTCTTTCCAGCCTGGAGACCCCAGGGTGATTTCCAGCTGTTTAACAGCCACACCCATCTTCCAGTGAAGGCCCACCTGTTTCTATGAAGCCCAGAGGTGCTCCCAGGCTGAGACTAGGAAGAAAGGCCTGGTAATCTACTCCCAAAAGTCAGGCAAAGCAAACCCCTAGGGATCACAACAGCCCGAGCCCAGTGTGTATGGCGTTGGCATGACGCCAGAGCCCACTGGGTGACACTGAAAACGTCAGCAATGCATTACTTCAGTGCCTCAAAGACCCCAATTAGAGATAAACCTTCAACATTGGGCCACGGGGGAGAGGCAGTTCTGAACAAGAGTCCCTCATGGAAACAGTAAACAAATCCACCCCCGGCCTTCTGACAAAGTACAGAGGAGACAAGATAATCAGATTTCCTTCCCAAAGTTCAGCGCTGTCAGTTACTGCTGGGCTGGAACAGGGTGGCTGGTGGCATTTCAACTCTCCTCCAGGCAGGCGGCACAGCTCCTGTGGGAAGTACAAAAGCCAAAGAAAGTTTTCGAAAGCAATTACTCACAAAGCCTCCAAATTCCCTAAGCACGGAGCACCCAGCCCCTTCTGTCCTCTGAGAACCATTCAGCCTGGAACCCCTGGGGTCTGGGGGTGCTCTTACCCCTTGCCCTGGAGCAGAACCCAGCCACTGCAGCATGCCATACCTGGCCAACAGCTTCCTGCAACCTCTGAGTCACTTTAGCTAATCAGATGAAGACGCTGAAAGAGAAAACGAGGCAAATATTAACTCCAGGGAAATTACATTTGTCGGCTTTGCACCTACAATTACACTAACCAAATGGCTGGGGTAATACATCACTGGCTGCAGCGTGGGTCTCTCACTGGTGGTGATGATGAGTAGAGCCCAGGAGGTGTGAAGATCTCCGCTCTCTACAGCTTGAGGTGAGACCAGGCAGGCCAGCAGCCGGGTCTCAGCCTCCTTGCCCTTTTCTGCTCCTGTGTGGTCAGAGGCTGAGGGCCGCCTGATTCAGCGTAGCCCCGTGTGTGTCCAGGGGCTGAGTTTTTGGGAGTCGATCACCAGGCCTGTCTTCTGTGGGTGTCCTGGTGGAACAGCTGACCCTGCTGGCACCATGCCCCACTCGGGCACTAGGATTATTACAGCCCTGGCGCCAAAAAGTATAGCTCTCCGACGGAGTGTTTGCGGACACGCTGGCTTATCTGTTTCCGCGTCCATAGCTGTCCCTCACCTAGAGGGCAGAAAGGGGCAACTGAGAACATGGAGACTTTTGGAAGGAGCAGCGTATCACGAGTTAGCACCGCTTCCAGCCCTGGGGCCCCACTCTTGAGCTGTGATTCCACACTGGCCCACCTCTACTCAGCTGCCCATTCCGTCACTGGATCACTGGGGGGTCCAGGGACAGAGTGGCCGAGCCAGCACATGTGAGCAAGGTGGCAAACTCTACACCTCTCTCCACTGCTGGCCCCAGGATTCTAAGGGCCAGGGCCGAGGGGAGATGGTACCAGGGAGCGATAACTTCATTGCGTCCCTCTCTCCAATTAACCTGTGGCACTGCTAATGTGCCCAGAAGTTAGGGTGACAGACTGCCCATGCCTATGATTCGAGGACAGATGCCAATTCCAATGAGAAAGTTTTATGTGTTTCATATAAATTGATTGGGTCTATTTCTGCTAAATGCATTATCCATTCACCACAGAACAACTATTAGAGTTAATAGAATTTGTAGCCACAGCCATTGTGTTCCAAGCACACCCTTCTGCGGATGACGGCATGGTCGGAGGCAGGCTTCTCAGGGCCTGGTCACCCTCGCTCAGAACCTGTGTCCTCAGCTGGGGGGTCTTTGTGCTCAGGCCCCAGAGGCCCCAGGCAAGCCTCTCCACAGCATAAGCCCAGTGGTGAAGGCTTCTTCCCCCTGGACTCGCCCGGTTTCTACACGTATCAGGGTGTCATTGTAATCTAAATGAATTCCAAAAGATCCTGCCATCTCGCATGCACCCGCATTGCTGAGGACCCTAAGCCGGGTTGTGGGTTAAGCGGGAGCCAGGATCACTTCTGTACTGCAGCTCAGCATTATATTCGAGTTTTGGAGACTGAAGATGGGCATATTCTAAAGAATTATTCTTCTTGAAACAGACATCTATGGACACAGGGGGGTCCGTGAGCAGGGATCAATTCCAGGACAAAGGGCTTGCAGTTTGGCTATGGAGCCAGGGACAGAATGAAACACGCTTTTTCCTAGAGGAAAGATAAAATGCAGGGAGGGAGAGGAGAGGGGTAGACTCCTGGACCTGCCTGGGGACGGAGGTCAAAATCTGGCTTTTTAACAACCCTTTAGGAAAGTCTGGGTCACTATAGAGTATCAGAAACACAGGCTGCAGCTCTGGAGCTCTGGTGGCATAGTGGTTACATGTTGGGCTGCTAACCATAAGGTAAGCAGTTCAAAACCACCACTTGCTTCGCAGGAGAAAGATGAGGCATTCTTCTCCCATTAAGGTTACAGTCTTGGAAACTCACAGGGACAGTTCTATCCTGTCCTATAGGTCCCTGTGAGTCAGAATTGACTTGGTGGCAGTGAGTGACTTGCAGATCTATTTTCACTGCAGCCCAAGCCCCTCTTTACAGAGCTTCAGCTCCCGTGGAGTCCGGGAAAGGTGGAAGAAGCTTGTTCAGAGTCACGTGGCAAATGAAGGCCATGTCCCTTCCAGCGCGGGACAACTAAGGAAGGCCTTTGTCCCCGGCCATGAAAGCACTCTTGTGTGGAGCCTTGCCATGGGCCAAGAAAGGGAGCATCGCCTGGTTTGCTGACATTACGGTCTCATCCCCTGTTCAGAGAGGAGCGGGTGGAGGCCCTCCACAGAGGTCACCCACGCACCTGGCTCTACGTTATTCTGCGTGGTCACAGGGGATGGCAGGTGCCTCTCTAAGGTAACGTTCTCAGAGGCAGGAGGCATTTTTGAGGAAGCAGGAAGAACTGGGGCAAACAAACTACCAGGGGCCCCATTGTGGAGCAGGCTTCCCCTGCAGATATCGCTCTTCTCTGCAAAGACCTCCCCCTGAATGCAGACTTGGCTTCAACAGAGAACACTGGTCGGCATCTTCTCCCACCTTCAAGCCGGCCTTCAAAAGGGGTTCACAGACCTGCTAAAAATGTGGGTTCCCACCCTGAGAGATCCACTGACTACGTCAGAATCTGCGTTTTAACCGGAAACCTCAGAGCTATACGAATCACCTGGGTGAAAAGTAGACTCTCGTTCAGCGGACCTGGCCTGGAAACCTGAATCCTCCCTCGGAAAGGGGTCAACCCGAAAGGAGAGGCTTAGAAGCAAGAAGCAGTCATCGCCAGGAGTAATTGGTGCTGTCCTGAGCACCCAGGCCTGCAGGACGCCCCGCCAGCACGCATTCAACCCCGGGGAGGGGCTGGTCATCAAGTGGCAGGCGTGGTGTCATGGACCCTTTCCCTGCCGCGCTGCCACTCTGCCCCCCTCCCCCACGGTGTACCATTTCAGGGTCACCTTTTATCTGCAAGGGGCCTCCCATGACCACCCTCGGTCAGTGCCTCTCTGATGCCTCCAGACCCCTGAAGACCAGGGTCTTGTCAGGAAACGGCGGAGCCTCACTTTTACCAGTGTACACACAGTACTTGCTGCTGTCGCGGCTCATGCTGACTCAGAAGCAGCCCTCCGGGACAGGGTAGACCAGCTCCCGTGAGCCAAGAGGCTGTACCTGTGTACAGGAGTTGAAAGCCTGGTCCTTCTCCCTGTGTTCAAACCCTAGCTATGCCACCTTCCTAGGCTACCCTCTAAATCTCCTCCATTGTCCTCACAGCACAACAGTGGTGCCCATGTGACTAAGTGAAGCCTACTCATATCAGAGTTTCCCAAAGGGGGGAAAACAGAGGGAAATATATACATATATATGGAGAAAAGGAGATAGATAGATAGATATGAGGAACTGGCTCACGGGATCATCGGGGCTGGCAGATCTAAAATCCACAAGTTGTGCAGACAGCTAGAAACAACAAAGACCGGTTTCCATGGTGTGGTCCAGGCAGGTTCCCTTCCTCCTTTGGTCACCTTCAGATTTCACTCTTAAGGCCTTCAAACTCCTGGATCGGGCCCACCCACATGATCAAGGGCAAAAGTCAACTGATGATAGGGGTTAATCCTTCCCACAGAGCACCTTCACAACATCTAGACCAGGTTTGTCTAAACAACCGGGCACATGACAAGTTGGACACATGACATTAACCTAAGAGGTGGATGTAATGATCCCATGAGCCCCCACGTAGTGGAGAGAGGAGCCTGACACACTGTGAGCCGCCGTGATCTTCCTCGTGGTAGAAACTGGGGAAGCAGGATGGGCACGGTTATCCGGCTTATCCCACCAAACAACAACAAAACCAGGATTTGCAACAAATAAAAGCCAGCTCACTCCAAAGGCTGACCCCACTTTAACCTCATGCCTGCCGTTAGGAACCATCCCAAATGCCACCCCTCTGCTGACCAGCATGAAGAGGGCTCTTAATGCATTTAATCGGTCCATTTTCTCCCCGGGAGAGAGCTACAGCGTCTGCTTCTGTAAAGAGACAGCCTTAGAAGCCTGTGTGGCAGTTACACTGCGTTGTACGGGTCAGAATGGATTCACCGGCAGTGGGGTTGGGGTTTGTGTGCTCTGGATCAGGGGTTCCTGGTGGTGTAGTCGTGACACGTTGCACGGCCAACCACAAGTCAACGGGTCAAAACCACCAGTTGCTCCTCTGGAGAAAGATGGAGCTTTCTACTCTCCCGGAAAGAGTAACAGTCTCTTAAACCCACAGGGCAGTGGGTTTACCCTGTCCTCTAGGGCTGCTATAAGTCAGCATCGACTCGATAGCAGTGATTTTTTTCTTGTTTGTTTGTGCGTTTATCAGGATTCCCGGGTGGCACCCACCGAATGTCCTCAACTACTAACTGCAGGAGAAGCCTGTGGAGATAGGTTCTGCGTTGGAGCACAGGGGTCACCATGTGTCAGAATTAACTCAGTGGGAGAGGGTTTGGCTTGGGGGATTGGTGTACTCTGGGCCAGCTCTCTGCCTGACCCTAGCAGGTTGTGTTGGATACCTTGGGGCTGCTTTGAGAAAATGCGTCACCCAGAGGCGCGTCCATGGAAGCCCGACATGAAGCCAGGCTTGTGCTGCCTGAGAGCGTCTCAGGTTCTCACTTCAATGCCAATTTTGATCACATCTGGAATTAGGACAGGTTTCCCTCCAAAACTTTATTTTACGCAGGAGCAGGGGAAGTTTTCCACGTCTGTTGTAAATTATTCAGGACCTATGATCATTTTTCCAAAAGAAATCCACACTCCTGTAAGAAAGCAAAGGATCGATCGCTTTGTTTTACACCTCCTTGACCCTGACCTTGGCCCCCACTCAAGAAATAGCTCAGCACCACCCAGCTCTGAAAAACCACAAACAAAAAACCTCATTTCCATCAAGTCAATTCTGACTCTGAGTTTCTGAGACTAACTTTTTACAGGAGTAGAAAGTCTCATCTTTCTCCCACGAAGCAGCTAGGGGTTTCAACCTGTTGACCTTGCAGCTCACAGCCCAACCTGTAGTCCAGTAAACCACCAGGACTCCCACCCAGCTCAGAGGGACGCAAAAATGACTCATCAGCCCTCAGACTACCCATCTGTGGTGATGGGAATTCAGCAAAACTACTGACAGAAAGACTGGGCTGTGCTGCTGCTGTCTGAGCAACAGAGGACGTGCTGTCTCTCTCTCTCTCTCTCCAGACTGTCCTGAGAGCAGATTGCTTTTTCCCCGTTTGTTAGTGACAAGTAGAAGACAATGAGTCATCTGGAACACTGGGCGCAGCGTGCCTAGATTAAGAGATGGCTGTTGTTTTGTAGTTGTTGTTAGGCGAGGTCAAGTAGGTTAAGACTCATAATGGCCCTACATAGAAGGAAACAACACCCAGTCGTAGAGCATGCTCACAATCATTCCTGTTTGAGCCCATTGCCGTGGCCACTGTGTCCGTCCATCTCATTGAGGGGCTTTGTATTTGTCACAGAGGTTCTTCCATCAGCACAAGTGCATGAAGCGCTGTGGTCTGGGAAGACCGCTTCAATTATCGTTACTCTCCCCAATATGCTGGACCTTCCTGCAAAGCAGTCCTGCATCCCCAGGGAGAGCCGTTTACTTTTTCTGCCTGCAGAACCTCGGCGGCCTTGGACAGAGGCATGTCGGATTTTACTTTTCCTTCTTTCCTTTTTGCTTTAGACTCTAAAGTCGGACGGAGGAACTAGAAGGAGAAAGACCGAAATGCTAACTCTATCAAACATTTAAAAAAAATAAAACCCAACAGCAATTCTGTTCAAACTAATCCAGAGCATGGAAAAGGAGGGAATGATCCCTAATTCATTCTTTGAAGTCACCATAACCCTGACATCAAAGCCATGCAAAGACCCCACAAAAAGAAAACTACATATCAATGTCCCCAGAAATAGAGATGCAAAAATTCTCAACCAAATTCTAGCCAACGGAATTCAACAGCATATTAGAAATAATGCCTCGTGATGAGGTGGCATTTATACCAGAGATGCAAGGGTGGTCCCGCGTTAGAAAACCAATCAGCATAATTCACCCCATAAAGAAAAGAAAGAAAAATAACCACATGATCATTCAAGCTAATTCAGAAAAGCATTTGATAAAATCCATCCCCTTTCCTGTTCCAAGTCCTCATTGAATCCAGCTTACATTTCTGGCAGCTTCCTGTCTGCTGCGACCGTTGTTGGATGATCTTCAGTACAATTTTACTTCTATGTGATATCAGTGCTATTGTTTGATTGTTTCTGCATTCTGTGAGGTTACTTTTCTTTGTAATGGGCACATGCATCTCTTCCAGGCAGCGGGGCAGGGAGCTAGCTTCCACATTTCTGGCATAGACTAGTGGGTGCTTCAAGTGCTGCACCAGTTTGGTGAGCTATTTCAGTTGGTCTTCCATCCGTCCTGAGAGTCTTGTGTATCTCCAACACCTTGGCCATATGTTACCTCTGGCGATGGCCGAATGTTGAGCGGCTCTTGTTCGTAGAGTACGTTCCCTCCACTTCCTTTTGATGCTTTCTGAACCATTCTACATTCGGCCCACAGAACCCTTCAAGCTTTCCCTTCGAAGCTTCCATTTTGTCTCCAGTTCTTTTCGCTTTAGGAATGCTGAGCATGTTATTCCCTTCAGGTTGGTGAGCCCCAGGTCTTTGCCCATTTCCTTATAAAACATGATTTTGTCTTCTAGAATTGTTCTTTGAATTTTTCTGTCCTGCCCTCTCACTACATCATGTCTTCCACTTGCTTTAGCTACTTCACATTCAAGAATAAGTTTCAGAATCGCTTCCAGCGAGATTTGGGTTAGATGTAGTCCATCTGATTCCTGTGTACACCACCTGGCAAAGTTCACGTACACACGTTGTTTGTTAAGTGCTGTCGAGTCGGTTCTGACTCACAGGGACCCAGTGTAAACCAGAAGGAAACACCACTTAGTCCTGGGCCGTCCTCCCAATTGTTCTTCTGTTGTGGCCCATTGTTGCAGCCACTGCATCAATCCGTCATTGTTGCAGCCACTGTGTCAATCCGTCATTGTTGCAGCCACTGCGTCAATCCGTCATTGTTGCAGCCACTGCGTCAATCCGTCATTGTTGCAGCCACTGTGTCAATCCATCATTGTTGCAGCCACTGCGTCAATCCGTCTTGTCAAGGATCTTCCTCTTTTCCATTGTCCCGCTACATTATCAAGCATGATGTCCCTTTCCGGGGACTGGTCTCTTCTGATAACATGTCCAAAGAACACGAGACAAAATCTCAGCATCATTGTTTCTAAGGGGCATTCTGTCTGCATTTCTCCCGAGACAGAGTTGTTTGTTCTTGTGGCCATTCATGGTACTTTCAACATTCTTCTCGAGCACCACCGTTCCAAGGCATCTGTTCTTCTTCAGTCTTTCTTCTACACTATCCAACTTTGACATGCATATGAGGCAATTGAATACACTATGGCTTGGGTCAGGCACACCTTAGTCCGCAAAGGAACATCCTCGTTTGTCTGAAACCTTAAAGAGGTCTGTGCAGCAGATTTATCTAAGGCAATGCATCATTTGATCTCTTGGCGACTGTTTCGTGAGCATCGATTGTGGATCCAAGCAAGACAAAATCCTTGACAATGGCCATGTTGTGTTTTGTTTTTTGTTCATCATGATGTGACCTGTTAGTTCAGTTGTGATGATTTGGGTCTTCCTGACATTAAGTTGTAATCAATACTGAAGGCTGCAATCCTTGATCCTCATCAGCAGTGTGTTACCATTTATTTTGTTGGGAGGGGGGAAGTATTTGCAATGGATAAGTCATTGGTCTTGAAAAATTCTGTTATTCACTCTCCAGCTTTGTTTCGATGACCAAAGACACATTTTTTTCCAACTACAGATCCTTCCTCTTTGTTTCCAACCTTCACATGCCAACCACCAGTTATGATCAATGCAGAGTGACTATACGTCTGAGCAATTTCAGACTGCAGAAGTTAGTGGAGTCCTTCAAGTTCTTCATCGTTGGTGTTAGTGGTTGCTGCATAAAGTTGAATAATACTTATATTAACTGGTCTGTGTACCTCTCCGCCATGGGTAACCCAGGTGGCACTTGAAATACTGGTGGTCTAGCTGCCACCGTCACAGCAACACACAAGCCACCACAGCATGACAAACTGACCGATGAGTGGTGGTGGAAAGTTCTCACTGCCATTCCTTCAATTCCTACTCCTAGTGATGCTACAGGACAGGGGAGAACGGCCCCTGTGGGTTTCCAAGACTGTAACTCTTTACAGGAGCAGAAAGCCTCGTTTTCTCCTGCAGAACACCTGATGGTTTTAAACAGCTGACCTTGCGGTTAGGAGCCCAACACATAACCACTATACCAGCAGGGTTTAGACATATGCAAGCACTGCAAGGGACTGTTATTGGGCTTGAAGGCTAACTATGACAGTCTGACAGCATATCGAGCTCCGTTAACATACCACTTCATGGACTTCCACGTCTTGTTGGATGAGTAGTGTCTGGGTCTTAACAGCTGGTGAACAGCTATCAAAGACACAGCTATTGGTCTCTTCCCATCTGGAGCAAAGAAGAGTGAAAAAAAGGGGGGGCAAGAACCAGACAAACTACAGCGTCCTCTAGCCTAGGACCAGAAGCACTAGAAGGTGCCTGGCTATTTCCACTGATCACTCTGAAGATCTCAGTTAGAATGGGGGGTGGGGTGGGAAATGTAGAATAAATTTGGTGTAGGATAAGAAAGCAATAATCATTTATCAAGAGATCATGAGGATAGGGGTGGCAGGGGGCAGGGGGAGGAGTTGATCCCAAGGGCTCAATTAGAAAGTAAATGTTTAGAAAATGATGGTGGCAACATATGTACAAATATACTTGTTACAATTGATGTTAGGAACGATTGTCCTTGAGACATACTTTCAACCTGGAACTGAAACCAGCCCCACAGATCACCCTCCAGCCAAGTAACAGGTTGATATGTAAAGTCAACTGCAACTCCATGAGGCGAGTGCTCCTCAGAACAAGCAAATGAGACCCAGCGTTTGCCCAATCAGAGGTGAGGTGACACGGAGGGGCAGGGAAATGAAAGAGATGAACCCAGGAAGGCAGGGGAGCAAGGGCAGCATGCTGACAGTGTAGGAATGGCAACAATCAAGTTGGAAGGCATCCTGTTGTGTAAACTTTCACCATGAGCATAATAAGATATTGACAAAAAAAAGAAAGAATTGAGACCCCAGAACTTTCTCTACGAAAAGGTTGTCAGGTGATTGATGATCGGGGCTGAAAGGCCTGCTGTATTTTTTATAGTGAACGTTGACAATGACTTCATAATAAAATGAGAGAAGATTTAATTTATTGGACTTATAGTATTTTTCATTAAGTGACTGACAGATGTAATAAGGACCTATCAGGATTAATGCTAACAAGCCAGGAAATCAAGCAGAGCTGAGACTTGACTAGCAACCTGAGAATCTGAAAAAAATAAAAAACTCTCTAGACCTCGGAAAAGCTTCTCTGGGGAGGGGGTTATTTCTTGTCTCTCAGGCAGCTGTGTGGTTTCAATCCTACTAACCTGTCCATTCAAACCATCAACTAATCCGTTCCATGAACTGGCAGGCTGAGTGGAATGCCCTGCCAAGGCCGCGTTGTGTTCTACAGAGTTGGTTCGGACTCACAGAAAGCCTGCAGATCAGGGGGGATCTGCCCCATAGGGTTTTCTAGGCTGTAATCTTTATCAAAGCAAATCACCGCATCTTGCTCCCAGGAGTCAGCTGGTGACTTTTCGGTTAGCAGCCAAGCACTTACCCATTGTGCCGTCGGGGATCCTTGCTCAGTGACATCATTAAGGTTGCCATCCCCCCCACGCACACCCCTCCTCCCGCACCAGAGCTACTAAATCCGTAATGCTTAAAATCTGTTGGAATCATAGAGTAGTGTGTGGTACGTAGAGTTGTAAGTAGCTGGAGCATATTTCTCAGGCCATATGACTACGACCAGCTAAATTATTCAGTCGCCTCTTCCTACGTGGGATTATAACATTGTTTGTTACCACATTATTAGGAAGGGAGAATAATCTTTGTTTTTATTTTTCTCCTTCTTGTCCTTGAATTGCTGCTTCATTTTTTAAAAATTACTGATATGAATCCCCAAATACTACTGGCCACAATCTTGTAGTTAACAACACCAGAAAATTGGACAAAATCCGTGATTATAAAAACACCAAAAACAAGGCGGTGTGCTTGTTGTGCCTAGAGACAACGCTGCGTGATTCAAAGCATCCCTGGACGTGGGGAATGATGGCAGCTGTATTCAACGTGGTGGCCATCGATGCCCCCACTGGCAGATCCCTGTTACTGCAGGATTGTGAATATAATGGTGCTTACCTCTGTTGTTAACTCTTGTCCTCCTCCTCGTGAATATAACAGACCATGCAGGGTACAGAGCTATGGACACTTTTTAGCCACCACTGAATACCTTGAGGGAAGGAGTCCTTAGACCCAGGAGACACCAAGGTCAATTGGCACGGCATGCTCCACAAAGAATATGCTCTACACCCAACATTGTTAAACAGCAATGGGAAGTTACAGCTCTTGGTGTCTCCCCATCGGAGCAAAGAAGAAGAGTAAAGAAAATCAAAGTTGCAAGACCTTGAGACCAGAAGAACTAGATGGTTCCTAGCGACTGCTACCAACTGCTCTGAAGTGGATGGCTTTCAAAGGCCTTTGTTAGAAGGTCCAGGACAGAGTGGGAGGAAATGGTGGAACGAAACTCAAAAAAGAAATCATTTTTAAAAATTAAAAACTAGGCTAACTGTAAGATAGAAACTAGTGAGACCCTCAAGACTGTGCCCCTTGGTCACCCTTCACACCTGAACAGAACTCACCTCCAAGGCTCAATTTAGAGCCAAGCAGTAGCCAGTCTACCAGGGAAGCAGTAACATTTGGAAGGTACACACACCTTAGGGTAACCAACCATTTGAGAATTTAAAAGGACCATTTATCCAAGGACAGAAGGCAGGAAGCATTAGGAAAAAAGCAGGAATGGAAACGGAAAACACGGAAGGAGTGAGATCAGTCACGATACATGATAGAGTCTAAATAATCACATGAAACAAAATGTGTAGGAAATGTTGCATATAAACTTGATTTGCTCTGTGGATCTTTCTCCAACTCCCAATATAAAGAAAAGGCATAGTGACAGCTCTGACCAGAGTTCATGGTAAAGTTCAGCAGTAAATGAGCATAGTTTTAGCCTTGTCGGTATTCTGGCACATGTAAGTTAGGCTTACAAAAAAAAGAAAAGAAAAGAAAATGTTCTGCTGTTATCATGGACCACCGGGGTATTTTTATAAGAAATAATAAACAGATGCTGAAACATTTGCACAAAAGTCTTACAAACATTCAATGTGGTGTTACTGGGCGAGATTCACACCCCTGGTGCCCATTGAACGATGCCACTGACCTTCCTAAGGCGTTTCTAAAATTCCCAACTCACTGCCAACCAGTTGAGCCCAGCTCACAGGGACCCTACAGGACAGACTGGGACTGCCCAGTGGACCTCACTGGGCAGAAAGCCGCAGATCTTAACAGCACAAGCTCTATGGCCATGCACTAAACCAAGGCCTTCTCTCCTCTGTCTACAAGCAGCCACCGATAAAGGCTCTTGCAGCTTGCAGATGCCAGAGCTTGTCTGGGAATTGCCACCACTTCCCACTTCAGCCTCGAAACCGAATCCATTATGGGTAACCCTAGGATGATTAAGTCCGCAGCACCCATCTCCAGATCCAAGATGTTATTGACACACTCTGGCCTGAAGCCAATGGAGGAATAACCAAATTAGCCCTAAGACCTCCCTTAACTGAATTGTTAGGGCTCCGCTCTCCAGAGAGTGTTTTTCCCGTGACCTTTCTCTGCTCTATGTGTGACTGGCTTTCCCTCAGGGAGCAGATGGTGGCTGAGCACACACCACAGCAGCCAGCGCAGAAGCCATTAAAAACTCCCTCCGATGGCCGGTGTCAGGGCTGCTTAGGCTAAGTTCGTTCTGAAAGGAGGTTTTGTTTTTTTTTTCTCTCAACGGCCCCCTCAGTTGCTCCCCCCTTCGTCAGAGAGCTTTCTTAACTCTGAGGCTCCTCTATGGAGAGATGGCTGCCTCTCAGCCAGGAGGGTGATTGAGGCTCTGGTCTTTGGCGGGTTACAGCAGCAGGAAGTATGCCTGGCCAGAGGCGCTAAGGGAGCTAAGGATCTGACCCACAAGCCCAAGAGTTGTCGTTTGTGTGAGCACATCTAGGACACCAGCAGGCAAGACCGTTGTCATGATAATGGCTGTTACCACCTCCTGATTCCTCATCACCAAAACACGGTCCCGGGAGGCCTGACCAGAGATCTTTGCCTGAATGGACTGTGTGTTTGCATCCCTCGCGGAATGAAATCATCTGAGTGGAAAGCATGGGAAACTCATCCAGCGCGCACCATTGTGCAGTTCAGAAACGTACCTCGCTGCCGTCGTGGTGATGCTGACTCATAGCGACCCGAGAGGACCAAGTCGAACAGTCCCCATGGGCTTCAGAGACTGTAACCCTTTACGAGAGACCCAGCCTTGTCTTTCTCCCGCGGAGAGGCTAGTGGTCTTAAACTGCCCACCTTGCTGGCAGCAGTCACTCTGCCATCACTGTGCAGAAGAAAGGGTCAATGGCAGGGGTTGCTCCTCAGCCTCGGCTTGGCCCTGTGACTCCAGGCCGCTGGAGGCACTTCGATGCACAAGATAGTCTGTGTTCTGAGATACAGGAAGTCATCCTGCCCGCTTCCTTGCCTACTGACCTCACATGATTTTAGGGATCGAAGCTTGGAAGAAAGCGCTCTGGTGGTCATGGGAAAGAGCAGCTGTGGCATGCATGGCTGATAACTAAAAGGTCAGAGGTTGGAACCCACCAGCTGTCCCCTGGCAGACTGCTTTTGTCATGATTGATAGCCTTGGAAGCCCACCGGAGCAGTCTGACCTGTCCTGCAGGCTTGCTACTGGTCACAGTCAACTGAGTCGCAATGGGCTTAGCTTTTTCCTTTTATGTTGATTAGCGAACAGAGGTGCTGTGTGCGTGAATATCCTGAAATTAAGTAGATGGACACTGAAGGCCTAAGCATTTCTGGTGCTACTCACTTCTCATCTTTTTGTTTGTTTGCTTGTTTTGTAATCTAACCTTCCCACACTTTTAACCTCCCGCCAAATACAAGTACCAAAATAGGAAGACATTTCAGAGCTGGGCCGTAGTGGTTTCGGCCCATCCGTCTGTGACAGAGAGAGACAGAGACCCACCCTCCCACCCCCACCCAGCACTCAGTGGAAAATAAGATTCCGCAAAGGAGAGCACGTTGACGTAGCGCAAAGGCAGACCTGACAGCATAGAGAGCAAAGACGAGCCCTCCCGAAGCAGTTACCCCTGCGCCGTGGAGAAAAGGAAGGACGGCCCCGAAGACCTGCCCCAGGTGTAGGTGACTCCACCTAGAAACAGTTCAGTGCCACCAAGTGCTCTGTATCAGATGGGCGGCACATGGTGGGACAGCAGGTCTAGACCACAATTGCTGTTGTTTGTGGATACATGCCGCCCAGCTGGTTCTGACTCAAAGAAACACTGCAGGGTCCAGTGCCATCTTCACAACTGTTCTTGTTGAGCCCATCGACGCAGCCCCTGTGTGAGTTCCTCTTGTTCACTGTCCCTCTACCATGCATGATGTGCTGCTCCAGAAACGGGTCTCTCCTAATATCGTGCCAAGCCACCATACTGGCTTCTAAGGAGCAGCATTCTGGCTGTACTTCTTCTAAGACAGATCTGGTTGTCCCTGCAGCGGTCCATGGTACTTTCTATATTTTTCCCCAGCACCGCAACTCAAATGTACCAATTCTACTGCCATCTTCTTTATTCTTTTTTTTATCATTTTATTGGGGGCTCATACAACTCATCACAATCCATACAATATCCAATTTTCACATACATAGGAAACCATTGAAAATACTATGTATGGCTTGGGACAGGCACACCTTAGCCCTCAAAGTAACATCCCTGCCTTTTAGCGCTTTAAAGAGGTCTTGTGCAGACTTACCCAAGATAGTTCTGTTGGTCGTTTGCTGCTTCCATGAGCGTTGACCGTGGATCCGAGCAAGATGACATCCTTGACACCTTCCTTCTTTCCTCCGTTGATCGTGCTGTGACCTCTGGGTCCAGTTGTGAGGATTTGGGTTTTCTTCACATGGAATTGTCATCGACACCGAAGGCTGCAAGCCTTGATCTTCATCACATGACTTGGTCAGATTTCGATTGCCTTTTGACCCGAGGACCTCATCCTCTGGCACCACCTCTGACAACATTCTGCCTCTTTTCATGAGGTTTTCGGTGGCTAGTGGAGAAACAATTGAGGTGAAATCTGGAAAAACTCCGTAACCTTAGTAGTAAAAGTACAGGTGAGGAATCTGACCAGATAGGCAGAAGAAGATAATGGTGACAAATAAGCCCAGGGCTCCCGATGGCCAAGCGTTCAGCTTCTAACCACCGTTTGTGAGGCCCAAGCACACCAGCTGCTCAAGGAAGAAAAGATCAGCTATCCCACTGAGGCTCAAGTCTAGAAACCCGGTGAAGCGCTGAGTTGCTGTCCTACGGGGTCGCTAGGGGTTGGAATGACGTCACTGTTGCACACCAGCAGCAACAACGTCATCGGAAATGACCTCAAGTGACTCCTAGTTAAGTTTTTCTCGGATTCTAGGAAGATGACCATCGTGGTGCTAACCATTCTTTTTATCTCGTAGGCCTTTGTGAATCCTTACAGAGGAACAGAGCAGCCATCGATTAAAGCTGGAAATGCATGCACATTTCCCACTGGAGTCTGTACAACTGTATTCTCCCTCCAACCTCAAATGCTGGGGAATAAGAGGGGGAAAAATAAAATCAAACTCATGGCCATCGAGTTGACTCCAACTCATAGCAACCTGACAGGACAAGGCAGAACTGTCCCTCTGGTTTTCGGAAACGTTCGCTCTTGGTGAGAGTAGAAAGCCTTGTCTTTCTCTTGTGGAAAGACGGGCGGATTTGAACTGCTGACTTTGCAGGTCGCCGCCCAACTGCTAACTACTACGCTACCAGGGCTCCTAGCTAGTAAGACAAAGGCCCCATTGACCAGTAACTACTCACGATCATTATCTGTACAGGAGAAAGGAGAGGAAAGCAAAAGCCTCCCTCAGGAACCTCCAGACAACGAAACCTCCAAAATTGCCAACCAATATATTCCAGAAATGGTGGCAAGTCCATTTGAGAGCTGATGCTGAACTGGGAAGTTTGGGCCATGCCCACCCTCCAGTTCCGTGTGAGTACACAGGGCCCACAGGCAAGCCCGAGGTGACTGAGTCTCTTGGGGACGCCATTCTAGGAAAGAGTTCACACTGGGAAGGAACTTCTAAGTGGACTCATTATCGAGTGGGACAGGGAAAATAGAGGCCCAAACAACTGGAAACGTCGGAAAGCAAACAGCCATGTTTTTTCACACTCCATGAAAACAAGAGCAGAGAGAGTTTTGTCGAGTTAGAAAAGTTCCTGAATGTCTGGGAGAATTAATTTCACATAAAAAATGTATAACAGAGAAATATCAAGGTCAACATGTAATAAGGGAGTAAAAAAAGAGCACGGGAGACAGAATATAAGCAGCACAGGAATTCAAGCATGCGAGAAAGGCATGCCCGCCTAAAAGATCAGCATTGTAACCTTCCATTTCAACACAAGCGAAAACGCATTAGGCTCCAGCTTAAAGCATGGTAAACCGCATAAATTATTAGTAGACTCGGAGCTCAGAAAAAGAATGGAAACAGATGAAAAGTAAAAACATGACTTCAGAGATGAAGACAAACAAGAGAGACACAAGAGCCAACAAACACGGCAGTTGATGCTTTATGAGAAGTAGATTGTGAAAAACGGACATTTTTAAAACATCAAAGATGACCTATGTCAAAGATAACTAAACTCACTGCCATGTAACTCACAGCAAATGTATATAAGGTTTCGAAACCTGTAGGTCTTTATGGGAGCAGACGGCCTCATCCTTCTCCTACAGAGAGGGTGAGATCTGAGAACAAAAAGCCCGCAAGACGGTCTGAAGGTGGTCGAGTGATCTTGCTGCCAGAGTCCATTCTAGGAAAGGGTTCACACCAAGAAGTGATTGCTAAGAGTGGAATCAATATCGAAAGTACAGGAATAACAGAGGCAAACAGCCTTGCAGTCAACAGCCCAACGCCTAACTCAGCGGTCCGGAAAGGCAAAGGAGACCCAGCACACAGGTAACAGAAGCCCCTGGTGGGTGGAGTGGAGAGAAGAGACACAGAACAAGCCCTTTCAGGGATAATTCAAGAAAATGGTTCTCACTAAAGCTGGTTATTACAACAAGGTACGGTATACCTGAGAATATTGACTCAGAATAAGGACTATCAAAGCATATTCTAATAAAATTTCTGGACCATAAAGAAAAAGGGGGGAAATACTTTAGGCATATAAGCAGAACAGGCAGTGATTTATTACAGAAGAAAATGTGAGACTTTTTGATAGTAACATTTTATATTAGAAGGAAATGGAGTGCTATATTTAATATTCTCAAGGGAAAAATATTTTCGACATCTAAGAACCCAAGGAACATCATTCCTGCGAATCCTTACTTGGTCTTTTGCTTGAAAACAATTCTCAGACACCCAAATTAATGAAATACAATGTTGCCATAAGAATGGATATACGCTCCCTAGGAGCTGCTGTTGGTTTAGAAAGCCCAGTCTTCCCCCAGGGAGTTGCTAGTGGTAGTTTCGAACTGCTGACCATACAAATTGCAGCCCAACACATAACCACTACACCACCAGGGCTCCCCAATAATAGTAAGTGATCCAACTCAACACCTTTTCCTAACTAATTTCAGAGCCTACCTTACTTCAGTGTCAGTACCAGATTAATGATCTCTTTCCAAGGGAAACGTTGTTCCACTATTTAAAGAGTCGAGACAGGTGGTAGACATGCTGTAACCTCCCCATGGCTACAACATAGACTTCATTTTGTCCTAATGTGGAGAACAATTTATTCACTGTCATCATGTACTTAAAATATCTTTTTTTTCCAGTTCATCATAAAGAATGGTTAAGTCTCTATTTCTGGGTCAGTGAGTGATTACATTTACTTGGGTTTGGGACATTATTCTTACTTAAAGGGATCAAGAGTCGTCATCTAAATGGTCCAGGATGCCAAAGCCCCCATGGAGTTTGGCTCCATCAACGGATATGGATACAATTCGATGCTATAAATCAGAACCAAATGGTACAAATGATGCTCAAGAGACAGCAAGTGCTCTTCTGCCATACAACACCCATAGCCCTGAGCCTCATCACAATTTGTGATTACTAGAGATAGTTCAGAGCCGATTTTCCCCTGAACCATGCTTGATTTCTGTGCATTGCATCGAGAAGATGAGATGGCTTAGCAATGGTAATAAAACCAATACAATCACCCTCTAGCTTTTTTTTAAAGCATTGTGCTGTATATTACTAATTGATTTGTTTCTTCGTGGAAGGTGTTGCAATATTCTTAAAATGAAACCCTGAGCTTAATGGATTTTTCTTTACTCAGCTGTCTATAGCCAATCAGTATTTGATGGTTGTTGAGTGCTTTATTCAATTTAGATGTGAATGAGTGTTAGACTGGGCTTCCACTGCGTGGTACATGCAAGACCAAGATAAATCAGTAGTTCTTTTTGTTTTGTTTTTTAACTTTTTGGCTCACATAGAAGAAGTGTATACAATCCTTTTGAGATGTTGTTTTGTTTTGTGTTTTACGAGAAGAGAGCCCAGCTTGGCTTGATCCTCCGTGGACTCCGCTTCAGCTTTATCGCTTCCTCCAGGGGGACCATCTTATCCTCCCCAACCCTCCCCAGAACTGGCTTCTGCAGACCCTCCACAGAGTCAGCATGGGGATCCTTGCCCCTCAGATTAGGAGTCCTCATGGTTATGCATTGGGCTGCACTCCCCAAGGTCAGCAGCTTGAAACCACCAGCCACTCGGGGAGAAAGGCAAGGCTTTCTACTCTCATGAAAAGTTAGTCTGGGAACCCTGCAGGCACTGTTCTACCCTGTCGTACCTGGACTGGGTGGCAGTGAGTTTGGTTTGGTTTTGTGGTTCAGATTAGTAGCTCAACCCAAACCTGCATTGCTCCTGGTCCCAGTGACCACAGTCTGCTCTATGAAAGCCAAAATGTTGCCTTACTGCTTCTGACCCAGTTTCTCATCCTCTCACATCTCTGCATCCTGATCCTGTGAGCTTTCCATTTACCTGATCTCCCTTTTGACACCACGTGGCTCCTCGTGGCCTCTCTGAGGACCAGAGCTCTGACCCAGAGCACTCTCACTATTTGGTGCCTAGGGCCCACTGACATCCACACTCCACTAAGCTAAGCTGCTGCTGGGGACGCTATGGGACTTTCTGGGGCTGAGGGTCCACCTACCACTGTGTCCTGACCAACACTCAGCCTGTGATTTTATGGTGACTTGCCTACTCTCTGAGACTAAGCAACTTTGGACTCATTTGTAATCACTTTCACTGAGCCCCAAGAATCAGGGGTTGGAAAAGGAAGTTTGACTCTCAGGAAGATCCCATGAGAACTTTCACCCATGAACTTGAACTTTCCAGGCATGGAATTTCAACTCGGAAGATCTATGCTTAATTCTTAGCTGGGCCAATTATTGACCCTGTGTAACACAGGTCAGTTGCTCATCTTCTCTGGACTTTAGTCTCCTAATTTTGAAAGAAGCTGTTAGAACTCTGCTTCTAGGACTAAAGCACTTAAGCAATGTAATATGCTTTTATATGAAGACATTTGATACATATATGAAAATACTATGCCCGGCCCATATTACAACTCAGTGCCATCAAGTCAATTCTGACTCATAATAATCCTATAGGGCAAGGTAGAACTTCCCCTGTGAGCTTTTCTGAGACTCTGACTCTACGGGAATAGAAAGCCTTCTCTAACTCCCTAGGAGCTGGTTGGTAGTTCAAACTGCCGACCGTTCAGATCTCAGCCCAAAAGGTATCCACTCCATTGCCAGAGCTCCTGACCCATATTAGCTGCACAATATCTATCAAAGAGATTTTTCCCCGTCATGGATGGACTGACTATACCTGTGGATGCTATGATTCAGAGGCCATCCTCACAACCAAGGAAGCACACAAGTCAGCAAAGAAGCAGCTTCTACCAAGGAATCAAAGCTGGCTTCTTCTACCCCTGGCTTCTTCTACCCCTGGCTTCTTCTACCCCTGACTTCTTCTACCCCTTAGAATCATGGTCCTTAAAGCACTTGCCTCTCAGGCTCCAGACCGGCTTGCTTTGCTCAGTGAGCTTCTGCCAAAGGCCTCTCACCTCTCTCAGTGACACTTCTGCTAACCAGCCTCACTTCTGCCTGTCCTCTCAGTGCTACCCTGTCTTGGCCTAAGCCTCATCTGAGGCCTATGCGGTCTGAAGCACCTGCCTGGTCCTTCCTGCTCTTAGGACCCCTGTTCCAGATGCCTCTTGGGGTCCCTCCTCAGAACTCTAGCCCAGCCCTTGGGTAAGGATCTAGCAAGTAGTATAGCCTGTTTCCAACTGAGGGAGACCAACAGTTCCAACACGGCATTAAGCACCTTCAGGTACACACTAGAAATGAAGCAGAGTATGAGATGGCTTCCACATACAGACCCACAGGTATCCACGGCTCTGGGGACGGCCTGGTTTTGAAAGGTATATTTTGGCATGAAAGAAGATCCTCGGGAAAACATATAGGGTGACCAAGGAAATAGAGATTCCTATAGGAATGATCTGAAACTATTAGACACTTAAGGACAGACACCTGAGGGGGGTTGATGACCACCAAAAGACTCTTAGACAAGGAAGGATAAGTCATTGGTTCTGGTACCTTCTCCAATGCAGACTCACTCTGAAAACTCACTTCTCCTCTCCAGGATGTTTGTTTTTTTCCCTTATCTAGAAAATAATATGGGTGGGCCTAATTCACAAATCTGTTTGAGCATAAAATTCTTCTGCAAAGACTTTTCTATAATACAAGTATTGTCCTCCTTCCACTCAAAGTCTACTGAATCTGATTAGTTATGCCTCTAGAATCTGTCTCCCCCTCTCCTCCCGCCACAATGTATAAACGTGTAATATTGCTGTGAAAAAAAATGCCATCAAAGTGCCACCAGAAACTAAATTTTTTAAGGAAACTACAAATAATTGAAAGTGTTTGTGATCTGAAGGATGAGAAGAGATTCTGTATCTTTTTTAAAAACAGACTCATTGTGAGGGTCTACAGAACAGATCAACTTTCCACCCAAGGATCCATACGCACTTTGTTTCATGTCTTCGATGGCCATCCCAATGAGGTCACACCATTTTCCCATTTCCTCTCTGTTTCCTGTTTCCATGCCTGCTATTTCCCTAACCCTTGTCAGCTGGGCCCTTGGCTTATTCTGAGTGTTACTGGTCCCCTATCGACTTGTCTGTTTTTTGGCTGAGCCCTAACAATGAGTTCTGTTTCAACCTGAAGGACGGCGAAAGGTTCTGGTCTCTGGTATCCCATTGCTCTCTTTCTGACCAATCGGCCTGGTCTCTTTGACAACTTTTGAGTTTTGTTCCACCCTTTTTCTGAATAGTTGGTAGTGGGAGTCCCCACCATCTAGTTCTGGTCTCAGAGTCATGAGGACAGATGTTCGAGTTGTCTATTAAACCAGCATGCTGTTTCCATGTTTCCTGTCTGGAGCAAAGAAAAGTTTTCCCTTTTCTTTGCTCCAGACAGGAAAAAACCAATAGCTGCACCTTAGATGGCTGCTCACACGTGTTTAAGGCCCCAGCACTGCTCTGCTCAGTAGGATGTAGAGCATTGTCTTCATGGACTGTGCTATGCCAATGGGCTTTACTCTCGCCCCCACCCTAAGCCCGTGAGCCTGAGTCACCAGACCCAGTGCTTCTGCAATGTGTATGTTAAAAGTTTCCAGGTGGTTTGGGAGCTACTGACTCCCGTGATCTCCAAGGTCACATCTTGCTGTGACCTTCAGGGGGAAGAAAGGGAACCCATAGGGTGAAACTTCTACAAGACAAGCCCAAACACATAGTCACAGGACAGTCTTGCTTCATGGGCAATAAACTCAGAAACTCCATGCTCCCAAAAGACCGTACTCACGGGAAACATGAATTGAGTCTGGGCAGATTTATGCAGGTCACAGTCAGCTGGAGGAGCAGGGAAGACCACCGTGATATGAAGGAAGCTGGGAGTGCAGAATTCTGGTGGGATGAATCATGGGCCTGACCTGGACTAGCAAATCCTCCATTCCCAGGGAACCTCCTTCAGAAAGAGTTCTCTCTCTACATTTTTCCATCAGAGACTGCGGAAACAAAAACAAAATTTTATGTCTGAAAAACCACCTGAGACCGATATATAGCCATCGGATGGGGGAAAGCTGATCCCTTTATTGAGAAACAGAAAGGGGAGCATAAATCCTGAGACCAGGTGCCTCTCCTTCCCGCGGTCGGAAGTTGAACATGAAGCTACGCACTTTACAATTACATTCTTCAAGCATCCCTCCTGCTAAATGTCGGAGTCCTGGGTGGTACAAACAGCCCATGCGCTGTTTGTCGATAGAAAGGCTGGGGGTTCAAGACCACCCACAGGCACCTAACAAGAAAAGCCTGGTGATCTATTTCTGAAGAATCAGCCTTTGAAAGCCCTGTGGACAGCCCGTGGACACAGACGGGGGTCGTAAGGGCCGATGGCCAGTGCTGTGCAGCCCACTTTGTATCGTATCATCATTTAATTCTCACCGAAATTCTCCATCGCCCGTGTCCTTATCTACACATGTCCACATGAAGAGGCTACGCGAGGTTATGTGATCTGCCCTGGGACTCACAGCTAGTAAGCAGCAAAAATCCAGTTGAAGAAAGTTGGCCCATCTCAATCCAAAGACCACCCACCTCTTTCTACCTCATCAGGTGCCCCCACTGGCCCAGCATTGCTAGATGACTGAGAGCCTTCAGGAAAATGTGAACCTAAACTGAAGGTAGAAGTGGATCCCCCCAAATGGGGAGAGATGCTCAGGCAGGTGCCAAGCCCACACCTTAACTTTTCTTCTTCAGCCCACTCTTGGGAGAGAGAGAAAGCCTTTCAATATCCCGACTGACTGAAAGAAAAGCACCAGACATCTGTAGGGTGCAGATGGGTCAGCAAGCAGACTCTAAGGAGCTGGAGATAATGGTCTCCTGATTTCTAAAGATGTGAGAACTCTGCTTCTAGAGCTAAGGCGCTTGTGCAACATAATATGCATCTATATGAAGGCATTTGATGCATATGTGAAAACACTGTGCCCAACCCATTTTAAACCTCAGTGTCAAGTCAATTCTGTCTCTTAACGACCCTCGGGGGCAGCATAGACCTGCCCCCTGTGACCTTCTGAGACTGTGGATTTCTCAACTCTCTTTCAAGCCTTGCTTTCCCTCTCTGCCCTCTTCCTCATCCCAACTGGCTGGAAATTCTGCTATTTCCAGAAGTTGCCCTGGTCAGTTCCTATTGTCAGAGACAGGTATAAACCTGGACGCAGGTGGAAGTCATGGCCACAATTCACATCTTTGGAATCTTGGAGCATACAATGATTTCTCATACCCCTTGCCTTCTTTAATCCTCACACCAATCCAGCTGTTTTCATGGCCAAAGAACTTGATCAAGGTCCCACAACCCATCATTGATGAGGTTGTCCCCCAGACCACACGTTCTTGCTGGATTCAAAGCCCCCATTCTTTCGACTTCACCCTTCTGTCACAAGTCACACATAGGATATAGGCCCTGCCCTGAGTCGATTCCAATTCACAGGGACCCTACAGGGAAGAGTGGAGCTGCCCCTGTGGGTTTCCTGATCTGTACATTTTTACAAAAGTAGACCTGCTTCCGAAGAAGCAGGTGATGGTTTGGAGCTGCTGAACTTGAGGTTGGCAGCCCTGCGCTTAACCCACCGTGCCACCAGGGTGTCTATGATATGGACCCAGGAGAGGATAAAATTACTCTGGCCCAAAGAATTCTGCAGAAAAAGCAATTTTCTTCGGTAAAAGTTAACCTCCTATAATACATAGAGATCAGAAAATTAACAATAAGCCATTCACATTGGTAAACCCATAGATGATCACCTTCTGATCCTTCGAACGACCTTCGGAAACCACATGGAAATTGGGGGCTTCATTGGAGAACACTGAAGCCCAGAAAATGTTGTATGCTCAGTGCAGAGGAGGGGCCTTGGAACCTTGGCCAATGAGATTCTCCTACAAACATCCCAGCCTTCAGGTGGCCCTGCCTGCCCATTGTCACGGCAATCTGCTTGTTTGTCATGAGCAAGTCTAGGTCTAATTCATCTTCCCTTGAGCATCTTTCTCTTAGTCGAAAGTCATCCACCAATGCTTTCACTGTAACATCTAACCCACAAAGTGATGGGCTCCCCGGTTAATTTCCCCATTCTTTGCCTCGCCGGATTTGGCTTGGTTTCTCTTTTCAAAAGAAATCATCTGTGATGGTATGGAAGCGTTCGCACTCTGGCCAGCATGAAGTAGCGCAGTCCCCTCTGGTCCAGCCTGAATCGAAGAGAGAAGGTTTAAGAGGGAAAGGCTGGAGGTGGTCAGGGGAGGGGCAGATTTGTGTGGGGTGTTCTTGTGGCGCCCCAGAGGCCACAGAGGGACAATGGGTCCTAGGGATGAGGACCAGGGGTGCTGCCAGAGCTGAGCAATCAGCTTGAAAAGGGAGCGGTGTAACTCAAAGATACACATTCCCACCTTTGATACTCTGCTACATGGAGAAAGGAGCCATGGCGGTGTAGTGGTTACCCATCAGGCTGGGATCTGCACGGTCAGCAGCTCTGTGGCAGTGGGTTTGGTTTGGTTTGGTTTGGGATTTTTAGACTGTAAATATCTTCAGGCCAGGTCCTAGTCAGCTCCATTTCCGCATCTGACATGGAGCCTGATACACAGTAGATCCTCAATAGAAGTTTCCAGTTTGAATGGCTGACCGGTTCGTGGCTCTAGCCCCAACCTTGGCACCGTGGTGGAAGGAGGGGTCGGGAGCGTGGATGAGCCACCCCAGGGAGGCCGTGGAAGAGGGAGGGCCAGGCCACGTGGGTGACATCTCTCCTCTTGTGCCGCAGTTCACTGGCTGTTCACCACGTGCGGGGCCAGCGGGCCCCACGGCCCCACGCAGGCCCAATGCAACAACGCCTACCGGCACTCCAACCTGAGCGTGGTGGTGGGGAGCCACGGCCCCCTGAAGGGCATCCAGATCTGGAAGGTGCCAGCCACCGACACCTACAGGTGCGTATTGGAGACCAGGAGGTGGAGGGGCAGCCCTGCCCTCGTCTGGGTGCATACCCCCTGGGGCCCAGAAGTGCCACAGCTCAGAGTCCCCAGACTGTGGTCTCGGAGGTAGTGGAAGGGCTGAGATGGGGCCATGTGGGAGAGCAGAATAAGACAATGGAGCAAGGTGTATTCTTTGTCCTTAAGAAGCCCACTGGATGTTTGGAGAGATTGTGTGTGTGTGTGTGTGTGTGTGTGTGTGTTTCCATCAATTTTTTTTAATAATTATAATTAAGGTAGATTGCTCTTTAATGATTAGCTGACATTGTCCAAAGCAGGCGATAGATACGAAAACAGTGAGCAAAAAATGGCACGCATGAAAGACGATGTTCTTAACCTTGAACCTCCTTTCTGGACCCAGTCCGGGAAGTAAGGGTCACACTCATGTCCCCCCTCCTCGCCACAGGAATGCAGAGAGCAGGGCCAGATCAGGGGGGGGGGGAAGGGGGAGAGTGGCTCCCCAGTGCCACTTTGAGGCCCAGGCAGGAAGCAGAGCTAATGTCAAGCCTTCTGGCACACAGTCAGTGGTCCTCATCTGTCTCCCGCATCAGAATCCCCTGCAGGGCTGGTTCAAACACAGCGCTGAGCTGTCTGATCCAGTCGGTCTGGAGTGGGGATCACGAGTTTACATCTCTAACAAGTTTCCGAGTGATGCTGTCGCTCCCTGTGGGCTAAGGACCACCCTTTGCACACCGCCTCTGAGTTAGGAGTCAGAGCTGCCAGTGGAGCCTTCCCACAAACTCCACGCAAGTGCTGCGATTGAGCTCCCCTTTACAAATGAGGTAACTGAGGTTCAGAGAGGTCAGCAGGCTCCCCCATGGCCACGCAGTCCAGAAAAGCCCCCAGCCCCACACTACCAGGGTCGTTTCAACAGAAAGCACCGAAATGTTGCTCTGATCCCTGATGGCTAAACACCGTGGGAAATTAGCTCTCTTTCTCAGGGCCCCAGACCAAACCACCAGGCCCTCAGCCCCCTAGGAAGGAAAGCCCAAATTTCTCTCCATGTTAACATTTCTTGTGGCAAGCCTAACCCTTGGGGCCTCCATGTAACCGCATTACCCAGAGAGCCCTAAGTGCTTTTTAAATGGCATTATGGGCAGGAATGCGCTAACCAGGTTTGACTGCAATCGGATTAGCTGCTTCAGCCCCCGCCCCCCCATCCCGCCTCCCAACCTCCACCCACCCTTAATCAATGGCCCAGGCAAGTCCAGAAGCCTCCCACTTCCATCCCTGCCCCAGCACTGACATAGGGACCAGATCAGACCTGACCAAATGAGCCCTGCAGGGCTCCCTGGGTGGGGGAGGGGGCGGCTGCTAGAGGGACCAAACCCAACAGTTACAATCAGCCAATCTAAGCTCAGGAGACTCCGCACCCTTTGTGGGTCAGAATCCATCTGTGCTCCAGAAGAATTTCAAGGCCAAGAGCTTTGGTGAGCCATTGCCAGGCCTTTCCTACAAGGCATTGTTGGTTTCGGGCAGACTGCCTCCTTCCGCAGAGAGGTGGGCATCGTGACATTGTCATCCATGACACTCCTGCTTTGACACACACAGCGAGGACTTGGACCCGGCAGTGCTCTGGCTCAACGTCGGACTCTTTCCCCTAAAACCCTACCTGTCTTCTGGGATGGAAGGGCAGGACAGGGGAGTGGGCAGAAGAATCACCTGCCACCGGGGAGCTTCATGGGAAGAGAAGTCCAGGCACCTGGAGGGCTTGGGACCAGCACAGCTCCACATGCAATTTGACGGAGAAATCAGAGAGGGCCCTCCAACGGTCAACCCCCCAGCAGGGACCTTTGTCCTATTCCCACGCGAGGGCATCTCCAGAGCCTGACTAGCCAGAATTCCTTGCTGCACAAATGCTCAGAAGACATAGCGTGAGGGGATGCTGGCGGGCTGCGTTCTCTCGGAGGCAGAGAACCGGACCCACTCCCAGGGCAGTGAGCTGTCTCCCCGCCTGTCAAAAGCAGGTGGGTGCTAACACCTCCACCCACCTAGCTGCCTAGCTGCGCAAAGTAGGTGCTCATCGCGTGCTGGGCCCCTTGAGCAGGGAAGTCCCCAGGAGCCAAGGAGCAGCCAGGCAGCATCTCCAGGAACAGACTGATCCCACAGCCTGCCTGTTTCCAAGGACTTTGATCCGACCTTCTCGGGTGGGCCCCCTGCCTTGAAAGATTTTGCCTCCCAAAGGAGATGCACTTATTAAGTCATAATTAATTCATTATCTCTCCTTTTTATTGATTGGGGCTGTATTTCAGTCTTGTCAGGTTTGGGGTCAGCATGAATTGCCACTGTATCACCACATGCATTGATAACAATCCCAGCCCAAATCGGAGATGGTTTCCATTCATCTCTGAAATACTGGTGAACTCCTGGTGCGAAACATAGACAAGGATTTATTTTTCTTGCCGATGTAAGATATTTCAGCATGTCCAAATTGACAAGGGGACATTCTGACTTGGGGCTGGTGAGGCGAGGGGTGGGGGGTGCAAGGTAGGGTTAAATTTTTGAGATAGTGCCCTATCAAATAGAACAATCAAAATTTAAATCCCTGAGTTCAAGGATCTTATTGTGAATGCTATCACTGTTTTTGTCTGCCTGTTAATTTTTTTTAGCCAAGTAAAGGCAATAATAGGCTCTCCTAACCTCGTCCTTAATCTTGAGCTGACCTCTGGATGAGGCCGACGTGGACAACAATGTATTCTGGCCACATTACCTAGTAATTACCAGAGAGGCTGACCATTTAATGATTTGCTTTTTAGACCACATCAAAATGTCTCCACCTCAAAACACCTCTGTAAAAAAACCTGGTGCCCTTTTTCTGGAAGACCTTTGCTGCATGTTCATCAGAATTGAGGAAGTAGAGTCCATCCAAGGGGCCAAGCAGGGGCATACCAGAATGTTCCACAAAAGGGTTCTTGGAACCAAAAAGGTTGGCGACAACTGCTTTATAACTTCTGCCACTGATTTGATTCCAACTGATAGCAACTCTATATAGGGCTTCCAAGGCTGTACATTTTTACAAGAGCAGATCGCCTCTTCTTTCTCCTATAGAACGGCTGGTGGGTTTGAACAACCAACCTTGGTGATATATACCCTTCGTGGTCTATGCAGTTGAAAAGACCCCCAAGAGGCTTCAGTTCAACATTCGAGTGCCCACTCTTCCCCCATCTGCCCTGAAGATGACCTTCCTTTATGAGTGACACTTTCCCCATCAAAACAGTGGGAAGTGACATGGTCACTCCCTCCTAGGACAAATGCCCTGCTGTCCAGACTGTTGCTCTCCTGGTTTTCAAATGTCAGTGATGCACGTCAAAGACCTAGTAGGGTGTTGTGCCTGACACTGAAGGTACAAAGGTGAGTAAGAGCCGGTCTCTGCAGCCACAGGAGCTGCCATCCAGAACCGCGGTGAAGGAGCCACACATTTGGTGTGGTGGGTTATGAGTTGGGTTGCTAACCACAAGGTCAGCAGTTCAAAACCACCAGCCGCTCTGCAGGAGAATGACAAGGCTTTCTACTCCCATAAAGAATAGTCTCAGAAACTCACAGGGCAGTTCTACCCTATCCTGTAGGATCGCTATGAGTCAGAGTTGACTTGACGGCAGTGAGTTGGGTTTGGGAAAAAAGACTAATGGGATTACCCATTGTCCTTCCCTCAGAGGCCAGGGGAGAAGTCCTCCCCTAGATGAGAGTCATTCAAGAGTGACTTCCACCAGAGAGTCAGCCCTGGAGTGAGCGGTGAGGATGGGAAGAGTTGCCTGAGCCAAGAAGAGTGGGCAGTGTTGCCTGGCAGCGTTCATCTGGGGAAACGGTGGACTGGAGAGGCCTGGGCCTTGGTGGCAGGGCTGACTGACGTCTGGTCTCCCACATGCCTCCAGTGCCCTCTGATGGCCATCAGGGTGTGGTACTGAGGGAAGCAAGCCGAGAGGCAGGGAGCAGTGGGAAGACAGCTGCCCCATCCAGGCAAGGACCAAAAAGAGTGAAGCCAGGGCTGGGGAGAGCCAGATGCACACAGGGACTCAGGGCCAGGAAGCATTTCAGGATTGGCTGGACATGGCGCTGGAGGAGGAACCCATGCTCACTCGTGTTCCTGGGGCGTGTGAATTGGAGGACATGAAAGCCCAGGGGCCAGCTGCTGCCCCCAGCAGTTTGATAGGGAAGGAAAGGCAGTGCCGGGTCAAGGGTCGAATGCTCACCTTCCAGGTGGCCGACCCATGCTCCACGTGGCCACTGCGCTCCAGGTGCAGCCACCACCTGCCTCCCAGTGCTGCTCGCTCCAGCCCCCACGGGCTCCAAGGGGACAGTGCCAGTCGCCATGACTCAGAGGCGCACTGACAACTGTGAAGGAAATGCTCGCTTTGGTCTTGAGAAGTAGCCTCGTCTAGAACTGCCCGGGCCGTGGGTGGCTAAGTGGACCAGAGGGTGAGAAGCCACTGGAGCAAGGGCCTTGGGTGGATGACCATGGACCAGATCCCGACGCGAAGACAGAGGAGACAGAACTGGGCTCACCCATGCTCATTGCCACTCCACCAGAGGCAGCCAGCCTGGCCAGCTTCTCACGCTTTCTTCCCGACTTCTCCTTTCTCTCTCCCCTGCTCATCTGCCTGTCTGCCTTCTCTCTTTCCTGCTTGCTTCTCTAAAGCTCGGCATGCTTAGTACACACACACACACACACACACACATCATCATCATCATCATCATCACCATCATCTATAAACAATATTTGTCAAGCACGGCCCACAGCTTTGGTAGCACTTTTCATATGGTACACTTATTGTTCCGACAGAATGTACAAGAGGCCCCAGATGCCAGCAGGAGCCAACAGATCCAGTCAGCTGCCCAGGGCCACAGCTGTTCCTAACTCCCTCCCTACGGCTCATTTCCTCACCTGGCTTGGGGGCTGAGTGTGTAACTGGATAGAACTCCATCTAACCCCTTCCACCAGAAGCCACTGGGCCCTTCCCATATGCCCAGCATGCACCAAGCAATGGCTGCCCAATGTCTGGAGGTCTGAGACTGGTTCCCCGGCTATGGGACAGAAGAGTTAATAGACCAGCTCTCAATTCCAATAAAGTCCCAGACAATAATAGGAGACATGTCAGGAGGCATGATTAATTGCCACAGTAATTGTACAGATAAGCCATCGCTAAGGAGGGCTCGGAGCAGGGAAAGTCGGAGGCCCAGGGATCAGACTAAGATTGATGGGTTGCAGGCAGGATGGAGTCTGGGGCCAACTTCTGTGGTTGACACATCGTGTGACCTTGAAAGTGAGTCATCAGAGCCCAGTTTGCAGCATCAGGCATCACCAACCCCTATGAACAATGCTGTCCCCCATCTAGACAGAACTGTCTTGCTGTCCAGGCCCCGTACATACCCATACTCCTGTGTCTCCCGCCACCCCCTCCGTCACAGCCCCCACCCCCCACCCCGCCGCCCCAGCAGGATGGTAGGCTAGGCAGGGCAGGCCTTGATTCTGTAAGCATCCTTGATGGAGAAACCGAGACCCAGAGGAGGGCAGGGACGCACCCAAGGGCCCATGCGGAGGTAGAGGCAGAGCCTGGGGTGGGACTCGTGTCTCCCGATTGCCTGGATGTTGGTGCAGGAAAACAAGGCGCTCAGTGTTTCTTCTAGATGCTCTGGCCCCTCCCCTCCCAGGTGAGGCCCGGCCCCCATAGTGCTGCCCCACCCCCACCCCAGCTGCCCAAATCTCTCATTTAGGCAGCCACTTTGATTTGCTGCTAATTCTTTATTTTAAAAAGATTCACAACTCAATTCCATCGGGTAACAACAGCTCGGAGTCAATAATACAAACGCAAACCCAATACACATCCATTCTGACCAGGGGACGTGGATTTAGATGAGTGGGGGAAAATTACCAAAAAATTACAGCATCAGCTGGCCGAGAACCGTATCTTGTAATTTCCAGTAAATTGGAATCACTGCAAGTCATCTTCCCCGCTTGAGTGGCAGGTATATTAATTTCTTGTCGTTTGTCAACGATCAAAAATAAATTGTTTACAAAGGGCGGGCAACGAAGCTTCGGAGGCGCAGTGTGAGGTTATGTTTCTGGCAGGAGTTTGTGTAACGTGACTCGCAAGGTCTGCTGTGTACAGAAGCACCGTGGCTGCTCCGGCCTTCCTCTGGCTTCAAGAGAGGGGGTCCCGGATGCTACTGGCCAGCGTTGTTCCTGCCCCTTTGCTCCACCATGCTCCACCCACTGCCCAGCTCTCTAGGAATCAGGTCTCCAAGTCAGGGGCATCTTTCTCTGTCCCAGAAGCCACCTCAGAAAAGGAGTGGGCAGATTCAACCACTGGGCCCCCCACCATAGGGACAGCTACTGTTTCTTCCCCCCTGTCCCCAGCCCCACCCCTAGGTTCTGAATTAGGCCTTCATAATCATTCATACTAAAAACAAGTTGATCCCAACTCATTGTGACCCTATAGAACAGGGTAGAACTGCCCCTGTGGGTTTCCTAGACTAACTTTTTTTTAATCATCTTATTGGGGGTTCATACAACTCCCATCACAATCCGTACACACATCAAGTGTGTAAAGCACATTTGTGCATTCGTTACCTGTTACTTCTTACGCATAGTGACCACCTCCTACTCCCCGCCCCTGGTGGGTTTCTGAGACTGTAACTGTCTACAGGAGTAGAAAGCCCACTCGTTCTCTCACAGAGCTGCTGGTGGTTTCAAACTGCCCACCATGTGGTTCGCAGTCCAATTCGTAACCACGTCACCACCAGGGCTCCTCGCAGGAGTAGAAAGTCCCATCTTTCTCCCACAGAGCAGCTGGGGGTTCCAAGGACAGACCTTGGGGTTAGCAGGCCAATGCATAACCACTGCGCCACACACAAGGCCCTCTGTGGGAGCTCCCTTCATCCTCCCCCTTCCAAGGCAGGCCTTCTTACCCCCAGAAAGTCTTTGAGGGTCCACATGGATAAGGGCTCAGCCAACATGGTGAATCTTTCAGAGAGCCTCCGGGAAGAAGGCCTGATGTGCCGCCCCTGGAGGCCCTGTGGAGGGCCTTCTCGGAGCTGCTCAGTGGCCACTGTCTTGGTTTGCTGGTTTTCTTCTCTCCATTTGACAGGTGAGGGTAGAGAGAAGGGGAAATGACCAGCCCAAGGTCTCATAGCTAATGAACAGGGGGAAGGAAGCAAGGCCCACCACTGAAGGAGTGTCTCGATGGCTCTCTCAGGGTCATTCAAGGACAGCCAGTGTCAACACCTCATGCCTCTCCCTGACAGAGTTTAGATCTGGGCCCCCATCTGTCTGTCTGTACTCAAGCCCACAACCCGCTCCAGGAAAGGGTTTTGGCGTGGCAACCGAAACCTTCCAAAGGAGGGATGATCCAGTGGTGTATTGCAGGCCCGAGAGGGCTGGTGAATGGAGGCAGTCCCTTCCAGCACCCCTACACTGAGTCCAGATGCCTCCTCTAAGCCAGCTCCTCCGAGTCCCAGCTGAAAGTATGAAAGTATGGGGCTGAGACCAACACACACACACCACCACCACCACACACCACAAACACACACACACACACCACCACAAACACACACACACACCACCAACTGCCATCAAGTCAACTCCTGGTTTCTGACATGTGGCAGACTAGAACTGTGCTCCCTATGACTCTCAGTGACTGATTTTTCCGGAGACTGCCAAGTCTTCCCAGGTGCTTCTGGGTAGACTCGATCCTCCAACCTTCCTGTTAACCGCCAAGCCCAAGCACATTAACCAAATGCACCCCACTGGCCCAGAGACCCGCCTTGCACTTTGCCTCGGGTTTCAGCATTTCCAAATCCAATGAGTTCAGGGCAGGTGGGGGGGGGCGGAGGAGAGAATGGGATGGGGGGTGCTACTGCTCACTTTAATCCTCAGCTCAGGCTCTGGCTGAATGAAATGGCAGCAGAAGAGAGAAGAGACCTAGAGTCTGCCCCTCCTCACTGTCCACAACAGGTCAAAGCACGGGGGCTGGGCTTTAGTTGGGAGCCGGAGAAGGAGGGAAGAATGCTTAAAGGAAGGAAGGGAGCAAGCGCCAAGGACAACCAACTTTAAAAATATAATAACGGGGCTATATTTAAACTTGTGAGCAAGTTCAGAATGATTCCTAATGCATGCAGATTGATGCAAATGACTATGATAATGTTGTCAAAAGGGATAAGGGGGTACCACTTACCTCTCCTTAGAGCAGAAGCAGGCAGGACCACGACCTTACCTCAGGCAGATGTCTTCCAAGAAGCCATGTCTGGGAGGCCTTTCCCACACAGACTTCCCCAGCCGAGGGCCCCAGAAACCTGCAGGAGGGAGCAGGATGAAGCCACACCATTCCAGGCCTGTCCCAAGAGTCTAGTCTCCTGAACCATGGTCTCCTGAACTGTCTCAGGTCATTGCCACCCCTGAAGTCCCCTGCACCAGAGCCCCCTTCTCAGAGCAAATTCACCCTGCTTCCTTGAGCCTATGATCAATAAACTTGCTATTTCCCCAGCCACTGAGCCCTCCTTATCACCTTGCCTGAGGGCCTGGGAAACAGGAGTGAACAATCCTTTCTCAGCCCACATGTTAGTCCGGGTTGACTAGAGAAACAAATTCATAGGCATTCATATGCATATAAGAAAGAGCTTTATATAAAGAGTAGTTGTGTATTAAGAAAACATCCCAGCCCAGTCCAGATCAAGGCCAAAGTCTGATATGAGCCCATATGTCTGATACCAGTCTCACAAGTCCTCTTCAGACTCATGCAGCCATGCAATAATGTCAAATGCAGGATGATCACAGGTCAGTGGGTGGAAAGTCTTGTGGATCCAGTGGCGGTGGAAGCATCTCAGCACTGGTGTGGGTCTCCACATGGCTCCTCCAACTCCAGGGCTCGGTTCCATCCGCATAGCTACATATAACTTGTCAACAGGAATGTGTAGCAGAGAATGTTTCTGGCCTTCAGTGAGCTTTTTATCTCCTTAGTGCCTCCAAATGTGGTCATCAAGCTGCGACCTGATTGACAATCTAGACTGTACCCCTTCATTCTTAAGAGTCTCAAGTTGACATCAGATTATGTAACTACCACAGCCCACCAACAGAAACTAGAAGCCTCCCAGCAGCATATGGAGAGGAGATGGTCTCAATGTGTTGGCCACTTCCCAGCTCGCAGCCTCAGTTTCCCCATCTGTCCACCAGACAGAATCTCTCACTCACTCACTGCCACTGACCCCATGCCAACTCAGAGTGACCCTATAGGGGAGGGGAGAACTGCTCCTGTGGATTTCAAAGGCTGTAACTCTCTGGGCATAGAAAGTCTTGTCTTGGTCCCAAATAGTGGTTAGTGGGTTTGAACTGCTGACCTTGTGGTTAGCAGCCCAACACATAACCCACTACACCAACAGAGCTCCTAATGAGATGAATTCATGGCAATAGAGGCAATCGGGGTGTTGTACATTCACTCTCAGAACAGTGGAGGCTCAATAACAGGTCCCAACTTCCTATCCACTGGCACTCCTAACCTATCACGCCCATGGTCTAGCCACCTGCTGCAGTCAGCCATACCGTATGCTTTCCTGCCTTCTTGGCTTCGCTGAGAATCTTACCCAACACCCCCCCCCTCTCCTCCCTGAAAACCAAACCAAACCCACCTCCGTCGAGTCAAGGTTGACTCATAGTGACCCTACGGGACAGAGTAGAACCCCTGTGAGTTTCTGAGTCTGTAACTCTTTACGAGAGTGGAAAGCCCGACTTCCTCTTTTGGAGTACTGCTGGGTTCCAACTGCTGACCTTGAAGTTAGGAGCCCAACTCGTAACCCCACGACACCAAGGCTCTTCGCCAAACTGTCTTCAAACTAGCTCCCTCCCCTAAGAGCCAAGACCTCCAGCTGCCTCTTTCTCCAAGCACCTCACTGGCCTGCCCCTCATCTCCTCCTGGGACGTGAGTATCAGACAGCCTTTGTCTCTGGGCTGAGATCTGTCACTCTCATCCCATCTTCTCTTTTTGCCGGTGAGCCTCCCCACTGCCCTGGGACTTTGGAGAGGAAGATACGATTCTCCCATTGGTGACGGAACTGGGACTACAGGAGGTCATGCAGCTAGCACACAGATCCAAGAAGCCCCGAGTCTTTGGCCACTTCACTTGTGTCCCCAGTATAGGCATCCTAGAGAAAGATTGGAGTCCTTGGTCGGGGGCAAGCTGTTAATGCCCTCAACTGCTAACACTATCTCCACATCTATCCAGGGCACCTCAGAAGTAAGGCCTGGCAGTCTGCTTCTAAAAGGCCAGCTGCTAAAAACTCTAGAGTCCAGTTTGAC
The DNA here is from genome assembly GCF_050624435.1 of Tenrec ecaudatus. Classification (NCBI taxonomy): domain Eukaryota; kingdom Metazoa; phylum Chordata; class Mammalia; order Afrosoricida; family Tenrecidae; genus Tenrec; species Tenrec ecaudatus. The sequence goes on along the minus strand of NC_134546.1, from coordinate 20,480,416 downwards.
TCTGACACAAGTGGCATGCCCATGAGTCAGAGTCAACTTGGCAGCACCTATTTCCGGGGAGATTTCTCTTTTCATCACCATGACCCAACACACAGTTCCTCTGTAAGCCCTTCAGGGGCTTGCCACCTGTCTTGGGTGTCCTGTGAGCTGCAGCCTCATGCAGAGCCCTCCATGGGACAGACCACTGTCAGTGCTGACCACTGACGGAGGTGATAGGCAGAGAGTCTCCCTGGACCTGAGACCTTGCTTGAGGGAGAAAGATGAGGCTTTCTGCTCCAGTAAAGCATTACAGGCTTGGAAGCCCACAGGGGCAGTTCTACCTTATCTTGTAGGGTCGCTAAGAGACTATTCAATGGTTATGGATAGCAGCCCTTGGTTCCTGGGCCACCACCTTGGCAGACTGCCATCCAGGTGATGGCCGAAGGGGTCCAAGCTGGACCAGGAGGCCCCTCCATGTACTTAAAAGGCTGGACTTGTAGCTGGATCCTAGACGGAGATGTGTGTGTGTGTGTGTGTGTGTGCGCGTGTGCTGGGTGCATGCAGCTCTGGCTGTGTTTCAGGAGGGACCTGGAGTCTGAATGGTGGGGAGGGGCATGGGAGGAGAGCATCATCCCTGATAGCCAGTCTCTGGGGAGACACTTGTTGCTGGTGTCCTACCTGTCTCCAAGATGAGCCACACTCTGCTGATCCCTTCACTGACAGAGCCCCTCCCCTATCCCCGTCTACTTCAGCTCAGCAGCCCAGAGAGTCCCCTGTCCCCGCACCGTGTTTGCTATGCATCGTGATCAGCTGTCTGTTGTGGGTGCATACTGCGCCGCTGTGCTGGGAGGAGTTAGCAGTGGGGTGGGGACAACATCTGTGCCTGCAAGCACTGCTCCCCACCCTCGCCCCCTGTGGGACCTGCTTGTTTCCAGACTCCATGGGAGACTAAGTTTTCTACCAAATCCCCTACTGCTACCACCACCCTTAGTAAGAATGATGGCAGTAATAGGATCATAGCCAGTGCTTAGGAAGTGCTTGGGTTGTGCTACCCTGTGTCCCTGAAAATAAGACAGTGTCTTAGATTAATTTTTGCTCCCAAAGATGCGCTAGGTCTTATTTTCAGGGGATGCCTTATTTTCCATGAAGAAGAATACGGTACACATTTATTGTTGAACAAAAAAAGGAAATGTATTGCCTGTCTATGGTACAGTAGTAACTGTCATCACAAACCAGCATAACCAGACAAACTGTGAATCCTACAGTATCAAGAATTTCTTATTACTACCATTATTTCCATGTACAACAATCTATGGGACATTTACTCATTTATTCAATGATAGTCATGTCATCATCTTCTGGAACATTGTCATAACAATCCAAACCCTTATTTTCAGAGTAGTCTTATTTTCAAAGGGATGCCTTCTATTTCAACAAGAGGCAAAACTGTAAGTACCGTATATACTCGAATATAAGCCTACCCGAGTATAAGCCAGGGTACCTAATTATTACCTGGGAAATCAGAAAAACTGACTGACTCGAGTATAAGCCTAGGGTGGGAAATGCAGGATGTGAATCAACACAGAGACCAGAGGGGAGAGACGGAGCACAGCCACAGACACATCCTTACCAGTTCAGCTGCTGGTGTAAGTGAATCACTACGGGTGCTTCTGCGAATCGGAGCCGTCCACGTCACAGGACGGCTCTGATTGGGCAGATGTGAGTAAACAAACATTCAAAGCCCTGCAGTGTCAGTGGGACTTTGAATGAACAGCGGAGGAACGGCAATCACCCGCGAGCTGTTACACCTCACTGGGGTACCACTGACCCATGTACAAGCCAAACCCTAGTTTTTCAGCACATTTTTTTGTGCTGAAAAACTCGGCTTATACATGAGTATAAACTGTAGATCTTATTTTCGGGGAAACAGGGTAGTCGCAATTCCAAGGCTTAATGGCATCTCAATTCCCTTCCTCTTTGTGGCATACGTGACCTGAAAACCCAACGGCAGGCTAGTCGAGCCTGACCCGTAGCGCCCCTGGCCTATAGGACAGAGCAGGACTGCCCCTACGGGCTTCCAAGCAACAAACCTTTCCAGGAGCAGAGAGCCTTGCAGTGGCTGCTGGGATTGGAGCTGAGTGCTTAACCAGTGTGCCACCAGGGCTCCTCTCTGTGGGAGAGAAAGAAGCAAGTGCAACAGTTGCAGCCACGTGATCTCAGCCCACCAACCACTCCGAGGGAGGAAGGGGAAGCTTCCTCCTCCTGTACATATCCGTAGCCTCAGAAACCCAAGGGCAGATCTACGCTTTCCTATGGGGGCACTGTGAGTCAGGATTGGCACAATGGCAGCATCTGGCTTTTCCGTTCAGTTACCTGTCTGAAGGGACACATTTGGTAAGTAGTCACATGTGAGCCCTTTGGTCTTGGGCAGGGAGAGAAAGGGCAAGCATCTGAGGAGCTAGCACCCCAACACCCCCATCAATACTCTTAGGCAAGGGCCTGTCCCTCCGCCCCCACACGTACTAGTTCCTGCTCTCCTAGCTGCCATCTCTCTCTGCCTTGAATTTCCTCCTTGTGGTGTGTGGGTGTGGGAGGGGGTTCCTCCCTGTCAGGAGGATCCCCACTGGGACCAGGAGGTGGTATGCTTCATCCCCTGGAGGCTGGAGACTGGCAGGAAGGGCTGGTCCGCACTCCTCAGACAGCAGCCAATGTGCTTTGTTCCCTGCAGCATCTCAGGCTACGGAGCCGCAGGCGGGAAAGGCGGGAAGAACACCCGGATGCGGTCTCATGGAGTGTCCGTGCTGGGCATCTTCAACCTGGAGAAGGACGACATGCTGTACATCCTGGTCGGGCAGCAGGGGGAGGACGCCTGCCCCAGCGTAAGTGCCCAGTGTGGGCTTCCTCCTCCACCCTCATCCAGGACAAGGAGGGCACTGAGGACTGATGCCCCACATGCCTTCTAGGGCTCACATTCAATGACAGGAGGACACCCCATTTGAGCAGGAGGCACTGTGTTCCACCTGAGAATGCCCCCCTTTGTTCCTAAAGCCATATGGGTGTCTGAGAAAGTCTGGAGTGTGTGGGTTTGGGGGTGTCACAACCCCAGAGGGATGAAAGCTGAGGTCTAGGCTTTGTGGGTGACCCCTGAAACCAAAAAACTGCAGCTTCACTGACCCAGCCAGTGGCTACTGTTCTCAGCAGCAGTACAAGGGGAAGCCTGAAGTTCCCTACCAGAACTTTCTTGCTAGGACACCACTGTTCAGCTGTGTTAGTCTACGTAGGGAGACAGCAGGCTGAACATTTCTTGTTCTGCTCAAAATCACAGACTCATATATACATAGTACTTCTGTGGAAGGGGCTGGCTTTGGGGTATTCATCGGGATTTGTTATGAAAAGAGCGTATTTAGTTGTGTGATTTGAAACTTTAAAAAATTAAGGCATTGACTCAGACAGAGGTGGAAGGTCGGGTCGAGCTTCCCCATTTTACAGATGAGGAAACAGAGCACAGAGGCCCGCAGGGACACAGAGCCGGGACGCACACTGCTGCTCGCACTCTGCCCTGCCTGCTGTGCCTGGGGTCTTCGGCCTTGGTTCTTTTCCCACTTGGTTATCACTGGACCGGTCAGACTGCACCCTCGGCTGCCCAGGGGACAGCCTGTTATTTTCATTTCTGACCCCCCCCCCCCCCACACACACACACCAGGGTCCTGTGGGTGCAGAAAGATTCTGAGTGTCTAGCTGTCCAAGAGGGAGCATGTGAACTCTGTCACCTACCCCCTTCCACACACACCCCCACCACCGCCCCTCCAATCCTGTGTCTCTTGCTTGTATTGGGGGAGGCAGGCCGCACAGTGCTCTCTAAAGGGCAAGGTAGGCCTCCTATGGTCAGCTTTCCCCTGGGTTGGGGCTGGGCCAGGGTGCTGAGCTCCGTGCCCAGGATGCAGATGCCTTCCCCAGGAGCTCACAGGATGGCAGCCTCCTCGGGGAGCAGGGGGAAGGAAGAGCTGCAGCTTGGCTCCACACACACCCAACTACGGAGGGCTCCTAAGAGCCAGGCTCTGGGCTGCAGCTGAGAAGGCAGCAAGATGTAAAATACAGACACTTTCCCCCTCACCTCTCACCATCCCCCCCCCCTCTCTCTCTTAGAAGCATGCTGGAGTGGGTCTCTGCTCAGCCACATCAGGGCTCAAAGCAATGCAAACCTAAGTAAGCTTAGCAGGTGCAACCTACTGCATGAGAAATGTCTAGACTCCAACTTTTATTTAGCAGCTATAATCAGGACTTTCCAACCTGATATAATATATTAAGTCATTAAATTACAGGCTGGCTGTAATTTTCGTAGGAATTTATTGAGTGCGAATGTAATTCTTTCATCTAAGCTGAAAGATTGCATTGACTTCTGCAAGGGACTTTTACTTGATTGGATTGTAATCAGTTATGTCTTTTCACAGGACCACGTCTCGCTCGCTCTTTTTTTTCTTTTTAATTCAATTGTAATCTGCTTGTTCCTCTGGGTTGCTGCACTTTATCATTTTATTAATCAACCTGCGGCTCTCAAACTTCATGATGGCAGGGAGAGCCGGAGAGCCCGCGATGCAGGCAGTTCTCAGCCAGCTACAAAGGGCAGCCCCCTCTGCTGGTCAGGCACGGCATGACCGGGGCAGCTGGGGGTCTCACCGCTTTGGCTCGGGCACTCCCCACCTCTGCTGGCTCAGAAGGCAGAAAGCAAGCCCAGGAGATAACACACCTCACCATTTGTCCCCTGGCAGGAAGCTGGCAAAGAGAGAGATACCCACAGAGTAATAGGTTTTATGCATCAAATTGCTGGATTCAGCAGCTTTCTCTGGTTCAACTGCACAGAGGTGGGGAGTTGCTCTTCCTGGACAGCTGACCACACCGGAGAGCCTGGTCCTGGAATGGGCACCAGCTGTCCATCTCTCCCTGGTAGGACACTCACCCTGGAAGGATACTCACACCCCACTGTAGCCCAGTATCGCCAAGTTCTTCCTAAGGCAAGTTGAAATCAGGGTGGCTAGCTCTTGCCAGCAGCACTCCTGGCATCCTGGATGCAAAGGATTCTTCACTGGGGGCACTGTCCATCAGGCATACTGTGGCGTGCTGGTTGGCAGCCTCCCTGACTCTCCCCCTGGGTTCCAGAAGCACCCAGGCCTGGCGATCAAAACTGTCTTCAGACGTGGACAGGTGGCTTCTAGGGGGCACATTTGCCCCCAAAGGAGAACTACTCCTGAGTTAAACCCCCCTGTCACCACCACACTCACACACCACCACCCTGCCCCCAAAGCAAATAAAGTGACAGCTCTCAGCTCATTCAGACACATTCCTGAAACACTGAAACATCACTGAGGGTCAGCTGCGTGCCCGTCACTGTGCCAGGGGACGCATCAGTGAGCAGAGCCAGGATCTCTACTCTCCAGGAGCTGCTGCAGTGACAGGCACGCAGCTGACCCTCAGTGATGTTTCAGTGTCTCAGGGGTGGGGGGTGGGGGGAGGAGAACAGGCGTGGTAGCCAGTTGACATAAAGCAATTGCATAGTACGTCTGAAGATGAAAACTGTTAGGGTGAACGAAGATCAGGGTCCCAAGTTAGGGGCGGGGAGCTGCTTGGTCAAAGGAAGCCCACTGGAAAACCAAACCCTGCCATCCAGTCAATGCTGGCTCATAGTGACCCCACAGGACAGGGCAGAGTTACCAAGACTGCTAACTCTTTAGGGAAGTAGAAATCCCTGTCTCTCTCCCGAGGAACAGCTGGTGGTTTTGAACTGCTGACCTTGCAGTATAACCGCTAAGCCATCAGGGTGCTGAAAGTGATAAGGAACTGAACCAGGACAATATCTGGGGGAAGAGGGACCTGGGCAGAGGCAGAGGCTAGAGTGCCTGTGTTCTCAAGGGGCTTTGAGATGGAGCAGAGGGACCAAAAGGGAAGCGAGGCCACAGACCATGGGGCTGCATTAAAGGGGCCAGAGGCCATTGTGGAAGGGAACGGGGCCTCAGGGGACACACCCTGCTGGTCCTATTTACAGATGAGGAGGTCAGACCAGTGGGGTGATACATCTCACCCAAGGTGCCCCAGCCGATCTCTCACAGTGCTGGTGGGGTCTGTCTGGACCCTGAGTGCGGGCAGCATCAATCCAGAACCTCCATTTCTTTCCCCTTCCCTGAGCTCTGCCCTCAGGGGCATGCTGCTTACATCCTCCATCCTCCCCGAAAAGCAGTTAGCAGGGTGCCCTCCGCGCAGCCACCACAGGGTCTTGGACTGCACTGCAAAGTACACAGGCGCGATGATGTCAGCCTCAACAACAGCAAGCCAGGGCCTCCCGCCCACACTAAGCCCGTTCTAGAAAATATCAAATTATTCCCATCATTAAATCCAAGATGCCATGAAACAAATGGCATCTCGGCTCTCTATCCGGCAATGCCTCTCGTACCCATGCTGGCACCCCTGAGTGGTTTAGCATAAGGAGTGGCTCCAGATGAATTGCCTTGTCCACCGCTGGTTACACGGAGGCATTCAACGGGAATGGGATGTTTTATGGGATCTTGTTAGGAAGTGGGTAGAGTACGGGTTCCAGGGTTCACATGTGGCAGACAGAGGGAGCTCCACCTCAAGGATGTGTCAGGGGATTACTGGAGGCAAGAAAGGGGACATTAGCAAGGAGAAATGAGCTGTCCAAAATAGAGATAGGACTTTCCCAACGATGAGCCAGGAATAAAATGCACAAGCCCAGCCCCGCCCCCCTGGTTTATATCCTTTTCTCATGATGCTGGGGACCACCAACTTCTTAAACACGCTGCCTGGCTCCCCACAGACCCCTGAGTGCAGGCTCCCTATCCCATGGTATCCAAGGGTCCTGGCTGTAATCTAACAGGAGGCCTGGTGGTGTAGTGGTTACATGTTAGGCTGCCAACCCAAAGATTGCCAACCCGCCAGCCACTCCAAGGGAGATGGGTGGGATTTTCTATTCTTGTAAAGATGTTGGTCTCAGAAACTTACAAGGGTAGTTCTGTCCGGTCCTAGTGTCACTGTGAGTCGGAACCAACTCAATGGCAGTGAGCTTGTTTTTTCGTTTGGATCATAATCTAACTGCCCCGTATCTCCCCCCAGACACATTCCCTCCAGCCCCATCTCATCACACTGGGCTAGTGTTACAACCCAGAGGATCAGACCCACACCTGTAGACCATCTCTCTGTCTCAAGAGGAAGTTTCCTGAGCCAAAGGGACATCTGCTTTTCCACCTTGCTTCCCTCTCTCTGCATTCCTGCTGCCTGCTCATCCTGGAATTCAGTAACTTTAGCCCATCCTCTGTGTAAAAAAAAAATCAAATGATAGGTACACATTTATGTATTCCCTTTTCTTCAAGGCTCAACTAAATGTCTCTCCGCCTGCGGGAAGTCCTCCGTGATTGATCACCAGTTGTCCCGCAAAGGCTCACTCTCTCTCCCCAACTTCCAACAGTGTTTCCTAGCTAAGCTGTCCTGTGGTTCTCTTCTGAAATCCAGGGTGGCAGTTTTCTGTGTATCTCTTTTGTCTCCTCACTCAACAGGGAGCTCTTTGGGAGCCGAGTCGCTGTCTGTAGGCAGAATTCTGTCTGTCTGCTGGGCAGAGAGCATTCGTTTGAGCGCACACCTCACGTGCTTTTGTTTCTGCAGACCAGTCAGCTCATCCAGAAAGTCTGTGTTGGCGAGAACAACGTGATCGAAGAAGAACTTCGCGTGAACCGAAGCGTGCATGAGTGGGCGGGCGGAGGCGGCGGCGGGGGCGGCGCCACATACGTGTTTAAGGTAGGGCTAGGGGCGGGGCGGGGCAGAGGAACATACCTGTTTAAGCTGGCTTCGCAGGACCAGCCTTCAAGATTCCCCAGGGGCTCATTGGCTAGAGCATCAAACCTGCCTTCTGATAGAGATGTCCCAAATGGCGTTGGCCCCCTATCTTCGTGAGGAACCTGGGCTCAGGGAAAGCGGGGTACTGGTCTGTCCCAGAAAGGGTGCCATTTCTCTTGCTACCTTACTAGCCCAGTCCCAGCTCGCCCTTGTATTCCTTCCTCGGAATCGCGGAAGAAAAAGCTGGCAGTCTGCTCCTGGAAGGATGACAGACAGCCTTGGAAACTCTTGGTCAGTTATGCTCTGTCCTAGAGGGTCGCTGTCCAGCAACAGACGGACGGGCCGACCACTCTGCCCTGGGTGGCTTCCCGTTTGGGCCCTTCCATAATGACAATGACACTGAAGGGCGGTGGGAAGGCTTGTCAGGGACGTGCTTTCTCTCTGTACAGTCTTTCTGGAAGCTTCTCTCCCGGCTTCCGGTGGCCCTGGGTGGCAGCTTGCAGTCAGCCTCACTCTGTACCCTCTCTGCTCTCCTCTCCTGGTTTATAAGCGGAGAGAGTTGCAACGACCTTGCGGGGCCGGGTTACACGATAACATTTTCAGATACCCTCTTTCCAAACAAGATCAAAGTCAGTGTGTACCAGTAGTGTAACCCCCATGTCTTTGGGGGTGACACTATTCTATCCATAACAACTCCCCAGGGTTTGAGAGACCTGCTTCGCACCCGCAGCACCCAGACCTGGGACAATCTTTGGGAAAGGTGTCCCAAAGAAAGGAAAGGGGTGTCCCAAAGAAAGGAAAGGGGTGTCCAGGCTGCCTAGACCCCCAGTTGTCCTGCGTCCAGGTGTGCAGGCATGGCCTTTCCTCTCTGTTTGAACCCTGATGAGAGGACAGCAGGAGCTGATGGTCATGGTCATGCCCTGGGACCATGAAGAGGGCACCCACTGCCATTCACACAGAGACCTGTTTAGACCAGGGCTCAGCGTGCCCCAAGCAGACTCCCACCCACGTGGTTTTTCAGTTTCCAAATGTCTCCCCTTGGCCAGATGAAGGATGGAGTGCCAGTGCCCCTGATCATTGCAGCCGGCGGTGGCGGCAGAGGCTACGGGGCCAAGACAGACACCTTCCATGCCGAGAGGTTGCAGAATAACTCCTCCGTGCTCGGGCTGAACGGCAATTCCGGAGCCGCAGGTAAAGCCCATGGGCGCCTCCCTCCCCGCACTGCTCTGGGCATGCGTGCGCAGCGACGCACTGCGGCCACTGAGCCCTGATCTACCAGTGGGCGTCTGTCTGTAAAGTGGTCCCTGCAGAAGCTCAGAAGGAGCGCTGCTGGTGGTGAAAGTTCTGCGCCCCCAACGGAAAGGTCGGTGGTTCGACTCCACCAACTGCTTCACAAGAGAGGTGTGCTTCCGTAAAGACTGCAGCTTGAACAACTGGTGTTTCAGTCCTGTAGAGCTGCTAGGAAGGAGAATCAACTCCGCGGCAACGGGTTTGGGTTTGCATTTGTTTATTTATTCCATATGTAAGATCAGGTGGCACCCGGAAGGGTCCCAGAACCATGCCCCTTGCTCCTGTCATGGGGTTTGGACTCGCAAAAGTCATGGAGGATATGAGACAGGGAGCAACACCCAGACCCCTGCCAGCCTGGCCCCCGAGGGTTACCAATGTGCCTTTGTTAGGCTCGCACTTTCTCTTGGGCAGATGGGACCCCAGTTAAGATATCAGTTGCCAACCAGTCCATTCCAGTTCTGGGGACCCTGTCTGTGTCAGAATGGGACAGTCTTCAATGGCTGCCTGTTCAGAAGTAGTTCACCAGGCTGTCCTTTCTTTTGAAGTGGCATAGTGGGCCCATATTGGGCCACTAACCACAAGATCAGCAGTTTGAAACCACCAGCCACTCCGAGGGAGAAAGATGGATCTTTCTACTCCCGTAAAGAGATACCCACAGGGGCAGTTGCACCCTGCCCTATGGGATCACCATGAGTCAGAATTGACTCCTTGTTAGTTAGCTTGGTTTGGGGTCCAGTGGGTGGACTCAAAATTCCAGCCTTTCGATTAGCAGCCAAGCACTCAATCATGTGCACCACCACTCAGCGTGTGAGCCTCCCATGCCACAAATCTCTTCCTTACATCTCCACGGGTGACTCCCCTACCTCGTGACGGAGCTGGCAGGGACAGAGATGGGACAGACATGGATGGGCGCATGTGGATTCCGCTGACGTCAGCCAGCTCTAAAGAGATGGCATGCAGCTCATTTCTGCATTCTTCTCTCCTCCACAATTATATGGAGGGAAGTAGCTGAAAGCGTATCAAGGTTTGCACTTACCTAAAACCGAGAGGAGGATTTCTAATCCCATAATGAGCCACCGTCTCAGAAACCCACAGAAGCAGTTCGGCCCTGTCCTACCTGGCCACTGTGAGTCGGCATTGACTCCATGGCAGTGAGTTGGGAGCCGAGAGGTTGGTGTTGGAAGCAAAGCCGGAGCTGCCACAAGGCCCACTGGGAGGTTTCCCACTGTCCTTGCATATGGCTCTGTTCACACTGGGTCAGCATCCCAGAAACAATGATGCACATCCATGTCTGCTGTGTACATACTTTACAAAAACAACCCTGTCGCTCTATTCGTATTCTCGTGCGAAACGAGAAGAAACACACTGGCAGGGTTCCATGATTGGTTGGTTGGCTGGCTTGCTTTCTCCTAATGGGACTAACCGATTTAGTGGTGGAGACAGGGCTCTTGATTCTTTATATATATTTATTTATAATTATATATAATTGTTTTTATTTTTATGTCCAGTGCTTTTTTACCCCCAGGTATTGGCTTACATTAAAGGCTGTAAGAAGGAGGTGGAGGGCACTAGGGGTCAGAAACCCCCTCAGCCGTGAGCTGTGAAGCCTCAATCAGCAAGAAAAAGTAGCAGTGGGGGAGGGGAGTAAGACATAGAGATGCTACCGAACCCCCCTCCCTGCCCCCATACCTAGTGTATTGGTCGTTCACTGCCCTGCACAGTCACCAGAGCCCCATTTAGGTTCTGATGCCACATGATGCCAACAACCCCGTCCTCAGCTGCCTGAGAGCTTGCGCTCAGCCCTGCTGGTCTCAGCTCCATCCCAGCTTGCTCTGAACCGCTGCCTCCTGTTCTCCCACCTGGCCTCCTGCTGCCCACTCTGGGTCCAGGAGAACCCCAGCCACACGCTCTTCCTAATGAGCCTCCAGACAGTGAACCCTGCAGTATACAGTAGACCCACACAGGGCTCTTCTCTGCCTCCGTCCCTGCACCACCCCACCCCCACCGTCTGCAGGGCCAATAGCTTGGGCTCCGGGGAGTCAACTCCCTGATTAAATGCCATCACATACAATCTGGGGTGAGGGCAGCTGGGGGTGGGGGGTGGGCGCTTGGAAACCCAAAGGCCAGCCGGAAAGACAGACTGTGGTCAGCCTGTGGCATGAAGATAGAGATGGTTTCAACCTCAACCCTGCACATAGTGTCTCCTTTGCAGGCTTCCTTCAGGCATGGAGAGAGAACAGGGGACACACCCTGTGTTGTCTTGTGGCCTGTCCCCACCTCCCCTCTGTCCCACCCAAGCAGCCTCCCTGCTTGGGAGTCAACAGGCTTCTCCTGGACAGAGGAACAAGGTGTGGTCAAGCCAGGGTGGGCACAGGTGTCACCAAGCCAGGCCTCCCTGGGGCAAGTGGCCGCTCTCCCCCTGGGAGCAAGTGAGGGATCGAGGGAGGGAGCACTCTCTTCTGGCTTCCTGTCCCTGCTGGGCGGCGGTGTCTGGACAGTGGGACTGTACCATGCTCATTAGGGCTTCTCTCTGCCTCTTCCTGCAGGTGGTGGAGGTGGCTGGAAAGATAACACTTCCCTGCTCTGGTCTGGAAAATCTTTGCTGGAGGGTGCCACCGGAGGACATTCCTGCCCCCAGGCCACGAAGAAGTGGGGGTGGGAGACAAGAGGGGGTTTCGGAGGGGGTGGAGGGGGGTGCTCCTCAGGTGGAGGAGGCGGAGGATATATAGGTAAAGATGATTCATGTTCAAGGTGTCACTCCCCTACCCCTCTTAGTTCTAGGCACCCCTACCTGCCCACCCTCCCTGCCTTCCCCTCCGGCCCGCCCCCACTGTGGACTGTGATGTATCCATGCACGCCTCCCTCCCAGCCTGGGCCCACCAGCCAGAGGCAGGGTGTTGGCTTGCGAGCCAGCATGCTGCTTCCCGGCTTCATGGGCGACAGCCTCAAGGTCCCGTGTGAGTCTTGATAACCCCTAAAGCTGATGACAAAGAGGCTTTGGCTTTCCAGATGATTCTGCAAGCCACCCCCAAAGACATGCTGTCATGAACACCCTGGAGGCCAGAGCTCCCCCTGTCCCCCCATCCCCACCCCACCCAGCTCAGTGCCTCCCTCCAGGTGGCCTGGCCTGAGTCCTTCCCAAGCCAACCCCTCCTGGGACTGGTTTGCGGTATCTGGCCTCCCTAGCTCTCCCTGGCCCCAACCCACCGGCTTGTGGAAAGTGGCCACTCTCTTGCTGAAGGGAGCCCTGTGGGCAGCTGTAGCCCCAGCCCTTCAGCATGCAGCTGGACCACGGTGCCTGCTGCTCCTCCCAGCTGCAGAGCAGAGCACACAGAGCCCTCTGCAGCCGAGGGGTTGAGAGATGCTGGCACGCACGCCCCAGACTAGGACACATGCATGCCTGCACCGTGGTGTCTGTGCTTGGACTCTGTGTGTGAGATGTTTGTGTTAACCCTTCTGCTCTTTTTGCCCAAGCCCTGGGTGGGTGGGAGAAGCCCAAGGGGGAAGCCCAAGGATGGCCCAGCCCCAGATGAAAGGAGGGACAGGAGCCTTTAGGCACAGGGGCCCTGCTCCTGGTTACTAACCACCCCCATGCCCAGCCCTGAGCTGGGGGGACAGTAAAGCAGCTCCTCACTGCTGCCCTGGGGTAACCGTCCACTCCCAAGGAGGCTGGGACCTTTCAGACTCTCCCTCACATTGGCAGCATCTAGGGGCTCCCCAGCAAGGGGTGGAAGCCCCTTCCCCACTGGTGGGAGGTGACCTAGAGCTGGCGGGGAAAAGTAGCCCCCACCTGCAAACTCCATTGAGAGGAACCCCGTTGGAGCCCCTGTGCCCTACAGCCTCCCTTCCATCCTCACCTCCCTGCCCAGGCCCCTCACTGGTCCCTGGCCCTGATCAGAACTGCATGCCCTGCTGATTCGCATGTGTGTAGAGACTTTGGCTCCCATCCTCTGGGTTGAACTCTGCTCTGGTTTGCCACAGGGGGCAACGCAGCCTTGAACAATGACCCCGAAATGGACGGGGAGGATGGGGTTTCCTTCATCAGTCCTCTGGGAATCCTGTACACCCCGGCTTTAAAAGGTACCCCACCCCAACCAGGCAGCAGGAGCAACCCCCTTTAGGTCGTCTAAACTCACCAAATGTTCTGAGAAGCAAGATGCATGGTTAATACTGAGCACAGGCAGGCTTGTCCTAGGAAATGCAGCAGGAGCCAACCCCATAATTGAACCCAGGGAACCTAAGAGTCACCCAGGCACACCCACATGTCCTCATCCAAGTTCCACCAGGAGATTTCCCCACAAAGGTGTGGTGTGGTGACCAAGGGTCTAGGAACAGGGACCAGACACCCAGCTGCAGAGGAAGCACATAGTGGGGCCTCCCCCTCCCTCACCCCTGGCACCTCAGAGTGTGGGAGTGGGGCTCCCGGGCGCAGCTGCAGCTGCAGCTGCAGCTGATCCTGCCTCCTTGTCCCCAGTGATGGAGGGCCACGGGGAAGTGAATATTAAACATTACCTCAACTGCAGCCACTGCGAGGTAGATGAGTGCCACATGGACCCCGAGAGCCACAAGGTCATCTGCTTCTGTGACCACGGGACAGTGCTGGCCGAGGATGGTGTCTCTTGCATCGGTAAGGAGGGGAAGGGGGTCATTCGTGGAGGGGAGAGTAGAGGGCTCAAGCTTGAGCTGTGGCCCCATGACTGCAGTTCATCCCAGAGGTCCCAGGGTTTGTAAGCTCCCTGTGCCTCCCGCCCTGCCCCCAGCAGGGATCCTGTGCGGGAGGGGGAGGTGAGAGGGGAAAGGACTGGGATAGTGGTTGTGCATTGGCACTGAAATAAGGAGGCCTGGTTGCCTAGTGGTTAAGAGTTGGGCTTCTATCTGCAGGTTTGAGCTTGCTAGCAGCCGTTTGAGACTACCAACCACGCCACAAGAGAAAGATGGAGCTTTCTCCTCCTGTCTCAGAAACTCAGGGGCAGTTCTACCCTGTCCTATAAGGTCACTATGAGTTGGCATTGACTTGATGACAGGGAGTGGGGATTTTTGAATGTTTAGCATGGAGAACAGCAAGCTTTAGCAAGGCTGTGGAGAAATCAGGCCCCAGTCCAGGGGACCTCAAACTTTTTAAACGGGGCCAGTTCACTGTCCCTCAAATCTGTGGGAGGGCTGGACTATAGTTTAAAAAAACAACACTATGAACAAATTCCTCTGCACACTGCACATATCTTATTTTGAAGTAAAAAAACAAACGGGGCAAAAACACCCAGCGGGCCGGATGAATGTCCTTGGCGGGCCACATGTGGCCCACGGGCCCTAGTTTGAGGACGCCTGCCCCAGTCCATTGTTGGTGGACCTGCAAATGGTGCCATCGCTGTGGAAAACAACCCGGCAGTGCCTCAAACAGTTACCCCTGGAGCGATGACCCAGCCATCCCTGTCCCGGATCTGGAGCCTAAACTCAGAATGCAGGGGCTTGAAGAGACGCCTGTCCATCAGCGAGCATGGCAGCTCTTGCACAGTCCTTACCGGGTGGGGGCAGCATCCCGGGTTCCCATGGATGGCTGACTGGAGATGCAGCACGTGGAGGACAATATGAGGGATGACATAAGAAAGCAGGATGAGTGGAACAAGACAGGAAAGGGCCACAAAGGTGCGATGAAAGAGCTAGAGGGAGTGCATTCCTGAAGGCAAAAGACCAGTGCTCATTGGGTCTCAAAGGAGGAGATGAATGGGCAATGTTTCAAAAATACACAATTGCGTTAAAAGGGTGAAATAATGGCATTTACCTGTTCTCATTTTATTATCCCCCTCCCATGGTCCCATGGTTAAATCACCTTTAAAATTACCTGTACTCTCCAAAAAAAAAAAGCCCTTCCCTCCTTCCCCAGGATCCCTGGGTGCACCGTGGCTAAGCCCGAGACTGCTAACCAAACGGTCAGTAATTAGAACCTGTGCAGAGGCTCTCTGGGGAAGAGAATTGTCTACCTGCTTCCATAAAGATTCAAACCCCCAAAGAAATCCAGAGCCACTGCCGTTGAGCCTATTAGGACTCACAGGAGCCCTAGAGAGGGGTTCTGCCCTTGGGAGAAAGCGAATATATTTGAACCACTGACCTTGCGGCCAACAGTCCAATACTTACCCGACAGCACTATCTCTTTCTTAGCCCTGCGCTGCCTCCTCTACACCCTCCCCCAAAGGGGGATCTGTTTCCTCCTGAACAGCCTCCAGGGTAGACAGCTCATGACTCAAGATACTCTGCTCCCCTGGGGGAGTCACACGGCTGGAACCCTGCCCCTCCCTTGCAGCATTGCCGCTCAGCCAGGGTTTGAAGGTGGTGCTTGTGGTCCCGGTCCCCCAAGCCTTCTCCAGAATACCTCACCCCAGCTGGTTTCAATCGTTCAAGACAAGTCCAGGTCGTTCCCCCCATCCTGGTCTCCCGCGTCTGCATGTGTCCCAGTTTGTCACTGTCTCGCCTCTGGTGCCATACCCAATGCCTGCATATGTGCGTAGGTGGCACGGGGGCAGGGAGACCCACATGCGGGTCGCCTGCTCTAAAGGGATGTGGGAGCTTGAGTTTAGTCAAGAGCGTTTCTGGTGCACACGGCCTCTTTTAGGTCACACTGAGTTTGTCACCACAAAAGCATCCTGAGTGTCTTCTATACACACAGAATATGTTTGGCCATGTGCAGTTGGACCCGTAATCCAGGCTTTGATATTTTCCCCTGTTAAGGCTTCCTCTCCCCCCTACCCAAAGCCACCACTGAAAGACAGTAGAGCCAGGGAGTGCCTGGCCCCTGGCAGCATCCTGTGACGAGGTGGACAGGGTCCCCAGGGACGGGGAGCAGCAGGGGCTTTTGTCCTGGCTGGAGACCAGTGTTCTCAGTGCCCCACCGGACCTGTCTTCCAGTGTCGCCCACCCCAGAGCCCCACCTGCCGCTCTCACTGATCCTCTCTGTTGTCACCTCCGCACTGGTGGCGGCCCTCGTCCTGGCTTTTTCCGGAATCATGATCGGTGAGTGCGCCAGAGCCTGGCACTTCCAGGGAGCTCCATGCGGGGTGGGGCGGGGCTGCAGGGGGCCTCAGGGTGGCCCTGGTGTGGGGACCTGGCTGGCCGGTAATTGCTGCAGCTCAAGCCAAACCAGCAGAACAGCTGCCGGTCCCCAGTGGAACCTCTGGTTCAAAGCCCCTCTTCCAAAGTTGCCCCACAGGCTACAACTTGTCCCCAGACTTCATGTCCAGCCCTCCTCAGACAGTGGGATGGACCTGCTCTTCCCCAGAGCACCCGACCCACAGGCATCTGCAGGGCCCCAGGGTAGAGGAACAGGCCTGGCAGGAAGACAGGGGGAAACTCCGTGCAGAGTCATCTGCAGGCTGGACAGGATGGTTCCGCACTGCACTGGCATTCAAAAGGACGTGGTCCCGGGGCTAACATTTGGTGCACATGACTACATCGCAGGTGGTGGTTGCACATCTTAGTTCATGGGACCTTCATAAAAGCCGTGTTATTGTGGTGGGCACATCTCCAGGAGCAGGCAGCTAGCCCTGGCCAGCAAGTGCAGGGGCTGGATTTGAATCCAGAGAGAGGTCTTCCTCTGGGCCCCCAACCTCTTCCTGACTCTCACAGGTTTGCCTTACCCAGTACCCTCATGTGCGGGGCAAAGAGGATAGCCACGCCTGGACTGTGCTCATTCGAATATTGCAAACCTTTTTGGTGCTCACGAACGCATTTCAATCCGCCGACCCTGTTAGAGTTACACTCGTACAGCCCTGTTCGTGGTGGGGGCTGGAGCTGGTGGGGCGGGGGGACTTCCTGGAGGAGGTGGCCTGGCCCGGCCATCAAGGGCCCGGCCCTCCAGCGGACCTCCGTGTGTGCGCAGTGTACCGCCGGAAGCACCAGGAGCTGCAGGCCATGCAGATGGAGCTGCAGAGCCCTGAGTACAAGCTGAGCAAGCTGCGCACCTCCACCATCATGACCGACTACAACCCCAACTACTGCTTCGCCGGCAAGACCTCTTCCATCAGCGACCTGAAGGAGGTGCCCCGCAAAAACATCACCCTCATTCGGTGAGCGCCTGCCACCACCCTTGGGGGCTCCTGGGGGTGGGTGCCATCATGCCACCGTGGTTCCTGTAGTCTCAACAGGCCATCAAAGCCACCCCTGGGGGACAAAACTGAGCATCCAGGAGCGCTTGGGGGCAGGGGTGTTCGTTTACTCAAACACCCCAAATATAGCCATGGAACTTATAGAAAGGGAGGAGGCTCCGCAGGAAGGCCCAGGCGTACCTCCAAATCCATTCAAGCTGTCCTGATGCGGGCCCACTACGCCATCAAAACTCCCAGAACGCACTAGCTGAGCGAATTCAAACAAACAAGCAAACTCACTGCCATCAAGTCTGTCCTGGCTCATGAGCTACCCTATGGGATCAGCTGAACTGCCCCTGTGGGTTTCAGAGACGGTAACTCTTCACAGCAGTGGACGGTCTCTTCTTGTTCACTGCCATCCAACCAATGCAGACTCAGAGCCGGTCCCTGTGGGTTTCCGAGACTGGAACCATTTACGGGAGTAGAAAGGCCAGTCTTTCTCTCCAGGGGAGCCGCTGGTGGTTTCAAACAGCCGACCATGTGATGGCAGCTCAACGCTTAAACTCTGCACCACCAGAGCAGCTAGTGTGTGAAACTTTATAGGTTATCAGCCTACTGCATAATCCACTACACACCCTGCCCCCCCCCCGGCTCCTTGGAATAAACCAGGAAAAAAGGACAAATACTGTACAATCCCACTTATAAGCAATAGCTAAGGGAAGCAAGTGGGGGGGGGGTTTGGTGGGGGAGAGCAAAGCATATTAGCATTTACCAGAGCTGGGGCATCAGTGCTTACAGGCACTGAGTCTCTATGTCCAGTGGTGAATGGCTTTTGGAAATGGAGACTGACGATGAGAGCTTGAAGATTGTAATAATGCCACTGGCTGAACACTTAAAATGATTAAAATGACAAATGTTTGCTATATATATATGTATACATATATATATATATATTAAAATGACAAATGTTTTAAGAATCATTTTACTGGGGCTCTTATAGATATTATGACAATCCATAAATTAATTATATCAAGCAAACTTATACATATGTTTCCTGATATATATATATATTTCAGCACACACGATTAATATTTTTCCTTCAGGTGACCCCTCACCCCAGAAAGCCTTCCCCGGCCCTTCCCCACCAGGCCAGGGTAGCGCCTCTCCCTCAATCTCCCAGACCCTGATGCCTATGTTCTGACCCTCCCAAGGTAGTGGGAGCTGAACCTGAGCAGGGCTGAGTCAGTCATCGCTCTATCCCTGTGCTGTTGGCGCCTCTATAAGTATGCAGCAAGTGAGTGAATTCTTGGTTGGGAACTTTCTCTGTATTTTCAGGTAGCGAACTTGAAGGCCACGCTTGTATAGCACCGTCAGGTTGAGATGGGGTCCCTCAAGTGTCCCCTGGTCTCTTTTGTGCATCTACTAAGCATGACTGGCTCTTCCTCACTGTTTTTTTCCTTTGCACAGGGGTCTGGGCCATGGCGCCTTTGGGGAAGTGTACGAAGGCCAAGTGTCAGGAATGCCCAACGACCCGGGCCCCCTGCAAGTGGCGGTCAAGGTAAGGAGGGCACAGCCTCTTGCCAGGGTCTAACTCCTGGCCACCCCATGTGTGCCCAGGAAGAACTGTGCATCTGAGGGCTTTCAATGAGTGATCCCCACCCACCTAAGTAGATGACCAGGCCTTTCTTCTGAGGTGACTCTGGGTGGACTCGAACCTGCAACCTTTCGATGGTAGCAGCCGAGCTCATTAACTGTGCCAGCTCATTCTATTGTCTGCATCTCTCAGCTAAAGGCCTCTCCCTCCCACTGCTCACCGCCTTGTCCTTTCCCCACCCACCCCCTCCTTCTGTGCCCAGACGCTGCCAGAGGTGTGCTCAGAACAGGACGAGCTGGACTTCCTTATGGAGGCTCTGATCATCAGGTAAAGCCGCCGAGAGACAGCTGCTCTGCCTCCCCAGCTCACAAAGAGGCAGATGATGGCTGCAGGGGACAGAGTTTTGATGTCTTCTGGCTGGTCCCTTTCTCCCTACCATGAGACTCCCACAATCTTGACTCCTCTTACCAGGGAGGGACAGTTAAGGCAGGAAAAAACCTCTATGGGCCCCTAACCTGACGGCTAGCACTCAGCCTGCAGCCAGCATCCCTGTTGTCATCCTGGGTCCCGTGTCCCTCACTTAGTGGGGAGACATGCCAACGAGACAAGGAGTCCATCCCAGGCAGCCCCCTACTGCAACATGGCTCCCTGAGCTCATGGGCCATGCCCAGCCCCAGCCTGCCCCACCTGCACCCTCAGGAAGAGAAGAGGGAGCCAGCTGGCTTTCTGCCTGTCTTCTTTGGTTCTGTGGGAGATGTGTATGGGAGTTGGGAGGGAGGGGGGGCAGGAGGGCTATGCACCAACCCTCCCGTTTGCTTCTCCGCTTAAAGGAATCCATTTCTGCCTGTGTTTGATCAAGGAAAGAAATCAGGCATGCTCGCCCTTTGGGTGGTAGAAGCTATACTCTCTCTCCCAGTAGCACTTCCCCAGACCCTTCCTGAGCCTAGCTCTCGGGTCTCCCAGGAAGGCAATCAGCCCGGGGAGTCCCGTGGATGGACTCAGGGAGTCCCAGGGTGCAGCAGGGAGGGCAGTCCAGATAGCTTCACCCTCTGGCTTGTGGTCTAGATTAAAGTCAGCCCCCTGCAATCTTAGCACTTGAGGCTCCCGATGACTCTTTCTGAAGGAGGAGGCAGAGGCTGGACACCAAGGTCTGTTGAGCCAGTGGAGCCTGTGGCTCAGAGAAGCCTCCCAACATCCTAGCAGCCAGGGCAGCCTGGGTCCCCATCTAGTGGAAATGGCAGGGGTGGGAGGGAGCCAGGACCCTGTTAGAACGGGCCTATGAGCCAAGAGACACAGAGGACGCACAGTATAATTGGCTTCTTGCTAGAAGGCTGACTTACTTTCTCATGGTACCTGTCATCCACGAGGATTGAGTAATAGATGCGATTTGGAAAAGATAAGATTATGTGGAAGAAGATTCAAATCGCTCCATCTCAGGACTCCTTGCCAACTCACCATGGTCACGTTTATACCTCTGTAGATAGTCTCCCTATTCTTTCAGCTGTGTGCGCGTGTGCGCGCGTGCGCACCTATGAAATTCACTGGCCTCGTGCGTCTGTATGACCTAATAGGGTCCCATTACCAAAACAAACCCCCAAAGCCTCAAGGCCTTTCCCCAACTCGTGCCCTCCACCCCCCATCCCCACTCCAACCCCTGGACTGACATAGTTTTGCAGAATACATTTATAGAGGGTGGCTGCCGAACACATCCCCTTGTGTTGTACATTTTCCTCTTTTAAGATTTTCCTAGATTCCGAGCGCGGTTCAATTTGTTTTCACTTGTGCAGCAAATTCAACCACCAGAACATCGTGCGCTGTATCGGGGTGAGCCTGCAGGCCCTGCCCCGGTTCATCCTGCTGGAGCTCATGGCTGGAGGGGACCTCAAGTCCTTCCTGCGAGAGACTCGCCCTCGCCCGGTGAGTGACAAGCAATCCTGCCTCTGGGGAGGACTGAAGGAAAGGAGAAGGGAGGGATGGGGGGCGGAGCAAGAGTGAGCAGCCTGGAAATCAATCTACTCAGCGAGGCCAAGGATCTTGGCCTCGTTCTCGGCTTGGCCTTGTGATAGACAGAGGTGGGTCATTTGTGCGCACCTCGCATGAGGAATCTTGGAATGATGAACTCATGCTTATGGGCTGCTGAGTCTGGAGAACCACCGTGGAGACACGCGCAGAGGCAAGTGGTATAGCTGAGCCGCGGCCGCTTGTACGACATCCACTCATGGAGAACCCCCACCTCCTCGTTCATCCACAGACACAGCAGCCCCTGGCCACCCCGCCTGGCAGCTCTGCTACCAAATAAACGTAGCAAAAGTTGTGTAGGGAGGCACGCTGCATACGCACTGTGGTTAAGGACATAGAGCTTGGGCGAGTGAGAAGGCCTAGAGTGACCCAGGAGTCCCAAGGTTGACCTTAAACAACCTCATGGCGGAGGACAGTCAGCTCCCCTCTCTAACCTCCAGACCTGCGCAGGGGACGTTACAAGCGTCACACCCGGACATCTCAGCAGCGATTCCAAATTCTGAAGTACAGCACATGGGCAGACCCAGCGTCCAGCCCCTCCCTCTTCTCAGCGACACGGTCTTCAGCAAGTCTTGGGCTCTGGGCACTAGGAGCCAGAGCACAGGAGATCCCCCCCTTGGTTAAAATCTAGGCTTGAGAGTGACTAGACTGTGAGGGCCAGAGGAAAAGAGGTGGTTACCCTACCCCAACCCCAGGAGAACAAAGAAAGTGTGACACTCTCCCCCGCCCCCCCGCCTGTGACAAAAAGCTCAGACCTGAACTCCTAGCATTCAGGGACTCGTTTATTGGTACAAAATAGGACATACTACCCTTTGAGTCTAGAGTCCCTGGGTGAGGCGAGTTATTACAGTGCTCAACTAATCAATCGCTGAAAGAACGGTAGTTCAAACCCGTCCAGAGGCACCTTGGAAGACAGGCTGGCTGATGATCGGCTTCTGAAAGCTCCCAGCCTTGAGCACCCTATGGAGCACGTCTGCTCTACATCGGGGGCTCCAGGAATTGGAATCAACTCAATGCCAGCTAGCCACTATGTCCTTTGGGTATAGCATCTCAGAAGGTATTGATAGCAAATTCAGTATTACCCTTCAGTTTTCCTGCAAAAGTAGATTAGTTTCAACCAGTGGCTCTCAAACTTCCTAATGCCTCGACCCTTGAGTATAGTTCCTCATGTGGTGGGGACCCCCAACCCTAAAATGATTTTCATTGCTACTTCATCCTTGTCATTTTGCTACTGTTATGAATCAGGCGATCCGTGTGAAAGGGTCGCTGGACCTCCTGTGACTCACAGGTTGAGAACCTCTGGTCTAAACAATGTCCTTGAACTGAACATACTGCTAACAGACGGTGTGCAGCAAGTGAGCTATCAGTATGAGTTCTTCGGTGAAACTTGAGAGCCACGGTGTGCTCTCCATTTCATTGCCTTTCCGAAGGACCTACTTCCCCCAGAATCCCCCAGCCTATTCCAGCTTTGACTTCCATCTCACAAAGCCACTTGGGGGCATCCTGAACAAGTGCCAACAGCACGTGTCTGTAATCGTGACGCTATCAAGAATATCTGGTTATCTCTCTGCCAGCGTTCGTTGTAGCACTTTCCCCCAGTGACCATCGGTCGGTGGATCAACCCAGTGCTCATCAGCAGGGGGTTGCATAAGCAAAGGGTGGTAAAGTCAAACACCGGAATTCTACTCACCCCGCCCTGAGGGAACTGAAGTCAAGCCAGAGCAACGAAGCATGCCTCAACTCCAGGGGCCCCGGGAAACATGATGCTCAGCACACTAAGTCCGTCAACGGAGGACACACACCCTATGATCTCACTTTTATGAAACAAGCTGGTATAGAAACCAGAGATCATTAATGATTTCCCAAGGTGCGAGTGAGTGGCGAAAGGGAAACTTTTGCCCAGGGAACGGTGAGTTCGTGTTAATGGCAATAGAATGATTTGGGAAAGGATAGGGATCAGGGATCATGGTTTCACAACATGAAGAGCTCACCGGTGTCACTAAATTCTATGTGTGCAAATGGTGGAGAGGAGGCGGGTTTTGCACTCTCTATTTTCATCACAGTCAAAAAGAATATCTAGTTGCCACGCTGAGGCACACTCGTGGTGTCGTGGGTTTTGAGTTGGGCTGCTAACCTCAAGGTTAGCGGTTCAAACCCACCAGCGGTTCCTACTGAGACAGATAAGGCTTTCCGCTCTTGCAAATCCAGAAGGGTTGCTCTCCTCTGCCCTATAGGCTTCATGGCAGTCAGAATAGACCTAATGGCAGTTGGGTTGTTTTCTTCAGTTGCCAAGGGAAGTGTCATTCTCCAGCCCCAGATCAGAGGGTAAAATCCCGATTCCCAACACATTCTGGGCCACAGATGGCGTGGGGCACGCAGACTGGCTGCACCGGCACTACTAGTACAGGAGTCGATTCTGAAAAAACACCTCCTTTCCTTCCTAACTATGTGCACGCACGTGCATACACCCCTCAGGTCGCTGACTGCTGTCTGCTGACTGCATGGACTGGTTCGTGGAGCAGTTCATTTGCTTAGAGCAGCCAGAGGCAGGGAGTCAGATAAACCTGGCCCTACAGTAGAAGATCTGGTCCTGGCAGCATCATGGGCCCCTGGGAGCATCTGAGACATTAAAGGCCCTGAGTGATGAAGGCAGAGGCACAAAGGGACTCTTCCTTGAGCCCAGTGCTTCTCAACCCTCCTCATGCCTCGACCCTTGAATACCGTTCCTCATGTGGTGGTGACCCCTCCAACCATAAAATTATTTTGTTGCTACTTCATAACTGTCATTTTGCTACTGTTATGAATTGGGCGACCCCTGTGTAAGGGTCGTTCACTACCCAAAGGGGTCGCGACCCACAGGTTGAGAACCGCTGATCTAGTCCGTGGCACTACATTACCTTCTTTATGTGGCTGCTTATAAGCATGCAAGCAGGCAATCCTCCCCAGCCAGTTGCACAGATAAGGCTGCTGGGACGTGGAGAGACTAAGTAACTTGCCCACTCAGTCAATACGGGATGAGCAGGGATTGAAACTCAGACCTGCTCAACTAACCCTGGCAGGATACTGTGCCCTGGACTCCTGTACTGAGTTTTGTATGTGCTTGGATGCTGTCTACAACACCATGTGACACCCCATCCCTTCCGCGGCACTCTCTCCTAAGAAGCTTAGTTTTTACTCCCACAACCCTGCCCCTCCCACCCCAGATCCTGTGACCCCATTTCTGGGGAGTTTCAGCCTCTTCCCTTATTAGCTACCTGACCTGGAAAGAGTCACTTAACCCCTAGTCTGTCCACCTTTATCTTATGTCCTTATTCACCAAAGAGGAGGTTGTGTCAGAGATAAGGCATGTGGGATTGTTCCACTGAGTGCAAGACACAGCCGCGCAGGAAACTGTCCCTCGGTTGTCCCTCCTAGAATTGAAGCCTGCCCTAGAGAAGCATGAATTCTCGCCCCTCTGCAGGCCCAGGCCCGGGCTCAAAGGAGTTCTGACAGGTGGCCTCAGAAAATCCACAGGCGGCTTAAGAGCCTGAACTCCACACCTGAACTCTGTTGTCGTTGTTGTTGTTAGGTGCCATTGGGTCCATTCTGACGCACAGCGACTGGATGCACAGCAGAACCCATCCTCACCATTGTTCCGATGCTTGGGCGCGTTGTTGCAGCCATGGTGTCCATCCATCTCCTGGGGACCTTCCTTTTTTGCACTGTCCCTCCATTTACCAAACAGGATGACCTTGTTCGAGGAACTGGTCTCTAAGAAGCTGAACTCTAAGGAGGTTTACTGGTCTGCTTTCTTATATAGGATTTGGAGCCATCGCTCCCCAGGTACATCCTCGAGCTATCATCAACTACCCGCCCCTGATTTAGTGAACATCACAATGGGCTAGCCGTGGTAGGTGTCGTTCCTGTGGTCAACTGCTGTGTTAGTCCTAGTAGACTGGAGGAACAAATCCATGGACACTCACGTGGGTATGAGTGTTTTAGATAAAGTGTAATTGTACATTAAGAAAGCATCCCAGTCCAGTCCAATCCAAGCCCCATAAGTCCAATATTAGTCCATATGTCCAATATCAATCTATGAAGTCCTCCTCAGACTCACAAAACACATGCAATGATGCCAAATACAGGACCATCACAGGCCAGGGGGTGGAAAGCCTTGTGGATCCAGTGGCAGCTGAAGCATCTTAGCACTGACAGGAGTCTCTAAGTGGCTTCTCCAGCTTCAGAGATCTGATTGCATCAGGGTAGGTCCATGTGACTTCTCCAGCTCAGGGCACTTGCATAGTTCCAGGTGTCTGTCAGCTGCAGTGTCTCCCAGGGAGTGAAGTAGTGAGGGAGAGTCTCTCCTGCCTCCAAGGAAGAAATACCAGATTTCCCAGAATACTCAGAAGGTCATGCCCACAAGAGGCCTCATTGGCTATGATCGGATTGATAGGCTAGACTCCACTGCTACACTCTTAATCCTCAAATTGACAAACAATTATATAACTACCACAACCTCGAACTACAAAACCCAGTTCTTGTCCTCCCCCACCCTCTTAGGGATACATGAGGACACAGAAGAAGGAAAATCAAAATACGAGAGTCCTCTGCAAGCCATATGAATTTTCTGTTGGGGGTTTGCTCCATTCAGCAAGAGTCATCAGCTTGTCTGGATAACTTAACTCAACTCAACATGAGCTAAAGGGGATTTATCTGTCTTTTCCCATATGTAGGATTAGAAGGAACCATATCCCTCTAGAATCTAGCGTCTAGATAAATCATAGTTCAGAGTGGTAACCCAATGGGTCAAGCATGATACTGGAGACTGTGGGAGCGCGAGATTAAGCCCTTGCCTCAGGGACTTCAAAGTGTGCTCAAGGACGTGGTAAAATGAACGTGGCAGGACTAAGTGAATACACCACCATGTGATTACATTCTGCAGCTAATTCTCTGGGTTAGGAATTAAGAGATGGGATGCAGCCTTCAGAAAAGACTTCACTGAATTGTGGCTTGGAAGAATGCTGAGATACCAAATGCTCTGCTTCACACACCCATATCGATTTACCATAATTACAAATTTAACTTAGGTTAATTTGAAGGGTTCAATGTTTGTAAAGATTTGGGTCGGGGAAAGAGCACAATGAATTTAAGGGGGAGGGACATCGACCCCACCCTATCTTTGTGTGGAGCAGGGTCGCTCCGCCCTCGGGCTGCACTGTAGAATCCTCTGAGAGCCTCAAACCCCTCATTCCCACCACAGAGATGGACTCTTTGACCAGGGCCGGGGCCAGGCAAGCTACACTTTTTAAAAGCACACAAAGGATTTCTAGGGAGCCTGGGCAGGGTGGGTGGTATACAGGGGGCTGGCGGTTTGCAAAGATTGGCTGTTCAAGCCCATGCAGCACCTCCAGAGACGAAAGGCCTGGAGCTATGCCTTCCTTAAGGCGATGGGCAAGAAGCTCCATGGCCAGGTCTACTAGTCACCCAGCACACAACTGCGAAATCAACTCCACTGCAGAGCAGTGGGCGTGAAATACCTGTCACTGTGACTGGCTTCGCAGGAGAAAGAATTCATGCTGAAGCCTAGTTTGTGATCCTAACAGGTTTTTAGATAGAACAGAAGAAGCTTCTGGCATTAGTTACTGAACACAGCACCCTCAGGGCACCGCACACCCACGGGGTGGCCTGTGCCTGAGGGCAAAGAGGGAGAGGGAGAGCGAGGGGGAGGGGGAGCGAGAGAAGCTGGAAAAGAGAGGGTGGTCTCCCAGTTCAGCTGGGGCCTTCCGCTGGGAGGCGTGGTCAATGACGCTGGTTGACCCCATTGGCTGAATGAAGCCCACCTGGCCTAGATTGGAGCCACCTAGGTATACCGCCCACCTAGATGTACCGCCCCTTCCTGGCTCAGAGCCTGACTTTGGAGCATGCCCAGCAGACACCCTGGTTCCTGTTCTAGCTACCTAACCAGTTCCTACCCAAGGTGACCCCCCTAGAACAGAACAGAACTGTGCCGTAGGGTTTCCTAAACTCACCAAACCCACTGCCACTGAGTCTGTTCTGACGTCAGCCTTCTAGAACAGCTCCTGGGGGGTTACAGGAGCAGAAAGTTTCCCTGGGGGCGGGGGTTTCGAACTGCCGGCCTTGCAATTTGTTGTCCAACTCATAACCCACTACGAGGCCACCCGCGTGGACTTCCCAGCCTGTCCATCCTCCTGAAGCGGATAGCCGCTTTTAGCCGCTGATGAGTTGGCAGTGCCACTGACCTATTTTTAGAAGCCCAGCGCTTAATCCGTCGTGTCCCCCAGGGATCCATGAAATGGGTGAGGTGATTTCTCACATGCAGCCAGGCTGAGAGCCCCTTGCGAGCAGAGCCGGTATTTCAGAGGTCCCCTCCCCCCCACGGACTTCTCATCAGTGCATGGCTTCTGTCTCCCGCAGAGCCAGCCCTCCTCCCTGGCCATGCTGGACCTGCTGCACGTGGCCCGGGACATTGCCTGCGGCTGTCAGTACTTAGAGGAAAACCACTTCATCCACCGGTGAGTCAAGTGGCCTCGCTGTCCCCTCCACCTGCTGTGTGCCTCCTCACAGGTTCTCCCCCCGCCCCCCACCCCCCACCAGGCTCAGACCGCAATCCCGCGCATGTCACCACACAGCGATCCCACAGCGCTTTGGTTTCTTGGTGCATGCGTGTTATTGTTTACCCTCAAATGTGGTCTCCGACGTTTACGATAGTGTTCTGGGGAAGTTGGGGGTCGTGTGAGAATGACCAACATGGGACACGGAGACGCAAAGTGGGCACATGCTGTTGGAAGCGCATGGTGCCCGTGGGCTTGTTTGATGCAGGTCGCCACAAATCTTCCACCTAAAAGAAACGGAAAATCCCCAGGCAAACAGAAACGACCTCAATATCTGCAAGGCACCTGAAGCAGAGCACAAGCCAGTGAGGTCTGCCTGCAATGGGTCCCTGCCCAGAGCTGTTGGAATGACTCCACCCTGCTTGCCTGGGGTGGGGGGATGTTGGGAAGGGCGGTGGTGTTCCTTCACCTCTCAGGGCTTTATTGGTCACATGTGTGAAATGGGGAGCATAAAACATCGATCCTGGTGCTGGAGACTTCAGCAAGTTACTCTGAACCTCCTACCTGGATCTCCCGGTAAAAAGTCCATGTTCCAGCTCCTAATCTAGGAGCTAGGTTTCCATGTTCTAGGTTTCCCGATCTAGACAAGTGGGTTCCTAAAGGGAAAGGTAAGGATCCCTGTGGGCTTAAAGGTTCAAACCCACCAGCTGCCCTGAAGGAGAAAGTTGAGGCTATCTACTCCTGTGGAGATTTACAGTCTCAGAAATCTAAGAAGTAGTTCTTTGTCCTATAGAGTCAGCGTGCTTTGGAATTCACTTGATCACGATGGGTTTCTGTTTGGGGGTTTGCTTCGTTGTGTTCAGGCTAAGGGGAAGTTGATGGGGTAACAGGAAGGCAAAGATCCATTTTATTCTTTCCGCCTCTTGCAGTCAGTGACGCCACAAGCAATGGTGTTGGGCAATGTTGTTTTTTTTTCTAGAATACTCTGAAATTAAGTGTGATTTTTTTCCTTCCTTTGTTCACCTGCTGCATATGAACCCGTGTGACTGGGATTTGGGTTAGGACACCATGTTCACCCTTGAGGCTGTCAGCATCAGTGTTGTTGTCATTGTTAGGTGCCATCAAGTCAGCTTCCACTCAGAGTGACCCAAGCGCAAACAAACAGCCCCCACGTTACCGGATGGCAGTGGCTTCCATGTTGCTGTGATACTGTGAGTTGTGTCATGAGTGTTTCAAATACCACGAAGGTCCCTCATGCTGACAGGTTTTGCTGAAGCTTCCAGACTAAGGTAGACTAGAAGATGGACCCAGATCTACTTCCACACAGAAATCAATCAGAGGAGACCTTATGGATCCTTGTTTGGTAAACGCCACAGACCGCCCCAAATCATTTCCTGGTGACTTTCTCATCTGACTGCAGGAATCTAAAATCTGAAAGCAGATTATGAGGTGATTTGTAAAATGCTTCCTCGTATTTTCCTTCTGATTTAATAATAGTCAAATTAACCGGCACTCATATATTAACCCATCATCATAATTAGAATATGTAAAGTAAGGCACCCTGCTGGTGCTGTGGGGGAGGTGGTGAGTGGGCTGCCAGCCAGAGTTGGAGCTCAAACCCCCCAACCATTGCCCCGGAGAAAGACAAGACTCGCTTTCCCTGTAAGGATTTACAGTGTGAGACACTGTCGGGTGGCCATGAGTCTGAATTGACTCCGTGGAAGTGAATGGACTTTGAGTGGAGAGAGTACAAAATAAAATATTAAAGGTGCCGCAGGAGTCCCTGGGTGGTGAAACTGTTTCGTATTTACCTGCTTGCCTACTAACTGAAAGGTTATAGGTTCAAGTCCACCCAGAGGTGATGTGCTTCCAAAAATCTGCCATTGAAAACTCTGTGGAATACAACTCTATTTAGACACACGTGGAGTGGCCATGAGTCAGAACTGACTTTAAAGCAACTGGGGTTTGTTTGTTTGTTTTTTAATGCTTTTAGAAATGAAAAATGCTTGTAAGTATCAAGCTTTGTTTTCTCCATATTCAAAAAAGGGGAACTAAAGATCAGAAATCACACCTGCTTGCATCCCCAGTGTCATCCCTAAAATGAGGCCATACACTCTTTCACAATAACTTATGCTTTACTTGTTATTTTATCATGTTGGTCTTTAATTCTTCCTCTTGACTGTAATCTTTTCCAAAGCGAGGTTCGTTTTGCTTAATGGTTTAACATGCAGAAAACAGGAGTCCTTCATGTCCTTGTCCAAAGCTACCCCTTCTGCTTCAAAAAGCAGGTCAATCTTGCATGCTGCTCCTGCCCTTGTGGTTGGGCTCACCATTCTCCATAAATCTCAACCTTGACCTTTCTTGTTGCTTAGGTGTGGCACTGTGGGGCCATTTTGGGATTCTGTCCTGGGTTAGACATCTTTTTGTTTTTAATTTTGATTCATCTGAGAGCAACCTGTGCAGATGGTGTGATGACTTCGGATGTCTCCCTTTGCTTCGCATTGAGACAGTTTATCAATTTAACCTCCACTACATGGCAGTCAGACTCTCTGGCTCAGGGATCAAATCTGTCTTTCCTTTGACATTGTGGAAACTGCTTTCCAAAAGTCATGACTATTATGACTCTGCCCAGTGCTCTCTTATTATAGATGATAACAGAATCACATTCTCTTAAGATTCTTATCACTTTCCCAAATAGTTATTGAAGGCCAGAATTAGGTCCCAGAGTAATAGCTTCTTGCTCTTTCGTATTTTTTTTTAATGAAATTGTCAAAGATTGAATCAAGAATGTGTCAGATGGACCATTTACAAGATTAAGCAAAACAAGAATAGCTCCTCGGGCTCCAGTTCATAGCTACCCAGGTTTATCCCAAACAAACCTCGTGGAAGCATGTCTCTACAAGCAGTGAATTGCGGCAGACATGGTCTCATGGACTTGTGAGGGTGTCTGTAAAAAAGGGATACTTTGTGTAGTATCAAACAAATGATCCCATTATTTTAACACAACTCAAGTGAACATCTTCCCGAAATTAATGGAACATTACAAAATAATAATACAAATACAATGGGCGTGCTACGACATGGACCAACCACTTTAAAACGAGCCGGCATTTGGGGGAAGATCGGAAAGACCTCAGCAAGTAACAGAGAGAGAGAAGACTAGAACCTCAAGAACTGAAGAATTGTGGCCAAAATCTTCCCAATACGGTGAAAAAGATAGAAGAAAGCAATCTTCCCAATACGCTGAAAAAGATAGAAGAAAGCAATCTTCCCAATACGGTGAAAAAGATAGAAGAAAGCAGCAGAATTAATTCAAGAGCTACTGAACTTGGGGACTCACATGGGTTAGCCTTTTCAATTGTAGGTGAACATCTCTTGGCCTCAGCCAGTTTCCACCTAAAGGAGTACAAAAAAGTGTTACCAGAAGAGCCCTTGATTTAAGGGCTGATCTTGTCATCAGTCTTTTAAGCAATAGTAAAGCTAATGATGGCAGTTTAATGGAATGACTCGTAACTGGAAACTAGACTTGGATTCATCAGTATGGTCCGGAGAACAAAATCCAATCAAAACAATAGCTTCCAAGAGGACCCAGTGGATTAGTTAAAGTCAAGGCAGAGAGGTCTGCTCAGGAGGTTTGGGCAATTGACTCTTGAGATTCCAAAGGAGTAATCTTGACATGGTTTCTTAAAGGACACGGGACAGCCACAAGTGCACATTACATAATTGTTTCATGAAAATTTAGACTAAACTCCAGGAAAATTGTCCTAGAGCAGCGGTTCTCAACCTTACTGATACCGCAACCCTTTCATACAGTTCCTCATGCAGTGGTGACCTCCAGCCATAACATTATTTTCATTGCTACTTCACCACTGTCAGTTTGCTACTGTTATGAATTGGGTGACCCTGTGAAAGGGTCGTTCAAACCCCAAAGGGGTCGAGACCCACGGGTTGAGAACCGCTGCTCTAGAGAGTATGTTCCCCACCACACCCTTTTCCATCCCAACTCCCCAACTGTCAGTCCCATTGTTTTCTCCTTGGGATTGTTTATCCTGTCTAACTTATATAGCTATAGCAGGAGGGGGTGGGGAGCCTATAAATAGCTCCAAGTCTGCCTGTTGACCTTTATGGATGTTTTCCTATCGAGTGTGATGAAACACCAAGCCTGAAGTCTATTTTCGGAATTCCTCGGGGACTTCATTGCTTTGCTCCCCTTGCTGCTCTGTTGCACGCCCTTTCTGTTTCACCCTGGTGGATGTGGAGGGGAGGGGGTGTCAGACTGGGCACAGTTCTCACACTGTGTCTCCAGTGTTGTTCCCCAGAGCACTATGATCAGTGAGGGGATGTTGTGTCTCCTGGTGGGGACAGCCCTACAGCCCTCTCTGTGCACTGGCTGTTCCAAGTGGGAATATCATCCTCAGGGCATGGTGGGCCAGGATGTGCTCCACTCTCACTCCTTCCCTTTTAGTTTGCTCCCATGTGCTCAGAGCAGACCCGCTCCTCTCCCTGAACTGTATCTTCAGTGCCGTCCTCTGCAGTGCATTCTTCTATGGAGGGGTCCTCATATCTGGGATTGGGGCCAGCCCTGTGTACAACACTTCTTGATAAGACTGAACTATTGAATTGTATGATATGTGGATTATGTGCCAATAAAATTAATTTTTTAAGTTAAAAAATATATACATCCAAACAGTGAACAAACATGAAAAGAAGCTCACAATCATTAGCCATCTAAACCGATGGCCATGGAGTGAATTCGGACTCATAGAGACCCTATAGGCCATAGTAGAACTGTCCCCTTGGGGTGTCTGAGATGGTAAAACTTTACACGAGCAGACAACCACATCTCTCTCCAGAGGAGTTTGAACTACTGACCTTGCCGTTAGCAGCCCGATGCTTATCCCGCTATGCCACGAGGACGCACACTGTCTGTTAAAGAGATGTAACTCAAAGCTACAATGAAAAGCCATCTTTGTCCTGATGTTTAAAAGGCAAACAACAACAAATATGACCAAGATGTAGGAGAATGGTACCACAACCATAAAAATATGGTACAACACCTTCTCAAAAAACTAGAACCAGCCCTACTCTAAGATCCAGCAATCCCACTCTTAAAAACAAAAACAGAGACAAGACAAATGCGTGCCTATGTGCACTGCTGCTTTATTCATCGCAGTAAACAAATGGAAGCAAGCAAAGTATCCATCAGCAGATGAATGGATAAGCAAACTGCGTTGCATACATACAATGGAATACTACAAAACCATAGCGAATAAAGATGAGTCTGCAAAAACATATGCTAAGATAGACCTGAGCATACTACTAAGTGGGATAAGTCCGCCACGTGAGGACAAATGTCGTATGGTCCTTGTTTTCTAAGATGAGAATAGATCAGTACAAATAGAAGTCACTGTTCATTAGTAGTTACCAGGAAGGAATGGGAGTGGGAGAATTGTGCCTCACACTGTCCAGACGAGTTATTTCGGGTGGTGGGAAAGGAGCACAGATCCTGAGTGGGTCAGCACATGTGCATGCTGTCGGGTGGCATCGAGTCTGTGTGCACAGAGAGACCCTATATACAATGGAACAAAACACTGCCGGGTCCCGTGCCATCTTCACAATGACTTACCCTCCTGTCACAGCCCCTGTGTCTATCCATTTCATTTTATACTCATTTTACCAAGCTTGCTGCCCTTCTCCGGACTAGTCTCTCCTGATAATGCGTCCAGAGTAGGTCAGAAGGCTCCCAGCCTTGCTCCAGCACCACGTTGGCTGTAATTCCTCCAAGACAGATTTGTTTGTTCTTCTGCTGCACACGCCCCTGAAATGGATAGACACAGGGGCTGTGACAGGAAGGTAAGTCATTGTGAAGATGGGCTGTGTTCCGCATGATTGGCAGCTCAAAACCACCAGCCGCTCCTCGGGAGAAAGATGGGCTCTCTGCTCCCATCAGCAGTTACAGTCTTGGAAGCCCACAGGCGGGGTCACTATGAGTCCGCATTGGTGCCACGGCAGTGAGTTTGGGTTTGGTTGTGTTCTGGATTCTGGCGGTCCACAGTCCATCCAGTCTTCTTCAACAACACACGATGCTCTCATTCCTCGCAGTCTTCTTACTCATTGTCCGCCTTTCACATGCACATGAGGTGATGAAAAATGCCATGGCCTGGGTCAGGCTCTCGTTAGTCCTCAACGTGACGTCTTTGCTCTTTAACACTTGAAAGGGGGCGTGTGCAGCAGATTTTCCCAGTGCAATATGTCGTTGACTTCTTGACTGCTGCATCCATGAGCATTGACTGAAGGGGGGCACAGGCCACAATGGTTTATGGGTACATATAGGTGCATACATCATTGGGGACAGAACTATTTATTATATAAATACAAATACATGAGTTCAGATACATATTCATCGAAGACACAAGAATGTAAGAAACATTTTCCAAGACTGATGTTCTGGATAGGAAGACTCAGGAGCAGTGTCATGGAATACCTCAGTCCATTGGCATAACACAGTTTGCAAAATTCATGATCTGCAACTTAAAGGAGGGAGTACTGTCTGACAACATCCAAGCTGGCAGCTGCCCTTCTAAGACTCAACTACAGGTCTCCACCCTCCAGAAGGAAAATAGTAAGAAAGCAATCAAAAGTACAGAGGAAAAAAATAAGTTTACATGTCTCACAGCCTCGTCTACACGGAGCTTGGCTCCCGCCACTGAGTATTCAGTAGAGACCACAGTAGTTGAGCTTGGATAGAATGTGAGAAAAATATCATGCAGAAATCAAATATTATTTTCTAAAAAGTCACCCAAGTTGTAACAGTGAAGAACAGAAGACCCCCTGAGACACTCCTTAAACCTAGAGCCAACTCCATTCCCTAAGATCACCTTGTAGCAACACAGCAGCGTGGCACTCAAAATAAAGGATAGTGCCCTGAATAAAGAAGAAATGAGAAGGCAAAGCAGATTATTATACTGAAATGTGCAAAGACCTAGAGTTAGAAAACCAACATTCAAAAAAGGAAAAGAGAACCAATATGGAAGAGCACACGCAGCGTGTCTTAAACTGAAAGAACACAAGAAAAAAGTCAAGCCGTGAGCTGCGATATTGACAGACTCTATCGGCAAAATAGATGGTGCTGGAAGCATCAAAAGGAGGTGCAAAGAAAGCACTGAGTCACTATACCAAAAAGAGCTAGTCCGTATGCCACTATTTCAGGAGGCAGCATGTGGTAAGAATCAGTGGTGCTGAGGAAGAAGTTCAAGCTGCACGGAAAGCATTCGCCAAAAGCAAAGCTCCAGGAGTTGATGGAACATCAATTGAAATGTTTCAATAAGCTGATGGAGCGCTGGAAGCACTTACTCATCTATGCCAGGACATTTGAAAGACAGCTACCTGGCCAACTGACTGGAAGAGATACATGTGTGTACCCATCCCAAAGAAGTGTGACCCAACAGAATGATACATGTGTGACCCAACAGAATGCTCAAATGATAGAGTGATATCATTGGTATTACATGCAAAATTTTTCTGGAGATCAAGCAGCTGGCAGAGGTTTAGGCCAGATTCAAAAAAGGAAATGGAGCAAGGGATAGATTATTGCTGGTGTCAGATGGATCTTGGCTCAAAGAAGAGAATTCCAGAAAGCTGTTTATGTGTGTTTTATCGACTATGCAAAGGCATTGGACTGTGTGGAACAAAGTAAACTACGGACAACCTGGAGCAGAATGGGGATTCCAGGACACGTCATTGTGCTCATGGGGAAGTTGTATGTGGATCAAGAGACAGTTGGGCGAACAGAACAAGGGAAAGCTCCATGGTTTAGACCCAGGAAAGGTGTGTGGTGACAGGGTTGCAGCCTCTCACCATGTTTATTTTATCTGCATGTCGAGCAATGCATCAGAAAACCGGGATTATATGAAGAAGAATGTTGTATCAGGATTGGAGAAAGGCTTATTAACAACCTGCAATATGCAGATAACACAACCTTGCTTGCTGAAAGTCAGGAACACTTGAAGCATTTGCTGATGAGGATCAGGGATGGCAGCCTTCTATAGGGATTACGACCCGATATAAAGAAGACCCAAATCCTCACAACCGGACCAGTAGGTGACCTCATTATACGCGGAGAAAAGGTTGACGTTGTCGAGCATGTTGTCTTGCCTTAGGTGAATCTGCTGCACATGACTTCTTTAGAGTGCTGAAAAGCAAGCATGTTACTTTAAGACTAAGGCGCACCGGAACCCAAGCCATGGCATTTCAGTTGCCTCATATGCATGTGAGAGTTAGACTTAGAATAAGGAAGACTGAAGAAGAATCTATGCATTTGAATTGTGGGGCTGGAGAAGAATATTGAAAGTACCATGGACTGCTCGAAGGACAAACTGGTCTGTCTTAGAAGTGCTGCCACAGTGCCCCTTAGAGGCAAGGATGGTGAGACTTTGTCTTACATACGTTCAGGAGAGACCAGTCCCGGGAGGACATCCTGCTTGGTAAAGCAAAGGGCAGCAAAGACAGTGCAGGCCCTCAAAGAGGTGGACGGACACAGTGGCTGCAATGAAGGGCTCAAACCTAAGAACAATTAGGAGGATGAGTCAGGGCTGGGCAGCGTTTCATTCTGTTGTGCGCAGGGTCTCTGTGGGTGAGAGCAGACTCGGTGGCACCTAACAACAGCACCCTAAGATCAGTGTTCTACTTCAAACCCACCAGCAGGAAGCCTGAAGCCGGCAGCACCGGGAAGGGAGCAGTCTGTAATTAAAGAGGATGTTGACATTGTTGTGATAAGTGTGCCCATGTCGCTGAACAACTTGGGTGCAACTAGTTTGCTGTGTTAAAGGTTCCCCCCCCAAAAAAACCCACAATAAATTCGCATAATAATAGCAAAAAGGAGAAGAGGTGAAACCACAAAGGAGAGTGCATATTTCAGTTTATTGTTGCTCAAGGGCAGCCATTACAGAAAACTCCCTGTTGTGTCTAGCTTACTTCCGACATAGATCTGCATATGAATGAAAATGTTCACACTTGAGCCTTTGAAAACTGTATCAGCTGGCCTTCTTTAAGCAAAAGAAGGCTTCCAGTGGAAATCGTCTATCAAATCAAGGAACTGCTTGTAATTTGTATTAGAAAAGCATCTTTACATCTTCTCTCTGGCTACAGTCTGCAATATACTCTCACAACAGCAGTACTTCTAATCCTCTCTCTCTTCCTCCACCCCGGGACAGGAGGAGGGTGAAAGGCAATAGAGGAAAGAAGTAGGAAGCAAAAGCTATTTATAGAAGTATAGCTATAGGAATGTATATATGTAACTATGTTCATTTATAATGAAAGGGTTAGAGGCCAATGTACTTATATTTATGTTAAGTATCCAAATAGTAGATGGACTTTGGGCCTCTACTCAAGGCTTCCCTAAATACAAGAAAACTTTGTTCTAATAACCTGGCACTCTTTTATACTCACCTTTTCTACAAGATCACTGAAGACAAAATGGGTGCATAAGCAAATGTGGTGAAGAAAGCTGAAGGTGCCGGGCTATCAAAAGATATAGCATCTGCCTTGAAGGTAAACAAGCAGCCATCTAGCTCAGAAGCAACAAAGCCCACATGGAAGAAGCACACCAGCCTGTGTGATCACGAGGTGCCGAAGGGATCAGTTATCGGGCATCAAAGAACAAAAAAATCATATCATTGTGTACTCACCTCCATGATATGATCGCTGAAAACAAATGGATGCATAAGCAAATGTGGCAAAGAAAGCTGATGGAGCCCGGCTATCAAAAGATATAGTGTCTGGGGTCTTAAAGGCTTGAAGGTAAACAAGCAGCCATCTAGCAGGGAAACAAATAAGCCCACATGCAAGAAGCACACCAACCTGTGTGATCATGAGGTGTCGCTGAGATCAGGTATCAAAAGATCCAAAGCAAACAATTATATCTATGGGAATTGGGGCGTGGGGGCAGAGTGGAGGCCCAAATCCCATCTGTAGACAATTGGACATCCTCCACAGAAGGGTTACAAGGAAGGGATTATTCAACCAGGGTGCAGGTCAGCACCAACGAAACACACATCATTCTGGGGCAGGGAATGTATGGATGTGCTTTATACAATTGATGTATGTATATGTATGGATTGTGGTAAGAGTTGTATGAGTCCCTAATAAAATGTAAAAGAAGAAAAGAGAAAAAAATGATTAGGGCAAAGACTGTACAGATGTGCTTTATACAATTGATGTATGTATATGCATGAACTGTGAAAAGAATTGTATCAGCCCCAATAAATTGTTATAATAAATAAATTTTTTAAAAATGGAAAAAAAAACACATCATTCTGCTAGTTCCTGAGTGTGTCCTCCCTCTCACTACCATGACCCAGTTCTACCTTACAAATCCAGCTAGACTGGAGAACACACATTGGTACAGATAAGAGCTCTCGACACATGGAATTCAGGACAGTTAAACCCCTCAGAAAAAATAGTGGAAGTAGTAATATCATGAGGGTAAGGAAATGGTGTGTTGGGGGTAGGGGGAGAAAGGGGAAACACATCACATGATTAATAACAGAAATGTGAGTGAAGGGAGACAACAGACAGTATAAGACAGAGAATAATAATTGATCAAGGATTCACAGGGTGGGAGGGGGAAAGAGGAGCTGATAGCAAGGGTTCAAGTCGAAAGAAAATGTTGATGGCAGCATATGTACAAGTGTGCTTAATACAATTGACAATGGCTTGTCATGAGATTTGTCAGAGCCCCCCAATAAAATGATTAAAATAATAATAATAAAAGTAAATTTTTGGAAATTAAAAAAAGACGCACAGTTTCCTATTTGTACAACTACCTGCTCAACTCAAAAGTGGAGCTCCCTGATCCATATGTACTCCTGATTTTTATTACTCTTATTAATCTATTTCCCTTGGATATGGCTTACAGCCATATAAAATCTGTGTGTCCATCTTTCAGTTCCTGTGTGTTAATGGTATTACTTTTACTACGTGCCACTAAATACAAGTTCCCTTTAAAACAATTATATTATGCCCACCAGCATAAACATCTTTCTGCACCCATCAGTATAGTCTGATCACCCATGTTAGGCTTTTATAGTTTTATCAGGGCATTTTATGCACCACTGCCCATCAAAATTCAATTTAAATCCTTCATCAGGCCAGTGGCACTTACAACATTGAGCTGATACCCCTGGCCCATTGTTATGGAGTCTTTAGCCATGACAGCCCAATCCAAATCCTATCCTTAAAATATTACTTTAACTGCCAACTGTGTATTTCCCATGTCCTTCTTTCTCAACCAGTGGTCTAGACTTTCAGGATAACAGTTGAAAGTATTAAAACAGTGGCCCACGGTACTTCGTTTGTTTTTCCTGTTCAAGGCTTTACTATCATTTTAGACTGATCCCAGATTTCTTCTGATTCCATCCTTCATTCCCACGTATGCGCCACAGGTGGGAAGCAGTCATAGAACAGAAGGGAGAGTTTGGGGAAGATTCTGATCACCCCTTAGAGGTATGCTACACGAAGCGTCCATCTGGAGTAGAACAACAGAGGCGACACAGTCTATAGCTAAAAAGAAGTGAATCTTCAACCAGATAATTCCGGCGCTCCCAATTTACAGCGTGCATGCTGTGGATTAAGTGAAGACCTGTAGCAATGTAATTTTTTAATTAGGAAAAATCCAGGGCTATCTTACTCTATGAGGATAAGGTAAAAATATTGCTACAAAAGCAGAAATCTTTATTTTTTAAAATTTATCAAACTATGAAGCCATCATTTTGCAACACCCCCCCCCCCCATCTATGTCTGTATACTCCTGAAAGCAGTATTCTCTGACACTTCCCAGAAAAATTATCTGCTCACTGATTTACATCCTGTCCTGGAGGCAGTCTTCTTGCCATGGAGGGACTCAATTGTGTTCCTTTCCAATGTTCTATGAATTTGAGGAATTCGAGGACAGCACCAGAGCTGGGGGGAAGAGGAAGTAAGGTTTTTCTAAGAAATTCTCATGGGCCCCGCCTTCATTTTCTTCGAAGAGTGAGCCAGGTGCATTGTAATGGTAGGAAACTTCCCTGATTTAACTTTCCTGGCCTTTTTCTCACCAAAGCAGTTTCCCATTTTCTTAAAATGTCTTCCCAATAAGTCACTGTGACCAACCTCTTGTCCTTCAGGAAAATCTATCAAGATTATCCCTTTGAGATATATTAAAAAAAAAACAAAAACCAGTCACCGTAATCTTCTGAGTTGACCCCTCTGCCTTGAGTTTCACTGGCCCAGCAGATGCCCCTCCCCGAACTCATCCCTGTGGTAAAATAACCAACCACTTAAGATCCAAAGGGCAGTAATCACCCAATGGCAAAGTCAGGAAGGTTAGGGAAGAAGGAGGAACAGAAATGGGAAACGGGGAGAAAACGGAGTCAGTGAGTCCATTGATGAGATTACAGTGAGGGAAACAAAATGTGTGGGGACTGTTGGTTGTAAAACTGATCGTCTGCTCCATAAACCTGCATCTAATTCACACGCAA
The DNA here is from genome assembly GCF_050624435.1 of Tenrec ecaudatus. Classification (NCBI taxonomy): domain Eukaryota; kingdom Metazoa; phylum Chordata; class Mammalia; order Afrosoricida; family Tenrecidae; genus Tenrec; species Tenrec ecaudatus. The sequence goes on along the minus strand of NC_134546.1, from coordinate 20,440,554 downwards.
AAAAAGGTTCAAAGCAAAGCAAAAAAGCCACTGTTTTGACTGTACCTTTTCCAAGACACTAAGGAATCAGACTAGGACAAGTGTATTGCTGAGAGGACTCACGGGTCACCGCTAATCACAGAGACGTGTTGAAACACATTGCCGTGGGGACTGGAACGTTGGTGGCGCTACTTTTTCACTTTCTCTTCGTGCTTGATGCCACAGATGCTGTATTGTTCCAAAACACTCCTTTCAAGCAACTAGCAACAGCCAACTAGTCCTCCATAGGATACTAGCCTGAGGTCAAAGGGCATTTTTTGGAGTGCACCTCTACTATCTGATTTTGACAGGAGCCCTAGTGGTGCAATGGTTAAGCGCTTGGGTGGTAACCCTAAGTCAGCAGTTCAACCCAGTCCCGCACGCCTCAGGAGGAAGCTGAGGCAGTCCACTCCCATCAAGGTTTACAGCCTTGGCACTTCTAAGGGGCAGTTCGACTTTGCCTATACGGTGGTTATGCGTTGGAATCAACTAGACAGAAGTGGGTTATCAGATCTCACCTCAATTTTTTTTAATAATATGAGAAGAGTAACGGTGCCTATGTCTCACAGGGTTGTCGTGAAGACAGATGTGAAGCACTGAGCGATGCTCAGCACCTAGTAAGCGGTCCATACATTCAAGTTCCTATTATAGCTGTGCTTGGTCATTTTTACTATTATCCCCTTACGTTTTTCATCCTTTCTCTGGTCCTGAGAATTGGAATAGAAGTTTCTTTTGTAGCGAAGTATAACTTGAAAGAAAACAAGAAAGGAAGAAAAGAAGAAAGCAAGAAGGAACTATTCGGACTTCACTCGGAAGTGAAATTCCAATATTACATCTTGTACTTGTACCTATTTCCCAGGGATAAACCCGTTTTCTCATTTCTTGTTGCCCAGGGACATTGCTGCCAGGAACTGCCTTTTGACCTGTCCAGGTCCTGGAAGAGTGGCCAAGATTGGAGATTTTGGGATGGCCCGAGACATCTACAGGTGAGCAAAGCTTGCCCGACTAGCCTTCAAAGCCTGTCTCCTCAGCTTCGTCCCCTAGAGAGAAGGGCGTGTAGCTGCTTGTGGCTTAATAGTCATGTTCTGGTTCTTGGTCGATTTTGCTCCTCAAAGCGCATTGCATTTCTTTTCAGACTGCGGGAACTGTCATCAGTGTCCACGCCTGATGAGAGAGCTGGCCTAATGAGAGACCCGCGCTGCTTGCAGTTGTGGGCAGCGAGGTCTTAATTAGGTTGTCTTTCACATTCCTACTCGCCCATAGGCTGCATATTCTGCGCCACAGAATCACTTGAGTACTTGCTTTGGAAAAATAACTGCAAAGTGAGCTTTATTTAGCTTATGCAACCCTTTTCCTCAATGCTGAGGGAAATACTCAACCCCTATACCTTTTATCACCCAAGGCAAAAGCATCCCACAACGGACAAGACCCTGGGACGAGCTCCTGTGTCTTCTTTCCCTTCATCTGTAGACCAGGTCAAAGGTCCACGGGTACCTGGCTCAGCTTCCTTTCCTGTTTACATAGTCCCAAAGCTGAGTTTCTAAAAGACCAGAAATCATTCTATTCTCTACTTTTTCTCTTCTCTTCCCAATCCCTGGGCTCTTCTTTGTACAATTATCCACCGCATTGATTTGATGTACTGCTCGAGTCGGGCCAGTCACTCTCCTCCATGACACTGATGAAACCTTCCCTACTCCGCCACCTGTCTACCTGTCCATCGCAGAGGGCGTGGGCGGCTCTGATGCTGAGCTTCCATGCTAACATGGACTAGGAAGAAAGGCTTCACAATCCACTTCCTAAAACCAGACCATCCGTGAACGCCCTCTGGATCACAATGATATCATCATGAACAGTGTCTTCTCCCATGGGGTGGCTGGGAGCCAGAACCAACACTACAACTGGTAACAACAATAATCCCAATGGGGAGAATGGGGAATGGTGACTAAAGATAGCTTTGGAGAGTGAAAGAGATTGATCCAAACACCCCTGCATTTCTATAGGGATGAGAACTCGCACCTGGAGTCCCAGCGCATGGAAGACCATGAGACAGCACTGTTCTAACTTCCGGTCCCACAGACCCTCCGATCCACCCCATTGCTTGGCTCCGCTCTGTTTTGCCTTTTACCACGCACAGAGCTCAGCACTCCCTCACCCTCTGAGACTCCTGAGAGGGCCCACAGTTTCAAACCGGAATTTTTCAGCGAGTCTTAGGAAGCCCTTCTGATCTGACTCCTCCTTTCCACCTTTGGCTCTGACAACTCCCCAACTCTAGGCTTCAACCGCCCCAAATTACGTGCAGTGAGCCCTGTTCCCCCATACGCCCCGGGCAATTTCCTGCGTCCACCATGGTCTTCTGGGAGAGCTTCCTTACTGCTCAGCTCCTTCACTTCCCCTTCAGGAAGCTCTCCCTGACCCTCCCTTCACCCCACGTAGAATGCATCTGTTATTCCACTGTGCCACTGAACTTGGTATCTGGCTGTAACTCTGAAGTATCATTGTTCACATGTGTTTCTTCTACTGAATCTCCTTGCAATGGAGGGTGGTGCTTAGGTGCCTTCCAATCAGTTCCGACTGGTAGAAACCCCCACACAAAACAGAATGAAGGACTCACCGCTCAGGCCGCCGCCCCTCTCACGATCATTGCTGTGTCTGCCTCCATTACTGCGCCCATCCCACCCCATCTTACTCAGGAGATTTCTCTCTCCTCCTGTCCTTCCACTTGACCCAGCCTGATGCTCCTCTCCAGGGACTCGACCCTCCTGACAACATCCCCAAAGTCACGAGAAGTCTTGCCGCCAGCCCTTCCAGGTAGCACGCCGGCTGCTGTTCTTCTAAGACAGACTACTGTGTTCTTTCGGCAGCCGTTGGTAGCTTCAATATTCTTCATCAACACCTGAACTTGAATTCCTCACTCTTCCATAGTCTTCCTTCCTCACTGGCCAGCTTCCACAGGCATGTGAGACCACAGAAACGACCATGGCTTAGACTAGGTGCCCCCTAAACCCCCGAGTGACACCTTAGCTTTTGTAACCCTTTAAAGAGGTCAACCAGTGCCCGACGCAATTGGTCATTTGATTTCTTGATTGCTGCTTCCATGAGGAAATGAAAGGAAAATTACATCCCTGGTGATCATGTCCCTCTTTTCTCCACATGTGGTGGTGGTGCTTCTGGTCCAGGTGTGAGGATTTCTGTGTTCTCCAGGTATCATCCATAGGCTGCAGTCTTTCCCTTTCTTCAGTAGGTGTCTCAAGACCTCTCTGCTTCTAGCAAGGAGTGGCAGCCACATGTCGCTGTTATAAGTTCTGCTCCCATCCTGATGCCGACCACTTCTTCAAATAGTCCCTCTTCTCTGATGATTTGCTTGGCATAAGGATGGTGAAAGGATACAGCCTGGACACAGGCCTTCTGACTTTAAGCCATGAAGTAGTCCCTGGTCCTGTTCAAAGGGAATGACTATGACTCTCTGATACTCTCTGTCTGAAGGAGTACCTTAGACACGCTGGAGCCTCGGTGCATGTATCCTGATGCAATGAACTAGTTTAGATAGCTGGCTAGGGATGCTGCCTTCCGTAACACATCCAAACTGGAAAACGCAGGGCAAGGCGTGCAGTTGCCTTAAAGAGCATAGGAGCTCATTCGTTTTTATTAGTGATCTCATTCGTGTAACTCGTTATTTTTCCAATGCCTGTGTTGCACAAGTGTGCCGGGAAGGCTCCACAAAGAAATGAGACACGAGTCGTCTTGCGATTTGGATTTCCCATTCCTGCAGATCATCAGGAATAGGCTGTACTTACGAAGGTGGAGCAGTGCTATTCCATAGGAGTTATGATAAACAAAACCCAACAGGGGATCCGAACCTCTGCCAGGGGCTACTTTACTCCTTGCACAGGTCTTTTTGTTCATGGCTCTAGCAGGCGATTTTGTCTCCGATAAAATGACCCCAAAGTTCTCCCCTAGATGATCTGTGTTCCTGAGCTCCCCTCTGGAATTGCCAACAGGTGAGTGTTGATGAGCTAGTGACTGGGTAGATTCCTTATTGCCGCCTTCCCTGCCCGAGCTGCCTGGCGGTGCTCCTGCTTAGTGCCCTCTCCTGAGTCACCTGTGGTTTTCCTCCCCTCCCCCACAGAGCGAGCTACTACAGAAAGGGCGGGTGTGCCATGCTGCCAGTTAAGTGGATGCCCCCAGAGGCCTTCATGGAAGGAATATTTACTTCTAAGACAGACACATGGTGAGTCTCGCAGCAGCCCGCCCTGTCCTCGGTGTTGCCGTCAGCTTGAAGGTGGTGTTCTTTGGCCAGATAACGCCTCACTCTTGACTGGGAGGCCCCCGAGGAAGGAGGAGAGTGTATCTTGATATGGGATGATCTAGAGGTCTTCATATAAAGTGAAGGGTCTGCCTATTGATTATTCAAGAAAAAATGAAAGAAATGGTGCTGGTAGTAGAGAACTGAACAGGAGGCACTATGAGGATGGAAAGGCCAAGCTCCTGCCGACCCAGAAAGGCTTGGCCGCTGTGCCGCAGTGAATTACGTAATTTGGCTCTTCCAGCCCTGATCTTTGTAACTCCCACCAAAAGGCAGCGTGGAACCAGGCAAATCAGGTACATGGAAATCTGGATATAAAATGAGTCATCTCAGAAGCAGGAACTGGGGGAAATCTCACTGCCATCAAGAAAGAATATTCAGCAGTGGAACATGTCCTTTGGACCCTAAGATTCCCGAGAGCTGAACTGCTTCAGTCCAGGATACACAAATATGATGACGGGAGAACACCGGAGAAATGGTGGCAGCAGAGGTGACATACCAAGAGCCAGGGCACCAAACAGAGCAACAAGCTCCCCAGCCCACAGAGCAAGTGGGAGTGCCGCCAGGCACTTAATTGGGAGAGCTGGGTGTGGTGGCCTACAGAGCTAGAGCTGAGTGCCTTCCAGGTGAGCTTTATGGCAGAGTGGCATGCCCGTTGGGCACTTTATCAGCAGTGCTAAAGAGATTTTTTTTTTAAATACACTTACCTAGGCAGAGCAAAGACCAAGGGGACATGTGAATAAGAGACTGAGGACTAGAGAGAGGCATGTGTGTGTGCACAGCTGAGCAGAAGCTTTCCTGACTGGAAGGACTATATCCTGAGGATCTCTGAACCTGAACTGTAACCTGCTACCTTCTCTAATAGACATTGTAATCATGAATGTGGTGTGTGAGTTCTATGCGGTCATTGCAGTGATTTTTTTTAATCTGGCAGAAAAGCAGGGAGTGCAATTGGTGAAGAGGGTTGGAGGTTGGAGGCATGTTTGAACTCTACTTCATGGGAACCAGCCTGGGGTTAATGCTGCGCTTCCTTCTTCTTCCCGTGTGAAACCAAGGGGTCAGCGGCCGGCCCTACACCTTTTCTCCAGCCACAGAGCCTGGCATAGTTGCTTTATGGGGAAGCTGAGAAGGGAGAGGCCTGGGACTGGCGGAGCTACAGGTGTAGCACATAGACAGACCATCTGCCTGCATCCCACAAGGCTGTTTGTTATCAGCTCGCGCAGGCATTGCTTTCTTCAGCAAACAGTGGGCGCTGCTGTGTGTCAAGCCAGTAGTCAGGAATGCTGTGGTGCTCTGGACTCGGCAGTGGACGAGACAGTCCGCCGCGATGATGCCCACATTATAGAGGAGGAACAGACAGTGAACGAGTAGCACAATAAACCTCACACCCACCCCACCCCTCACAGGGCAGCCTACGCACTGCACAGGGCCCAGCCTCCAAGCCAATGGCGAGAGCAGTAGACTGCCCAGAATCGAGTCTGTCCAAGTAAGGGTCTATATCGGGGGCCTCAGCAATACTCAGGATATAAAACTCAGCAGGAAAACCAAGAGTGAAAAAAGAAGATATAATTTTAAAAACTGGAAAGTCTGTGGACAAATAATAGTATTAGGAAGTTCCTGGCCAAAGCAGCATTCAGGACCCGAAATGTGACCTTCGGGACCCAGGAATTGGCGCTACTGGAATCTCGACATAGGAGTGTCGAAAAGGGGAGCATCAGTTGTAAGTCTGTTTAAGGGTCCTCTTTGGCTGATTCCATCACTCCCTGGCCGACCCTTACCACCAGCGCAACAGTGGGGTCCCTTTCTGAAGAGATGAGAGATGTTAGAACAGGGAGAGTGGACGGGTCCCCTTGCCATCAGCAAGACATTTCATAAAAGCCTCCTTGCTTCAGTGTGTATGCTCCCCTTGCTCCTCTGGGCACCAAGAACACTCAGAGCCAAACGAGACATCAGAAACATCCTCTCTGGAGAAACTGGCCCATTAAGGGAAAAACTAGAGCTCATGATGGCTGAGGTTGCCCATGCAATGAACTGAATACTGGCCAGCCAATGTTATCAGATCCCCATCCCTGGACCTGTAGTCCTTATTACATAAGGATGAATTTTCAAGTGTGATTGAGTTAAGGGTCTTGACAAAGAGAGATTCTCCTGGATTATCTGGGTGGGTCCTAAATGCCATTACAAACTCACTGCCGTCGAGTCATTGTGACTCATAGCGACCCCCTGTGGGTTTCCGGGACTGTAACTGTGTATAGAATAGAAAGCCCTGTCTTTCTCCCACGGAGCTACTGGTGGTTTCGAACTGGTGACCATGTGGTTCGCGGCCCAACGTGGAACCACTACACTTCCAGATCCATATAAAATAGAGACCAAGGGAGATTTCACACATACAGAAGAGGAAGATCAATAATGTGCCCACAAATGCAGAGATTGGAGTGAGGCAGCCACAAGCCGAGGAATGCCAGCAGTCATGGGCCAAAGCAGAATAAAGGCTGATTTCTACCCTGTGGCTCTAATTTCAGACTTCAAATCCCCGAGAGGGAAACCTGTCTGCTGTTTCAGGACATCAGGCTCAAGGTCATTTGTTGCAGCGGCTGAGTCGGACAGCCCTAGAGTGATGTCTACTGTGAACAGGGCTCACTGACATGGGACTGCCAATCGGCCTTTCAGTATCAGTCTGAAAATAAATCTCAATCAAAAATCACCAAACATTTGAGGGGGAAATACTGTTATTACAAAGAAATCAAGCCTATAAAAAAGATCGTCCCACAAGGCAAACTCCCGGCCATTGACTCGATGCCACCTCGTCTCGACCCTGTAAGACAGGTTAGAACTGCAGCTGTTTACAGGAGTAGAGAACCCCGTCTTTCTCCTGTGGGGCAGCTGGTGGTTTCAAACTGCGAGCCTTGCGGTTGAGTTAGCAGCCCAACACATAAAGCTTCGGAAAAGTTTGGGTTGGGTTTGGTTTGCAACAGCTACACTTGGTTTTTGTGGGGTTTTTTGTTTTTCACTTTTTAAAAAAGTGTAATAGTTTTATTGGTATATAAATTCACAGGGAAAGTTTTTGAAAACCAGGAGACTCAAACTCACTGCCCTTGGGTTGATTCTGATTCATAGCGACCCTACAGGACAGGGTAGAATTGCCCCTATGGGTTTCCAAAACTAACTCTACGGGAAGAGAAAGTCTCATCTTTAGTAAACGACAGTATCCTCAGAAAGCCATATGACTGCCATGATAGACAAGGACAAAACGTTATTTAAAACTGCTCATCCTAGGGGGCAGGAGGAGGGTGTACTTAAGCCCTAGAAATAAAAATACAATCAAGCCCCGAAAGTAGTGGAGCCCAACTCCCCGCTCAGTAAGAGTGACTTGTGCCTAGCGTCTTCCTTCCAGGGTGTCCAGTGTGGAAACACAGGTGGGGGTGGGGAGAGGGGTGCTGCCCCCTGGAGAAATCTGACCACCAGCCCAGCAGGCAGGGGGCAAGGTCAGCCTCCACAGCGACCTCAGGTGGATAGCACGCATCCTGCACAGGATCTGCTCAACAGCTGCTTCACCTCAGTGGTCTTCTTCCTGAAACCCCAAATCTGTCTCACTGTGAGAGAATACTGTCACAGACCCCAATTGTGGGGCATTCCACAAAACACCTGGCCAGTACTCCTCATAACTGTCAAGGTCATCAAAACAAGGAAGGTCTGAGACGCCTGCACAGCCAAGAGGAGCCAGAGGGGACATGACGATGAACTATAAGGAGGTTCCCGAGATAGGATCTGGGACAGAAAAGAGAAACTAAAAAATCTAAATAGAGCATGGGTATTTAATAAAGTGGTGATCATAATGTATTGATATTGGTGTAGTGATTAGAACAAATGTAGCATTCTAATACAAAATGTTAGTAAGATGAAGAAACTGGGATGGCATAAGGAGCCCTGTCGGTCAGCGGGTTAGGCTTTGCTGCTAACTGAAATGTTGGCAGTTCAAATCCACCCCCAGCTGCTCCTTGGGCAGAAGATGAGGCTGTGTGCTCCCGTAAAGACTGACAGTCTCAGGAGTTCTGAGGGCAGTTCTAGGCCGCCCTACAGGTTCACTGTGAATAGAAATATACTCGATGACAGTGAGCTTGCTTTGGTTGAGGGTATGGGATCTACAACAACTTTCTGTACTATTTTCAAATCTTTTCTCTACATTTAAACGGCCCTAAAATGAAATTTATATTTTCATATGATGTTAAAACTACAAAAGCTAGTAGGAAGTTTAGAAGACAGAGTTAAACTTCTAAAAATACAAAGAAACTATTTTTTTAAGATGAGCTATAGGAATCAAACAATAAGAAACTTAAGAGGATGAGAAGAATGGATCCAATTAACTGACAAGTACCCCCAAATTTAAAAACCTATCATGATGTCAATTCCAACTCATAGAGTCACGACAAAACGAGGTAGAACTACCCTTGTGGGTTTCCGAGGCCCTTTATGGGAGTAAAAACCTCATCTTTCTCCCACAGAGCAGTTAGTGGTTTTGAACTGCCTATTGCATAACCCACTCCAATATCAGCAGTGGCTAACAAAAAGGAGTCACAAAAAGAGTGAACAGAGAAAAGAAGGGAATAAAAATAGCTAAGAAGCGATTTCAGGATAATATCCCAGAACCAAAGGACATAAGTTTCCAGGATGAGCATGTTCACCAGGTGCCAAGCACCACGGATAAAGAGATCCACACAAAGCCCAGCATCATGAAGTTTCAGATCAATGCTGACAGTAAAGTAAAAATAAGAAATCGTAAAAATGGGTCCCAGATAAAAGATGCTGCTGGGAGGTGCTTGGAGGTCAGTTCTGACTCCTAGCAACCGGAGGCCTCGCAGGATGAAATGCTGCCCCATCCTCACGGGTGCTGCTCTGTTTGAGCCGCAGCCGCTGGGTCACTCCATCTCAGTAAGAGGCTTCCTCTTTTTCGTGAGATCCTCTTCTTCTCCCCATTGTGGCTTCTCCACAGCTTCTCCCCATTAACTGTCTCAAGAGCAATATGGGAAAACAAGGTAAGAATGCATAAAAGTCACAGACATTCTCAGAGCTTCTTAGTCGTGCAGGGCAGCTGGGGCTGTGATACAGAGCAATGGCTTTGACGACAGAAAGGAGCTCCCCCACAGTTTTAGACGCTAGACATCCGACATGGACAGAGGAGGCAGGGTCCAAGCAGGCAGGGCCTTAAAACCCAGGTGAAGGGATGCAGATTTGATTCTGGGCACAGTGGGAGGCTAGTGCCGGGTGGTAAGCAGGTGTGTGGCATGGCCCTGGTTTTTAAAGGATCATTCAAACTGCCATTGGAACTAGATGGGAGTAAGGCAGGTGAACATGGGAAGCCAGGTAGGAGCCTACTGCCAAGTTCTAGGTGAATGGGGAACAAACGAGGCTTGGCTTAGTGGTAATAGTGGAAGGCATGAAAAAATGGTCAGAGGCAATGCCGATCTTGAAACATGGTTAACAGGATTTGCTGAGTGACTGGCTTGGAACGGGGCCATCGCCCACGTTTCTGGCTTAAGTAAATGGATGGACAGGGGTGCACTGAGGCACAGGAAAGAAAAGGCAAGAACAAATAGCATGGTACAGAGTGTTCTCTTTGGACCCGTTGCCTCCACGGCTGCTCACAGGCAAGTGGAGAGGTGGAGCTGGCATTTGATTCCGGGGCCCGACGCTCAGGGACCACAACAGGAGGAGTCCACCAACAGGACATCTGTCTACAGTGCAGGAGCTCGGGGTTCCCATTTTCCCTCAGGGCTGCCCCTCCCTCTAGCCTACCTGGAGGTCATCTTCCACCTTCCCAGTGAGGAAGAAACAAAACGAAATGTAGCTTTCGAAAGCTGGTCACAAGCCCAGTCGGCCTAGTGCATCCTTTTGAACCCCTTCAATCAGTTGTTACCCACAGATCCGGCCATTAAAAGCACTCAGCCATCGGGTGTCCTGCTTGTGTCATCTCAGAGCAAGTTTATTTGTGAAAGCAGCAGGTAGTCCTCTGAAGCATTGCTGTCATTTGATTTTGTATTCTTTGGGTGTAAGCTTTCGGCGTGTGGCTCCTTGTTAGGGCAATCTAGTAGGAGTTAAAGAGCCCTGGGGATACTGTCAGGCACTCACTAGACTGCTAACCACAAGGTCGATGGTTCAAACCCACCAGCCAACCTGTGAGAGAACCAGGAGGCTACCTGCTCCCATAATGGCTTTTACCACCTTGGAAACGGAGTCGGTGACAGTGGGTGGGGTGGGTTAATAGGGCCTAAACAACCAGCGGGCACATTAAATAAAAGATTTACCTTTTCTGTCAGCTGTCAGGTTGCTAAGGAACGTCGGTGTTATCGTGGGCTATGAGTCGGGCTGCTAATCACAAGGTCGCTGTTTCAAAGCTAATGAGCCCCTCCATTGGAGAAAGATGAGGCTTTCTGCTGTTGTAAAGTTTTACCACGCCCCAGGGTCAGCTCTCCTCTGTCCTGCAGGGTCACTGAGCTAGATTTGCCTGGTGGCAGTGGATTTTTGGGGGGATACAGTTCATATACGTACAGATTTATTCCAAACAAAAATGTTTCAATGTGTCTTTGCATTCAGTAAATTGTTACAGATGAGTTCTCCATAATGTAATTGTCTTAGCCTTATTAGGATGCTTTCATAGACATGTGTTGGACTCCAACTTCATTCTAGCCCCAATCTAAGAACAATTGGTTCTTATGACATGGCCTTGCTCCATGCTCACCCTCATGAAGAGATCACTGAAGACATGGGTGCTACAGCAAAGTGTGGTGAAGAAACTAGATGATGCCCGGCTATCAGAAGGAACAGCATCTAGTCTTACAGGCCTGTCTTCAAAGCAGCAGCCATCTACTTAGCCATCAACTAAGTCCACATGGAAGATGCACCCGTCTTTGTGATCCAAGGATTGTAAATAATATCTTCCAAATTGGAAGGAGGGAATGGTAGCTGAGCTTAAATTGTGAACACCTGGTTTGCAGAAGGCTCTGGAGACCGTGGAAGCCCAAAACCCATTTGCAGGATCCACACCCTCTAATCATAGTCAAGAGATGTGAATATCCTTGTTATCAGACAGAATATTGTAGAGATGATTATAGTAGAGATAGGTTAAAATATAACATCAAATTTAATCCTTTTGATCCACTTAAAAGTTTTATCCGTTTTGTTTTGTGTTTGTTTTTGTTTAAGTGGAGGGGAGATACATGTGGATTGAGCCTCGAGTGAATTCCCTCTGACCACAGGCCAGGAATACAAAGGCTCTTGCTCTCTTGGAAAGGGGATTATGACAGATGTGGTCAGGTTAAAATCTAACACCTTATCATTTGAGCTCCCCTTTGACTCATTTTAAAGCTGTTCTAGTTTTTAATACCTGCATCGGGGAAGCAGGCAATCTGTAGGTAGAGGAATTAAAAGATCTGTGAGCTAGGCATTGGGTTATGAACCTCAAGGTTGGCAGTTCAAATCTAGCGGCCACTCTGGGGGAGAAAGATGAGGCTATCTGTTCCCATAAAGATGGTCTTGGAAACCCTCCACAGAATCCTTGAGGGGGAATGGACTTGATGGCAGTGGCTTTGTTTTTGATAACCTTCTCTTGTCTCAGCATCTTGTTGTGACGGTTCGTTGCAGTCTAGTTGATTCTGACCCATATGTTCAGAGTATAATTGGTCCCTAGGATCTTTCAGGAGCAGATCTTCTGAAGGGAATCTGGGTGGGAGCCAGCTCATTTGCACCACCCAGGGACTGCCTCGGACTACACAAAACAACAGAAAAGACCTGTGTTCCAATCTGGTTCATAAGGACCCTATTCCAGAGCCCCTACCCCATAGTGTTGTCAATGCTGGACCTCTGCAGTAGCCAGACTGCCAGGTAAACAGTTCTCCCGAGGAGTGGCTGGTGGGTTGGCAACAACTGCACTGCACCAGATAGCCTTTGTCTCCAATTGGTTGGGATCTCTGCTCCAGCCTTCGCACCTGAAATATAGATCAGATGTCCTTACCGTTCGACATTCTCACCAGCAGAACAGAACACAAGGGTTCAGACCCCTCCACCTCCTCGCTAACAGCTCTGTTTATGCTGGATTAGCCATCCTCGTGGGTGTTACAGGGTATCTCACTGTGGGTTTAATTTGCATTCCCCTTGGGATATTTTTGTTGTCCATTTGAATGCCTTCTGGGGGAAAATGTCGACTCAAGCCCTTTTCCCACTTAGAAAAAAAATTGGTTTATCTTTTTGTTGTTGAGTGCTTTATATACTGTGTATATTAATCCGTATCAACATAGAACTCATCTCAGTCTTTTAAATACTTGAAACATTGACGGCAATACAGAAATTCCAAGACCAATGTGGCCAAAAGAGACTTACAGCCATGTCTAATTTTATTCATCGTATCTGTTTACACAATAAAGGAATGTTTTTAAATTAAGGTGAAAATGGCATAAGGGATATGACCTCAACTATGTTAAGAAAAAATTGTGAGCACAGAAATGTAAAGGGGTCACCAAACCTGGAGATGGCGTTGACAGTGGTTAGCTTTTGCTGGTGCTTCATTACCTGCGCTCTATTGTCTCTGCATTTTTTTCTGTTCTCAAAGTGCTCTGTGGTGGGAGTGCCTACGCTGAAGGGAAAGATGAACATCTGCCGTGTTTGTCACACATCCGTACCCCCCTCTGTCCTGTGCAGGTCCTTTGGTGTGCTGCTATGGGAAATCTTTTCCCTGGGATACATGCCATACCCTAGCAAAAGCAACCAGGAAGTTCTGGAGTTCGTGACCAGCGGCGGGCGGATGGACCCACCGAAGAACTGCCCGGGGCCTGTGTATGACTCTTTTAGAACCCTTTCTACTTGACATTAGTCACGCTTGTTTCTTTTCAAAGGATGGCTACAGCCGCATGCGCTACTTTGTTTTAAAATTAAGGGGGCAGATGGCTGGAATCGTTTCATATGCCCCAAGACAGAAAGGTATCTGAGACTTTAATGAGATAGGTTTGTGCTCGGCCAAGACACGCCAGGAGAGGGACCCATTGTCTGTTGTCTGGCTGGAGGCTATGGGGTCACCAGGCTTGCTCTTCCAGGACTTCAAGTCCCAGACGCCCTACACCGTATGCCAGGGTCTCCTTGAAGTACCTCCATTCCTGATGAGTTCTACAGTCCTGTCTGGCGTCTTTCGTCAACTCCCCACCAGCACGGCAGATGGGAACTAGAATCAGAGTATTCTGTCCCCAGAGTGGTTGAAGTTCGGGAACAGAACAAGAGGGGTTCTATTTAAAGTCAACATCAGGGTATTTGGGTTAATGAGCTCTGGTATTCCAATCATGATGCGGGGGACACTATTCCTTGACCCATCAGCAGAGGGCAGCATATGCCACAGACATAAGACCTAGCCTAGGTGCCACCAGGTTCTTTTAGAAAAATGCTTGGCAGTGGGGGGTGGAGCGTGGGGGGGTTGGTTGTGGGGGATGGGGGAAGGGGTGGTATCTCTGTGAAGGGGGAGGATGTCTTCTGGTTTTCACGAATGTGATGGTTCTTCCATTAGGTACCGGATAATGACCCAGTGCTGGCAGCATCAGCCTGAAGACAGACCCAACTTCGCTATCATTTTGGAGAGGATCGAATACTGCACCCAGGTATAAGCACCCCTCCGTCCCCTGGCCAGCATTGACTCCATAGGGAAAAAGCCTTGACATGATAGGCTGTGAGAATAGGTGTCGCTGTAAGATGGAACGCCTGGCGTCTGTTTGCCCGTTTTGTCAGATGAGTGCCAATCTCCCCCAGCACGTGACACTGTGCTAGATCCTCAACCACATTGGAGCCATGATTCCGTTTGCCAGTATTGGCACTACCAGGGTACCTGCTGTTTCCTTAGATCAAACCTGGGCTGCAGAAAAGTCTGGAATACACCTGCTCTCACCTGGAGAAGTTGGAAGCATGTAAAACAAAAATATATCATGGAATACCCAGTGGCGTAATGGTGACACACACATTGGGCTGCTAACCTGGAGGTCAGTGGTTCAAAACCACCAGCTGCTCTGTGGGAGGAGGAAGCTGTCGATCCCTAGAATGAGTGACCATCTGAGAAACCCAGATTGTAACTATCGGGTCACCATGAGTCAGTATTGACTCAATGGCTTTGGTCTCATTAACTCGATGACTTTGGTCCTTTGAGTATATAATTGTCACATTAGGACACGAAAGGGAAGGCGCCCAGAAACCTGCAGATGTTTTAACACTGTCAATAGCATTTGCATAGTATTTATAAAGCATAACATTGTCAATAGCATTTGCATAGTATGTATAAAGGGTAAGTCCCTTTTCGCCTATTTTGCTGTATCCTCACTGAGGGAGCATATCCTTTTGTAGAGGAGGCCTTGAGGTTCAGGGAGATTGTCCAAGCCATCCAGCCTCTTAGCAGTCTCCAGAGGAGGACTGATGCAGATCCCCTGGGGTTCCTCCCAGTGGGTGTGCAAATTTCACTTCTCTCCCTTGTTTCTGGAGACAACTCTACCTCCCACCTTACCAAAGAAGTTGAAGCTCAGAAATGAGCTTTCCCTGTGGCCTCTGTCTCCAATACGGAACTTACTTTCATCTGTGCCACTCCCCAGCTTCATTCTGGGGTCAGTGGAAGTGGCCCCCTCCTCACTCACTCACTCACCCACTGCCAGCAAGTGGATTCCAGGTCACAGGGGCCCAGTGAGACTGGGGGAGCTGCTCCTGTGTTTCTGAGACAGTAACTCTTTATGGGAGTGGGAAGCCCCTCCGTTTTTCTCCCTCAGGGCAGCTGGTGGATTCAGACCTGCTGACCTCAGCGAGGCGCCCAAGGTGTCATGGATCAGCCCCTCAGGGGCTCACCCACGCTGGGTCTGCTTCTCTGAGCTGCATCCCCTGCCCCCTCTGGACTCTCCTGGGGCAGTGGCACATTCTGGGGAATGCTTGTAGAGCAGGCCCACAGTAGGCCGCTGCTTCACACAATGCCTTGACCTGAGGTGTGACCCCACAAGTCTCTATTTTCAAAGTAAAGCCGTTTTGTAGTGACAGCATTCCTTCCTCGCAAGTACTTTCAGCTCAGAAGGTGGTTCGGGTTTGGGATTTTTTATGTCGCCAACCTTGGAAATCCGATGGCACAGTGCCACGCAGTGAGGTCGGAGGTCGGTGCCCACGAATGAGTATATTCTCCAAAACCATCCAGTCTTCCTCCCGGGATCGTCTAAGTCGTAACCGATGTCCTTCTTCCTACCGGCAGGATCCAGATGTGATCAATACGGCGCTGCCCATAGAATATGGCCCACTGGTGGAAGAGGAAGAGAAAGTGCCCATGAGGCCCAAAGACCCCGAGGGAATCCCTCCTCTCTTGGTGTCGCCGCCACCAGCGAAGCGGGACGGGGAGCCCCAGCTGCCGGGCCCCCCTGCCCTGCCCGCCGCCGCCTCCTCCGTCTCCTCCTCCTCCTCCTCGGGCCGCGCGGGCAGGAAACCCGCCGCCGCCGCCGCGGTCGCCGGCCGAGCCCCCCGCGGGCCGCCGGGGGACGGGGGCCACGTCAACATGGCCTTCGCTCAGTCCAACCCCCCGTCGGAGGCGCACCACGCGCAGGGCTCGAGGAACAAACCGACCAGCCTGTGGAACCCGACCTACGGCTCGTGGTTCGCCCAGCAGCCGCCCCCCAAGGCCGCCGGCCCGCAGGGGGCGCCCGAGCGCGGGCCCGGGCTGGCGGCGCGCGAGGCGGCGGCGGCGGCGGCGGCGCGCGAGGCGGGCGGGCGGCTGGCGGGCGCCGCGCTGCTGCTGGAGCCCTCGTCGCTGCCCGCCAGCGTCCCGGAGGTGCCCCTGTTCCGCCTGCGCCACTTCCCGTGCGGCAACGTCCACTACGGCTACCAGCAGCAGGGCCTGCCGCTGGAGGCCGCGGCGGGCGCGAGCGCGGGCACGAGCGCGGGCACGAGCACGTACGAGGACGCGCTTCTGAAAGGCCAGGGCCCCGCCCCCCCGCCGCCGCCGCCCGCGCCCTGAGCGCACTGCCCGCGGACCAACGTCCCGTCCTTGGGAGCCGCGCGCGCCCAAGCACGGAGGGCGCCCGCCCCCCGCCCGCCAGAGACCAGACGTCATGTTCCATTCTGTGCCAACGCGTGTCCAAGTGCCACATTGAAAATCCACCCGCAGCAGCCGTGGCTGAGGACGGCGTGGAGCCCGGCCTCGTCCCACTCGTCCGCAGGCAGACACGCTCCTCCCCGAGAGCCGCCCGAGGCCGGGGTGCGGTTGCGACGGGTCCCCTGCATGGTTGTTGTGACCCTCCTCGTAGGCTTCTCTCTCCCGCGTGTGTGCCGGCCCCGCTGTCCTGTAGTCTGAAGTCGCTGCTTCTGCGTTCCCCAGCTGCCCCCTTGGATGTCTCCCCCACCTTCCCCCGTGTGTGTGGGCGTGACGGACCGTGTAGGGGACAGGGAGCGGATCGGGGACCGACGTAAAGGGGTTAGTAGTGGTGAATCCGCACGGGGAAAGACCTTTCGTCGGCCGAGGTTCTGGAAACTCCCGTTCCACTGGGCTGGTTCTCCGGATGGATGGCGGTGGGTGAGGCCGGTGTCCTGCATCCGTCTCCAGGTGGCCCAGCCCCGACCGCTCCCAGCAGGACACCCCCGACACCACACCGGAGGGGTCAGCGTCCCATGACTATACCTCATGCCTTAAGAAAACCGTCCTACAGAAAGTGCAGGTCTGAGTGTGAGGTGGCCTACTGGATTTCAGACTCCACAAAGCAGGGATTGCTTGTTTATCCCTAACGTTTCCAGCAAGGCAAATCAAGTCTAGTCGTTAAAACACAAAACTTCCAAGCAGCAGCGAGAGCCCAGGCATCAAGACATAAGTCGCTCGTGGGCCCCTGTGTGTTAATGTTTTAAGCCAAAAAAATGTCTGACCCTTTCCGCCGTGAACCTACCGGACTGGTGTTTCTCTTTGCTGCAGCAGCTGAGGCCCCTGGTGTAAGGGGAGCCCCGAAGACGCTGGTGGTGGTGTCAAATAAGCGTTGGGTCGCCAACTGCTCCATCGGTGGTCCAAACCCACCAGCTGCTGCGCAGGGCTGCTCCTGTACTGGTGTACAGCCTGGGGACCCCTACATAGGTCACTATGACCCGGGTCTGATTTGGGGGGGAGGTGAGTGATCCTAAGGAGAGGTGCGAATGCGGTGTCTTGTCCTCTTCGCGGGCACACGCCCTGCCGGTCATGGGATCCTAGGTCACAAGACAACACACATGTCCTGAACTATACACAGCATCCATTCAATGCCGATGTCTAGCCAAGCCTTTTCCCTCTGGGGCGAGGAATCAAAGAATTCAGAAACACTTGATGTGTTGAGGTTGGCATGGACTCTTTACAATGGGAACTTGAAACTTGGTTTTCATAGATGAGATTAATTTCCATTAAAACAGGGGTGGGGGGTGGGGAGGCCTGATTTAACCTTATGAACTTACAGCCACACTGCTTTACTTTTTAGAATCTATTATTTTCCTTTTTTCCCCCCTTTGGTTTTCTGCCTTCCTTCCATCCTTGGACCCACTTTCTTCCTTGCTAACAGCTGTGCCAAAGCATCACCTTGGTAGTGAACCTTTTTCTCTCTTTTTTAATTACTTATGGACACTATGGAATTCCCGAGCAAGAGGACTTGATCCCTGTTTTGTCTGTGACCGCGTCAATGTACCACCCAAACCTACAGCAGCAAGCTGACTGAAAGAGCCGCTGTGCCCAAGCCAACACCGCACCAGTTTCTCCTCATGCCCTGCCCAGCCTCGTGTGCTACCATCCTGGCAGGCCTGGCCATTCGGAGAAGCAGTGAAGCCCTGGAGACCACTTTTCCTTATCTGTTTACCTGCCAAAAAGATCTTCATCGATGTGCACGAAGCAACCAAGACGAGCCCTTCTCTAAATCACTGGGGATCACTTGGGGGCAGACAAGCAAATAGTCTACTCCTGTAAACATTATTATAATTCACAAGCCACCTGAAGGGGTTCAAGAATCATACTGCAGGATGAGGACAGAAAAACGATCGGCACCTGAGAAACAATGGTTGTTTCACATGTGTAGCCGCGGTAGCCAATTAAACAGAGCACTACCTGGTGAAATCGCCGCATCTTTACTGTTATGAATTAGGGGGGGGGGGGAATCGCATCCCTAAGCTGAATAATTAGCAGCCCATTGCGTTTTCAGGTTGTGCCTTATTGCCCGAGATTGATTTTTTATTTATTCGAATCATCTTTACTGGTATCGATTTTCATGTAGATGGTAGTCACGTCTTAGAAGCCTATGTACTTGGACCAGTAAATAAATAACTCCACACCGAGATACGAGGACCACAGATGTTTCATTTAACTCGGTGTAACCCTGGGGAGCCAGTGTGCTCACTGTGGGGGCGTTGGCCACTCCTGCTGGCTCTAGCCAGCCACTACTGCAGCTCATGTGAGTGCCAGGGGCGCTCGATATTTGAGAGAGAAGGTTCCACATAAAATGTGAACAGGCACGATCGAAGTTGGTGGGAACGAGGTTAATTAAGTCATAGGCTATTATAATTATTTATACTCTGTAAAGACAGCCCCCTCAAATGTGAACAGGCACAATTAAAGTTTGCAGGAACTGTTAATGGAGTCATAAGCTATTAGAATTATTTATACTCCATGTCTATAAAGAGGTCCACCAAGAATTCGCAAACCATTGTTTTGGAAAATTGGTCGTTTGTGAGGAAACCATTTTGTCAAAATCCAATAGCACCTCAAAAACACAGCAAGTCTCACTAGGAAGAATAGATGTAACTTTATTCAGAATTGTTTTTAATTGAAGAGTATGGTCCACTTAGTTTTTCGAAGCACACATTCTTTCTCACCAGTTAGGGTTCCTCATCCTGGTTTTGCTGGAAGTATCTGATCCGTCTGTACCTCCTATCTCCGTAAACGAAATAGAATACTCGCTACGTCTCATTCCCCGAGACACATTAGAGCGTGTGTGCACGCACAAGGCTTCCGTCTCAACCCTCTTTAACTTCTCAAATGGCTCGGTGCAAGGAGCACACACAGTCAGAATGGGTCCATCTGGCTGCAGAATCCTGGCACCCACTCCTGCCCAGCCTCCTCCTTCTTCCATCTGTGCCAGGCTTTTTTTCAACAGCAGTCAGAGGACACTGGAAAAGACCAGCTCAAAACAATAGTGCCCAGACCCCACCACACCGAGAACTGGGTGCTCAGGTATAAAGGTAAACATGGCAGAAATGGAAAGATTTCATCGAGCTGAACAACGCTTTCCATACTTGGCGTTTCCACACACAACCTGGTGAACTCCATCGCTCTGCGGGATTACGGAACTGTGGATGCTCTTGGTTCTGTACCATGAGGGGCGACTTTACCGCCGAACTCCCGGGAAGAGCACTAAGGGAGTCTCCAGGGTGGGGCAGTTCTGACAGACCCTCTCAGAGGACAGACAAATGCACAAGCTGCCCCTGACAAGATGCAGGGGATGGTGTCGAGGGAATTGTCCGTTTGCCTTTAACTAGTGGTTTTTCCAATGGAACTCAAAATGTGCGCTCATTCCATTGCAGCCGATGGGTCCCCGCACTGTTGGGTGAGCGCACACCCAAAGCCAGTGGCCTCATCAACTCGACAGGATGTCCCCAAATCAGAGAGAATTGTTGAGAGCAGTTAAAGCTTCTATTAAAATTCTGTTTTCATTTGGTATACTGGGAGCTTAATTTGTAATACATTTTTCATGCACAAGGAATTTTAGCTCTAGCATAACAATTCTAAAACATTTTTTTAGTAAGAATAAGCCACTCAGGTGGTCATCAGTTACTGTCAAGTCCGTTTCAACTCCTGGTGACCCGCTGGGTGACTGTGCAGAGAATGGCTCCAGGGAGCTTTGAGGTGGGACCTTGCACTCACCACCAGAATATACTAGATCTCTCCTCCAAGTGACACCTTGGGGTGGGTTTCCAGTCAGCAGCCTGTCAGCTAGCAGTTGGGCTCTCAATTCCACTAACAATTAGAAGGGAACTATACCCACAGGAACCACAAAATCAAAGCTCCAGGTTTCTCCTTTCCAGTGTTCAGTAATGTAATGTAATAGAAGGCTGTTGCCCTTCACACATGAAGATGGTTCCCCCAGGCTCATCTCAGAAACACCACAGCTACCAACGTGTTTGTAGTGCCTGCCCGTACCCAGTTCTTCCATTCCTCCTCTTGACACACCTTCAAGCCATCTACACAACCCTTCAAATGACTAAGGCCTCCCACGTCCTTTGAAGTAATTCTTCAAATGATTTATTCCTCCACCACCACAAAGCTCAGTCAGAGCTGGTGTTCGTTGAAAGGTCGTCTTTGCTACATGAACTCGCAGTTAGCCTTGGGAACTACCAGGTGAACGCTCCCTTGAGTATTTACATTTTGAGAGAGGGTACTGGTCAGCATCGCTGACTACCAGACCGGTAAGATTTCAGAGGATTCGAATATGTTAGGTTAGGTCACCACTCACCCATCAGCTCCTTGGGAAGCAGCAAGGTGACTGAGCAGGAGCTGAGAGATCTAGGTAGCAGACAGACTGCAATGATCTACCCATGTGACTCAGCCAACTAATTTGCCCATTTAAAAAGGGAGGGATTTGGTCTTAAAGGCCCCTGGCAACTCTTAAGTCCAGGATTATTCAAGGGTTTACCTCTGTGAAAGGTAAATCTGAAATCCTGGTCTATAATCAAAAGGACGTGTGTGTGTGTGTGTGTGTGTGTGTGTGTGTTGCATGTAATTTTCTCCTCGGACATGACTTGTAATTCATTCAGAGACAAAGCCAATTAATGATAGCCCATAGCTCCAGCGAGCCAAATTATATTTAGTCATTATAAAGGATTAAACCAGAAAGTTTTATGTCGGTTCTCTGTTCTATTCAAAGACCCCCTTCACCAATCCTAAGATCATGAACAGTCATGGGGTTGATGAGGGGTGGTTCCCAGGAAGGCTGGCAGGCAGACAGGTCTGGGAGTCATGTCCATTTAAGGACCTTCACTCCCTTCAGTGTCCCTTCACCACCTGTCAGGTCCTTTCTTCCAGTGACGGCTCAGTTACCAAGTAAACTCATGAAAGACGGTGTTTGCAAGCCACCCTTCCCCATCCCTCGTATTTGCTATTAGACCACATGGACTTTCTTTGGATCGGCTCTCAATCTGCGCCTCTCAGTTTGCATCCCCAACAGAAGGTAGCAGAGCCCACCATCAGCCAGGTGTTGGTGACTAGGAAGTGTCTGTGGAGCCAGGGGTCTCTCAACAAGTGTGTCCTGGTGTCACTGGGAAGTAGTCGTCAGCAGAAGCAGGAGGCCTCTTCCTCAATTTTCCCAGGGTGGGCCAGGCTCTTCCAAGTTTGTGCGGAAGCCATTTCACGGGTTTGTGAATGGAGACCAGCCTTAGAGGAGCTCAAACGCCAAAATACTTAAAAAGAACTAGTTCCAACACTGCACCAAAAGATAATGTCGGGGAGATTGCTGGAAAATCACCTACCTTTTTCAGTTGGGGCGGGTGGAGTTGGGGGGATAATTTACATTATTTTCCATTCTCCTCAAAGTAGTATTTTTTAAAGTACTGATGCAGTAGTTGACATGTCTCGGAAGAAATCAAATCCTTTTAAGCACAGGAGTTCCTCGTCCTCGCTGGCGTCCCAGTACTCAGCAGGTGAGGTTTCAATAAGGTGAGAGGCTCCAACCAAGCTCTGTATCGCTTTCCCTTGGTCACAAGCCATGGGTGTGAAGGGAGGCTGCAGAACCTCCACTGTCTCTTCATTCCCTGCACTCTGTTTCCTTCAAGGAGGCAAGAGCATTGGGGAAAATGGCAGCATCTTTAACTCTACTGGAACCTGCTGGGCTTCATACCAGCAACTTTTTATTGGGAGGTTCAACATAGGGGACCGAATGCTTTCACGTTCTCCTCTGCTCTTCCTATTATCTCCCTATTAGGTATCATGCAAAGCCTACTTTCCCCTGGCCATCATGAAGCATTTTTAAACTATTAAGATTCATTTTTAAATCCATTTTAGGAATCCTTCCCAAAGATCCTAGACAGTAATATCTATCCTTTCTAGCAAGAGCTGTCAGGGCCAGCCGATATCATTCACACCGTCGACTGAGTTGCAAGCTGAGTCACAGGTCGCACCAGAGCTGTGCGTATAATTCCGACATGATTCATTTCCATGTCAGTCTCATTTGATTTGTTATGTGGAAAATAATCATTAGCTCAGCTTTTAAGAAGGTTGCGTCTACTTCACGCAGCCCCGGAAAGAACCCCTTCAAGAGCTCGTCTAAAACACTCCCACCTCTTTGACAGACTGACTCGGGTCCGGCAGAACACAGATGGTCTGTGAACATTGAAACTTATACTTAGAAATGCCTAAACTTCCGTACCGTGTAAGTAGATGTCTTAAGCTGTTTTCATTTCATTTTGCCCATTCAAAAACAAAAACAAAAAAACCATCCAACTACATTGTACAATGCTGAGACCAAATTCCTCCTGACCAAGAAGCCTATTGGAGGGTGTGTACCTGTGTAAATGTGTAAATATCTAGATGTCTCCACTAGCAATACATTTATGCCTGTGAGTTGGTATGATCTTAGACCTGAACTTAAACTAGATGGAGGAGCATTTTAAAATGACATCAGTGATCCCTGGAATTGGGTTTTATTTTAAGCTTCCATTTAAACATCTAAAAATATCCTTCCAGTCCGTCACTCAGAACTCACTAACTCCTTCCTCCTCAGCACCCTCCATTTCCCCAACCACCCTACTTCTCTCCCGGAGAAGGAGAATGAATGATGAGCAGGTGTAACTTATATCTGCTCTGCTTTAAATTCATGGGAATTCTATTCGCTGTCAAGAGAGGAGGGAAAGGTGTCCCCACCCCTTGACGACTTGCTTCCCAAGGGAGAGGCTGTAAACAGAAAACATCTTATTCCTGCCAAACATAACAGGACAATATATTGTCAATAATACATACCATCTGCTCTAGTTCCTCTACAAAGATTTCCTTTTTACCTCCTTCCCCCTTCTGTAAAAAGGAGCATTAGGCAAAAGTTTCGGTAGAAGACAATTCTTTTTGCCTGTGCACAGGTATCCCATAAGTATAATTTGCTTTTAATAAAAATCTTATTGTCTATTTAACTTCTGCTGCCTATACACACGGAACCTCTGTTGCATCTATCCGTAGGTTCTGTAACATTGCTTATAAACAAGGGCCTATGTCCCAAGGCATATTATTAAACAATTATGAAAAATATGTATTGTGTGGGTTTTGTTATTAATGACTGTATTTGTATTATATATAAAGCCTCGTGCAGCAAAGGGCATGAAAATAAACCCTCAAAAATAAATTCTTCTATTGGCTTGCAGTGTGGTAACGCCCATTGCTATGTCTCTGAGTCAATCATTCGGATCACAGCTGCATAGGAAGTAGTTCAAACTACTAGCTCTGAGAGGATGATTCTTAACATTCGATGTCTGACTATTGGCCAATTATCATGTTCCCAAATAGGTAGCCTCAAACAAACGAATTCCTATAAATCAGATCTAAAAATGCTTAACGTAGGAGGCCAAGGCTAGGGAGTTTGTTCTAGTGCCATTAGACCATGCATATTATCCAAACTAAGGCCAAATCCCTTGCCCTGGAGTAGATTTTGATGGGTGTGCTTGTTGCTGGGGGCCACCACATCATATAGGGACGCTCTGCACAACAGAACAAAAACTACCTAGGCCCGCGGCATCCTATCGTGCCCATGTTTGAAGCCATTGCTTCAGGCACTATGTCAAAGCATCTGGCTGAAGGCGTCCCTTTCTTAAAAAATGTTTGCCGCCCTTTTACTTTGCCAATCATGATGCCCTTCTCTAGTCTGATAACACATTCAACATCTGCAGTCTTGCCATCCTCGCTCCTAAGGAGCATTCTGGTTGTATTTCTTCCTACACTGACTTGTGTGTCCTTCCGGCAGTCCCTGGCACACTGAATACCCCTCACCAACGCCCTAATTTAAAGACACCAGTTCTGCTCCCACCTTCCTTTTCCATTGTGCAAACCCCACATGCATGGAAAGCGGTTCTAACTGCCATGGCTTGGGTCAGGCGCACCTTTGTTCTCAAAATTGCCACCTTATTCTACCAGGCTTTTAAAGATGTCTTGGGCAGCCAGGTTGCTCAGGGCCATGTACCCTTTCGTTCCCGGATGCTGCTTCCACAGGTGGGAATGGTGGAGCCGAGCAAAAGGAGAGCCTTGGCAACTCCCTGCTTTTGTCTGGCTGTTCTGATGGTGCTTGCTGGTCCAGCTGAGGGGACTTCCATTTCCCTGCGTTGAAATTACTCTTCTGGCTTGTCTGGGGGCTGCTGGTCGTCTGCACCCTGCAGCTCTTCTTCAGATGCTCCAACTTCTTGGAGTACTTGCTGGGGACACAGATGAATTAAACATGATGCAAACATACAATCCCGATACACCCTCTCCTGATTTTAAAACGCTCCTAGCTCCTGCTTTTTTCTTATTTTCCTCCTTGTTTTTTATGTTCAACCCGCTGCCTCTTGGCCCCGTGTAGAGGTTCTCCAAGAGTACCATGTTCTACAACCCTCCCCCTTTTTAGCGTTGTCCATCGTTTTTTATGGTCCACAGAGTAAAGTCCACCACAAAGTCAGTGAAACTCAGACATCTTTCTGGTATTTTCTGCCTCAGCCAGGATCCACCTGCCCTCAGCTATGATAGCCCTCATTTCACATCCTCTTCTTAATCTAACTTAAATTTCTCACTCGCGTAAGATATTAACGACATGGTTCGCTATTTCCATTCTGTTAGATTGCTTCTCTTTGAATGTGCATCTTCTCCAGTCAGTTAACCAAGGAGCTGTCCTCCACATCTCTTGGCATCGATAACCGAGCACCTCCGTTGCCGCATCCATTTCTATTGGTTTCTCTCCATTCTTGGAGCTTTGTTATCCACCTGTGCCTTCAACGCAGCTTGTACTTCCTCCTTCAAGACCACTGGTTCTTGATCACATGTTCCCTCAACTCATGGACCACCACTGATGCCTTATGGCACAGTGGTTCTGCACATGCCTCTGTCCTTTTTCTTCCTCTTCCTGCATTGTTCAGTATTTTACCTGTAGATTCCTGAATCAATATTTCAACTCAAGACGAGATTTTACTTCAGTTCTTTCAGCATGAGAAATAGTGTCTTCTTCCTTCTTGGCTGGCTAGTTCCAGGTCTTTGCATGTTACATTATGATGCTTTGAAAATATCTCAAGCTGCCCTGTGACATGTTAACGTCAGCATTCTTCCCTCGGCTTTGATGTGGTTGTTAGGGACTGTCGAGGTGGTCCTGATGCATACATGTTTGTCTTTGGTTCCGTCCTGTCTTGACCTTTCTCCTTCAACATGTGGCGTGATTGTGATGTCATCCCACAACTAGTCTGGTCTTTAAGTATTAGTATTCGATGTGTCAGCTCTACTCTTGAGATGATCTCTAATCCAGGTGTGGAATGTACTCCAGCATTGTATTTGGACTCTGGTGGTCTTTCAATTCTCCTGTTTTAACTTGAACTTGGATATGAGCAACTGATGGTCTGTTCTATGGTTGACCCCTGGCCTTATTCTGACGGGTAATGTTGAGCTTCTCCATCCTCTCTTCTTTACAGATGAAGTCAATTTGTTTCCTGTGTATTCAGTCTGGCCAGTTCCATAAGCATCACTGTCAGTTCCGTTGTCGAAAACAATACTGGTAATGAGTAAGTTGGTCCTGGAAAATCCTCTCATGTGATCTCCAGAGTCGTTTCTATTCACCACGACCATGCTTTTTAAACTACTGATCCTTCCTTTCCAATTTTCACATTTCAATCATCATCAAAAATGATCAATGCACCTTGACTACCTATTTAATTTCAGGATGCAGAAATTGGTAAACTCTCCAATTTGCTCATCTTTGGAACTAGTGTGTAGTGGGTACATTTCCATAGTCACATTCCCTTATCTTCCTTGAAGGTGAGCAGATATTATCCTACCACTGGCTGTGTTGTACTTCGAGACAGAACTTAGAATGCCCTTTTTCACAGTGAGTGCAGTGTGACTCCAGTCCTTTCCAGCACAGTAGACCATGGTGGTCTGGCTCCCACCGGCCAGTACACGTCCATCTGAACTCACCAAGCCCCAACAAGCTCTGTGTGCTTCTAGCTCATATTTACAATCTTCCATTTTCCCAGACTCATACATCACCCCTTCTAGGATCCAATAATCAATAGGTGTTCGCAGCTGTTTCTTCTCATTCTGAGTCAACAACTGAAAGTCTCAAGAGCTTTGTTCCACTTATACCATTCAGGTTAACTCTAATTTGAGGATACGGCTCTTCCCCCGGCCAAGCTGAGTGCCTTCCAACCTCATCTACAGACAGTGATCCCACTGAGATTCACAACGTTTTCCATGGCTATCTTGCAGAAGTTGGCTGTCTCTTCTGTCATGGTCTGAAAGCTCTACTGAAGCCTGGTCACCATAGGGTCCCTGCTGGTATTTGGAATATCAATGCCACAGCTTCCAGCATCCCCCCAAAAGCACAAGCCAGCATACAGGAGTGGTGGTCCAACCCCTCTGGGACCCTCTAGTACAGAGGAGAGCTATCCCCGCCTAGTTTCCAAGGCTGCAGTCTTTACGGAAGAAGACTATCAGACCTTCCTCCAGTGGAGGGACTGGTGGGTCTGAACCAACCACCTTCTGAATTAGCAGCTGAGCACTTTAGCCACTATACCACCAGGGCTGCTGTCATTTTATGGACATGTTCTCTAAGTTGTCATCCTATGAAAACAGAACTCCAGAACCAAGCCCAGGTGAACCACTTAGGCAGCTGTCTTAAGTGGCCCTATCATGGCCTTCCTTCCCCAATCCCCAGCCCTGCCACCCGACTTCAATGTCCATGTGTTGGGCCTAGTGTCTCAAGGTCTAGTTTGTATCTCACCAGAGAGCATCCGTACCTTAAGCAATCAGACAAGTATTATTCTCGGTGTTGTACAGATATAAAGGGATGTGTGAACATCCCAACCCTTCAACCTAGTGGGGGAGGGAGAAATCCGTAAGTGAACGTTTGGCACAGCCAATGGTGGTGAGTGCTGAGGAGAGCCACACAGCAGAGAGGGATGCCCTGTTGGGAAGAGAGTGCCCATTAAACTGCTTTCATTCATGAGCAGCAAATATCTGCATCTGACTAGGTTTGAGCTCTTTGATATAACCACGTCCCCCTCAAACCATCCATATATATATATACATGCTCTAGTAGAATGTAGGTGGTTAGTTATACCTGCTTTTCATCTAACCCTAAAATGTTCCATCTACACTAAATCAATCACTAAAGCCCTGCTGTAGAAGAGAAGCTTCCAGAGAGGTTTGAGGACTGCAGAAATAAACTCTTCTTTGAAATGGCTTTCATCATTGCAAACGATGCTTCCAGA
This sequence comes from Tenrec ecaudatus, assembly GCF_050624435.1. NCBI lineage: Eukaryota > Metazoa > Chordata > Mammalia > Afrosoricida > Tenrecidae > Tenrec > Tenrec ecaudatus. Next base: position 20,412,770 of record NC_134546.1, on the reverse strand, counting down.
CAAAACTTGCAAAAATGTGGCTAAAAACATAACTTTATTTGTTGAGTACAGAATACGCTCCTGCGGGAGACGCTGTGGAGGGGAGGCAAACAAGGGAAGTGCGGTGCGCATGCGGCCCGAGCTGGCGGGAGAGAGGGTGAGATGGCCGACGGGTCAGTGGCAGTCCTTCCAAAGCCCGAGCACCTTCCTTCTTATTAATGCCCAGGAAGTAAGCGCGGAAAGGCCTTTAATAAGTGAGATGCACATGCAAACATCTAATTTGTATGTATTTTCCATGTAAACATACACTGTGTATGGACTTAATCACCTTTATCTAAGTGTGAAGGAAACAATTACTTCACTGGGCTCCAAGATAAAATTGGTGTTTTCTTTCTGTCAAAACTGTGGACAGCTGTGGGTCGGTGTAGTCAATAGATGTCAGATTCGGGTAGAAAAAGTTTTCAAGCAATAATCTGTGTGATAAAATATGTTTACTTTTGAATCGCAGTACAGTCATTTTTTCCATCAATAAAAATATACTTTGATTATAAAGCGGCCTTATTCTGCAAATGGATTTTAGGAAAATAGCTCTAACAATAGTTTTTGAAATACCACACTTTTTAAAAGGCAACAAAGCAATAGGGTTTAGATTTAAAACAGTATATTGCAAAATAGTTCAACATATTATTTCTAAGCACAAAGAGAGCTCCACGCTGAAGGATACTTTTAATCTCCCAAAGTAAATGATTGCAGCATTCCTGTGGTAACACACGGACAGAGTCTGCACAGTAAAAGATAGGTCTGGTGCACACAGAGGGCACAAGCTTCCGGCACAGCCACAACCTCGGTGCTTGTATTATTACATCACTCCACCATAAAGCCCAGAGTTGTTCAGGTGTGCACAGGCAGGAAAAGAACCACCTGGGACAGCGTTACACCAGGCTGAACTCTGCAACCGTCGGCAATGCACAAACAGCGTCTACAGCAAACACGAGCCCCATCTTATGAATGAAACAACACAAAATGAGAAACCATACACACTTACATGAATGATTACATTCTTCTCAACACATCTTATTCTACTCTCTTATCTTAAATACATTTTTAATGGTTTTTTAATATCCCAGAAGGAAATAATGGCAAAAATCTCCACAAAGATGAAAGTGCATGTTTTAAAAGTGCTTTGTGTGTGTGTGTGTGTGTGTTACAGATAAGTCCAATAAGAAAGTTAAACATTCGTGTGCAAAAAAAGTTCCAATTACAACTTGAATCCAGAAGCAGAACGTGTGGGATTTTGTAGCCGTCCAGCTGAGGCCGTGAAGCAGCGATGGGAGAGAAATCCAAGGTTACACGCGTTGTCCGCAGGGAAGAGCACAGAGCAGTGCAGGGGACCCGAGTTCTAGCCTCCGCTCTGCCAGCCAACCAGTTAAGTGACCCCAGTAAGAAAACAGTTGTTTTAGGCTTGCATTTCCTCAGCTGGCAGGCGGGGGGTGGGGGTGGGGTGGGGGGGGAGGAGGGCTGAGTTGGAGACCCTTGGGGGCCTCCTCCGCGCCTGAACATCTAACTTATCTTCAGATGAGGCACCCCTGCAAGGGCAAGTCACTTTCAGGGGAATATGCAGAAAGGCCTCTGCTCCTCCAGCTACCATTCTCTTTTGGTACTTTCGTCATAATACAGCATGGGAAGGGATTAAAAATCTCTACAAGTACTTAGCAGGGAAAGGGCATGTGAAGAACACACGTGACAGCTAGGGAAAGCCCCCACAGCCGTGGGCACGAAGAAAACGCCGATGGTGGGTGGAAAAATGAGAGCGACTAAGCAAAGGTGTACATCATTAGTGGATGACGAATGACATGTTCCACCCCACCCACCCCACTAAAAAGTACAGTTTCATGATCTGTAATCGGGCCTGACATGGGTATCAGGATGAGAAGTCAGACTTCTAGGTTTTCGTGCGTTTGTTTGTTTTAAAGACTCCCTCTAAATTGTTAGAACGCTTTTTATGAAGATAACTTCACTTTGAACGTTTAAATCAGGCCTAGATAAAATGAACCATTGCCTTGGGCTCTGTTTCATATTCTATATTTTACTTACAGCTATACACATAGATAGATGGCATGCACTAGCTCTGGCCCCCATGCGCACGCGTGTGCCTACACTGACGTCCACACCTACACTGTGATCCTAGTCTGGGACGCGAGAGCTCATTCAATCTCAACAATTCTCATCGACGAGCTTTGAGCCATTAATTCCGCGGTAGGTGACTCTGCTGGGTCTAACCAGGACTCCGTGGTTCGGCCGACAGGTAAAGTAGCGCTTGTCACCCACCGCGCCATCGTTTCTCCCCTTGGCACTTCGCAGCTCCAGTCCGAGCCAGATGCCTGACGCAAAGTCCGTGGGGCCCACGTACCTAACGGTCCCCATCTCATTAGAACTGGTGAGGAGGACCTGAGCCCCCTCCTGCAGCTTCGCGGCCCCTTCCGCCGCGGTCACCGAGCTGCTCCAACTACGGCGCAGGGCAGGCTTGCATCTGTGCAGGGAGAGGAAGGGAAACGCTTAGTTTACAGGCTGTGCCCACTGCCAGACTCCGAGTGCGTCCTTCCAACTCAGAACAGAGACCCCGTTGGGCCCATACTGGTCTGGGTTTTCAAGGTTTCCCTCGCGATTCCGGAATAAGCACGCGCGGTCATTAAATAACGGCTTAGACAACTACACCCGCCGCTTCACCTTGACCGAGACCGCCGAATAAAGCAACATTGTAGCCAGTTCATCCGTTTGGAAACAGTTTGCTCACTAGTGTCTGTACACGAACTCCGGTCCCTCTTAGGGTGCACGAACTGCCCTCGCGACCACTGAGACGAAAGAGGGTTCGCGTGGTGCGCTCGGCTGCTAACCAGAGCGTTGACAGTTCGAACCCACCTGGGCTCCACGAGAGAAAGACCTGGTAGTCTGACCCCCCACGCAGACTGCGCCCTCCGAAACTCCCCGCCCCCCCCCAGGCAAGTGCTGCTGTCTCATGGGGTCCTCGTGAGTCGGAATGGCTCCAAGAGGGGCCTCGAGCAGGAGTCCCCTGCTCTTTTCTACAACAAAACATCACTGACAATGTGCCTCGGAGCACTTGCCAATAACCCGAAACGATCTGCGTCCCCAAAGGACCTCACCCAAGGCCTGGATGGCAGTCCTGTCCCCAAGCTGGCTCTACTGCCAAGGGGCATGGCTGCCTTTGGCGCTCGCTCACCATGAGACGCTGCCCAAGATCTGCTTGCCCTGCGACTGGAGACCACTGCGAATAGTGATCTCAAAAACATCACCCATGCCACCTGGAGCTTCCCCCCTCCCCCTGCCCCCCATCTCATCCCACCTCGCTCACCTGTCCTCCTGGAGAGGACCCTTCTCTCAGGAAAACCATTACCCAAACTGCACGGGGCTGATTTGGAACAGAACCTGGGTTCTATTTACCTTGCATTTTATGTCACTCTCTATAAATTCTGAAACCCCATCACACACAATGTCTCATTGCTCCTAAATCATCTTATTAAAAAAAAAAGTTAGAGCAGGTATTGTTCACTTCAATGTTATAGATAAGAAAAAAACCGTGGCTCGGAGACTTGTCCACAACCACATCTGTCACCAAGAGAATTCTAGTTAGAACATAGAGTGAAAAAATGACTTACCATTTCAAAGGCACAAATACACTACAACTGAGAAAATAAATATGCAATACCTATAAGAAGAATTATGAAGAACATAATAATTACTGAAGAACATAAAAAAGGAAAAAATGAAAGCACTTTGGTTCCTGGATAGAAGCACACACAAGTCAATTCTTCCCAAATTTGCCCTCAAAGGAAGAGTTGACACAATCTCGCAAAATCACTCCAAATTTCACATCACATCATGACCATCGCTATCCTGACTGCGTGCACCACCACTTTACATTCACTGTTTCAGCGCCACCAGCGAGCCCGGTGCGGCCAGCATCTTCTAACAGAAGAGGAACCTGAGGCTCTGCGGAAGCCAAGCTTGTTTGCTGCAGGTCAGAGGCAGGAGAGGACAGGTCAACATGGGCTTCCGACCCACGACTCCAGACCATGCAGGCATCAGTAGTTCAGAAAGGGTCACAAATGATAAGAAAGCATAACGAAGCCGCAAAGAAGCAAAACCGGGTGGCTCTGGCACAAGAACGCACTTTGAAATGACAACGAAATCTTACAAAAATGCACCCGATTATTTCACGTGTGACCAAGAACCAGAACTTCAAATCGGTAGGCTAGGAATGAACATGCAGTTAAGGGCACTGTGAACATTCCTGAACTGCTTGTATATACTAATGTAAATTCCAAAGAAGTTGAAAGTTAAGCATATAAATTGTTTAAAAGAAGAAGAAAATAAGTCTGGGTCCTTATGTGATCTCTCTCTCTTACACACGCGCGCGTGCACACACACACAGATGGGGGAGGGTGTAGAAGTCAAAAAGGCACACACAGATGCCAAGAGCCCAACTGAGGTCCATACTCTTAAAAGTCTGCCCTTTGGAATGAATTATGACTCTGGTTTTTCACAATGGTCACTAAGTTATAACAACAACACAGTCCTTAAAAGCATTGCAGCAGCCACACTGACGGAAACATGTAAAAAAGAGACTACACTCAGCTCATAAAACATTCGGGGGGGGAAGGTATCAAGCAGCATATGTATATTTATCTCTAGTTTAAAACATGGTAAAGTGCATGAGTAGCAGCAAGGCTTGGTTTACTGTTGTAGAAAAGAAGAAGTAGGCGTGCTGCTCTTGTGTCGTGGTGCTAACAGATGGCCCCGTGCCTGCCCACGCCCGTGTGTAACTCCAAGAGCTCAGACAACCGGCTCCCCTTCCCTCCTTATCCCGGTTGGCTCAGGAACGCCTTCAAAGTTGCCTAAAACCCCTTTGTCAACTGGAGCCCAGTCACTGCCATGACAGTCTTCCTTCCCGCTACTCAAGAAGAGAGACCATCTCCAAATTGGAGATGGTCACGAGGAAGGCGACAAGGGCGGGGGGGGGGGGACGGCCCAAGCCTCCTTAAACAGTACCCGGTCTCTTAGAACAAGCTAGGGTTCTCAAGTGACTCTGCAGATGTGGGGATGCCAGGCTCCTGTGTAAGCTCTCCCGCTGGCTGCTCAGCTGCTCGGCAAGCTGCAGAGCTCAGGGGCTAATTTCTTGTGGTGACCGGGGCTTCTCTGGTCAGCAAGGATGTGGGTCTCCCCTCTCAGCTGGCCCTCTCTCCTCAGAGCATCCTTAACACTTTTGAAAAAGAACGTGGCCCACTGAGCCCAAAGGAGCCTCGCGGTCCTTGAAAAGTTACAAGCTTTCCAAAAGTTTCAGAAAAGCAATGGGAATCGTAAGGCAAGTCTGGGAAAAATCAAGAGCCACATGAAAGGAAGAGCCATTCTCTCCAATTACAAATTAAAAAGAAAAAAAAATTCTTGAGCAGTGTACACCAATCTCCTCGCTTATCAATTGTCTTATCAACATTTAGAATGGATGATAATCATTAAAAAAAACTATGTTGTGCACTAACAGTACGTGTCTTGGCCTCTGAGGAAGCTGTGGAGGGAAGGGGTGGGGACCGTGGGTGGGGGATGTGGCAGGGGGACCCAGGAGGCAGTGTGCAGTCCCTGCGGTTGCCAAGCCCTCCTGTCTGCAGAGGGCATTTGAGGGCTCACTGGGGAGATGAGCAGGGACCATCTATCCTGAAAGTACGGTGAGGGCAGGAGGAGGAGGGGAGGGCGGGGAAAGGGGTGCACTTGAGCCACCCTGGCTCTGGAAGACTGCGTGGGGGAATCTTTTAAAAATCATACTGAGAGGGGGTGATATCAAAGCATTGCTCCAATCCACAACCAGGGAGCAGCTGCCCTCGACTGCCGTCTTCAGCCGTGGTATTTTCAATCCCCTCGGTGTGCTCATGTTGCAATAAATGTGGGAGACTTAAAGGAGAAGGGCTGCCTTTGGACTGCGGTGCAGGTGGGACACGGGCTACTGATAGTACCGCTGACTTCCAGGAGAATAAACAAAGTCGGGGTGAAAGAAGTATAGCCAGCAGGTTCCTCGGGTGCATGGGCTTGATATAGCTTATCCAGAAGGAGCAGCCCCTGAAAAGGGGCACCGGGCATGGTGAAGTAGAAGGTCACAGAGAAAGAAGACCCTCAGCAAGCTGGACTGGCCTTGCGGCTGCAACCCTGAGCTCTAGTCAAGGGTGTGGGGCTGGGGCAGGCGAGGCAGTGTTTCACTCGCTTGCTCCTGGGGCCGCTGTGAGTGAAAGCCCACCGGGCAGCACAGGCGACCACAGGTCCTCACTGGCCCTGCTGCCAGCATCCAATCAGGTCCCCAATGATTTCAAGGAAGAGCTCCAAGCCCGACTACCTACTCAGGAACACAAAATGCAAACCCTCCCACTTTTATTACTAGCACTCACGTGTCCGGGAAGAAAACAGGTGCCTTCTACTAGAAGGAGTCACTTGTGGCATTTTTAATTGAGCTTGCAAAGGAGGGAGGGAGGAAGCATTCTTCTCACACACGCAATCACACCTCTTCGCCTAATGTCAGCAATCTACCAGGCAATGTAAAAGATACAAAATCCCTCTTCTCTTCCATCACAGAGTCAACTGTCACGTTCATCTTGAAAGGTGTCTTTTGTTGTTGGTTTTTTTTTTCTAAAGCTTCTTAATACTCACTTGGCAAAAGCATGTCTTCTGTTAATCTCTTTTTGGGAAGAAGCAGAAGTTGTGCTGAAACTTCTCCGAAAACCTATACATGGAAGTTAATGTTAGAAAGAGACAAAAGAAATCGTAAGTTTGTAATCTTTCCTATATGCTATCTTTTGTTATTTTTCCCCGTGGAGATATTCTAATGTACCAAATATATGAGAAAATACTTGCAGTCATGAGCCCTCTAAACTAAAACAAATCAAACTGCCTTTTTCTCTTGAAGAGTGAGCTCGCTGATCACAGCCCGTGTGTAACTATCAGCCAATTAGGAAATGCAAATTTGAGATGCAAAACTTTAAACATGAACTATCACCTACCCCCAGCATTAATAGCACAGTTCAGAAGACTAAAAAATAGCAGATGGTGGCGAGCTTGCACAGAGGCGGGGAACCTTCCACACACCGCTGGTGGACCAGTAACTGGTGCAGCCATGTGTAAAGTACCCCATAAGTACCCCATGACTCAGCAATCCCTCTACTTTGTGTAGATTCCAGAGGAACCAGAGATTATGGAAACAAATGTGCCTGTCTGTGCTCATCCCAGAATTATGAAAACAATCCAAACGCCCACTGGTGGAAGAACAGACCACTAAACACTGGTACACACACATAGTGGGGTACGATGCGGCTTTCACTACATACTGATGAGTCTGCGAAGCAACTCATAGCCTAGATCGGGTGCCCTCAAACTACGGCCGCGGGCCACATGCGGCCCGCCGAGGACATTGATCAAGCCTGCCGGGTGTTTTTGCCCGTTTTTTTAAACTTCAAAATAAGATATGTCCAGTGTGCATAGGAATTTGCTCATAGTTTTTTAAAACTATAGTCCAGCCCTCTAACGGGTCTGAGGGACAGTGAACTGGCCCCTGTTTAAAAAGTTTGAGGACCCCTGGCCTAGATGGTGCCGGATGATCTCACGCTGGATAGAATTAGACGATCATAAAAGGGCAAATTCTTGACTATAAAAAGTCAAGAAAAGATTTTCACATTAAAAGAAACTTTCTAAAAAAATAAAATAAATAAATAAAAGAAACTTTCTTTGATGACCTTCAAGGGTGGGAAGGGAAAGGGGAGAGGGGAAGTCACGGGCAGGGGAGTAGCCGGTGTTCATCTGGATGAAGAAGAAAGCAGTGTACAATAAGAGCGGGGCTGCAAAAACTGATGGAGGCGGGGGAAGATCCGGGCAAGTCTACAAGAGCAGCTAACAGCAACGGAGGCCAATCCTGCTATCCACTCAATGCTGCGGCGGTTGTGGGCGAGTGTAAGTAGACCCCTGGATACATCTGTACAGATTTGACACAGGACGTCTGTACACATGTTTGTCCTTGCTGTAAAAATGTCCATGGATGCGATGGGCTAGCTCGTGAAAGCTTCTTAGACCTCACCAAACATCTTGAGGGGGTGAGGTACAGGCCCAGGGGATCAAGAGCATAGGCTCAGGGTCACCAACGTCCGCTCTACCACGTAGTTCAAAAGACCATGTTCTACCTCCTACTTGGATGAGCAGCGACGGGGTCTTAAAAGCTTGTGAGCGGCCATTCCTAGTCTCTCCGCATCTAGAAGACAGACGAGCGATGGACACGGAAAGAGATGTGAAAATAACTAATCCAATGGACCCGTGAACCATGCATCGGGATGCACGACCTTAACTGTAGCATAACTCCATTGTGCCCACATAGCCAAGATGGGAGAACACTGTGTGGAGCCAGACTCAAAAATCATAGAAGAGACCCGACGCATGGTGGTACACACAGGACACTCGCTTCAGATGCGTGACTGAAACTCACCTCGGTACTGCAACAGTATGGGAATAATCGACCACTTAGGATCAAAGTGCGCCCATTTCCCCAAGGACAAAGGCCGGTGGGTTAGGAAACGCAGAGGAATGGAAGCAGGGACGGGGAAGTGGGAGGGGCTGACAGTGCACGGGGAGGGCTGCAGCGGTGAACTGAATGGAAACAGAACGCGTATGAATTAGCAAATGCAAAACTGATGAACTGTCCGATCAACCTTCGCCTAATTCACACTGTAAAGGTAAAACATAGGCACGTGTGTGGTTGGATCAAGCAGCAGAATACACACAGCTGAAAATGGGGTCTGAAAAGGCAAGACTGAAAAATATGGAAGCAGCTTGAGAAGCACAGTGGGAAACAAACCAACGTACAGTAATCAGAGATTCATAAGGCTGATGGAGAAGAAATATCTGATATGAATTTTATGGAATTGATCACGGGGACCAATTCCAAGAAGACCTATGATTTCCAAAAATGGACAAGTAAAAGAACACTCTGCCTAGATGTAGCACAACGGAACTACAGCTCAAAAGAAACAGAGCTTAGAAAGCAGCCCAAAGGAAGAGACAAACCAACTTCAACAGACTGAATTAGCAGAGACCGAGAACTGACTGCTCATCAACCACTACAGGCGATGCGGAGGAGGAAGACTACAGCCAGAACAACGTCAGAAAAGGAAAAGGAAAAAATCCCACATGCATTAAGTAGAGAAACGTTTTTGAGTACACAGAAACCAAACCAGATAGTACAAATAAATCTGAATATGTCAGCAATTAGGAGAAAGGCAAATGGTGACATGCTCATGTTAAAAGGCACACTGCCGGACCATATTAAAGACAACAGCAAACCAAAAAATGCACTGAGTCGATTCCACCCCATAAGGACCGCACAGGGCAAGGGCAGAACTGTGCGTTTTACTTAGAAAATATTTAAAGAAAACAAGGACACAGAAAGGTTAGAAGTCAAGGGATAGAAAAAATGTATTGGGTCAACATGGTGAACCAAGAGAGCTGGTGTCAGGTAAACAAGGATTATTATATGAAAAGAGAGTCACTAAGCAACCCACAAGGAGGTATGTAATTCTAAACGTACGTGCATCTAAAAATGTAGCTGAAAGTATACAAAGCAAATGTTTCCAAGATCTCAAAAGAAACACTAAAAACTGTGAGCATTCTGTTTCTCTCTGGAGTAACTGACAGAGCAGCAAATCAAAAAGTTAACAGATACCATAATTCATAGACTGGTTCTAAAATATATTTCAAGAATTACACCTAACCATTAGAGAAGAGGCATGTTCTTTCAACACACAGAGGGGGAAGGGAGGAAGGAGAGACTGTCTCCCAGCCCATCCTGCAAGGTTAGCGGGAGCTGACGGAGCCCTGGTGGCACAATGGTGAAGTGCTTGACCGCCGACACGCTGGTAGTTCAAACCCACCCATTTCTCTAAGAGAAGAGAGGTGGCGACCTGTTTACACGAACATTTCAGCCTAGGAAACCCTGTCCTTCAGGTCCCAGTGGGTCAGAATCAGTTTGCTGGCACAACAAATATCACAAACTTGACATGAAACAAGACAAAGGGAAAAACCTACAGGTCCTTTTTACTATCGATTACAGATTTTGAAATCGTCATTAGAAATATCAGAAAATGAAATCTAGCCATCATTTAAATTAAATAAATATAGCGAGAGATAGAGATATAGACATCACAAGCAAATTAGGTTTGTCTGAATAGTCCGAGGTTAATTTAATATAGAAAATCAAATAATGTAATTTACTATATTAAAGTAGTTAAAGCAGAAAACCATAAGAACATCTCTTTAGATGCAGAAACAAAAGAATTCCCTCCAAATCGATTCATGACTTTTTTTTTAAGTCTTAGCAAAGAGTTAATAAAGGATATCAGACTAACGAAAGCGTCATCATGTTCGATGGCAGCACACAAACACGGCCCACAAATGAACAAAAGGAACGCCCTTTTGCAAGCTTTTGACACCGTGACACACACACAACACACGGGGCCAGGGCAGAACGTGACCACCACAAAATAACCTGCCACGGTTTGCACATGAAAGTATGGGGATAAGAAAGTCTAAGAATCTTGTTGAATTTTTAAAAATTAATATTTAAAGGTTCATTACAACACAACAGTAACAGTAATTTTTAAATGATCCCACGTATAATATCACTAAAGCCATAAAGTACTCACGAATAAATCTAGAAATAAACAGGCAAAGTGTTTCTGGAAAAAAGTCCTGTAAGCCTTCACTGAAGGCTATTACAGAACACCTGCAGAAACAGGCAGGGTGCGTCTTCGGGAAGGAACAATGTGGAGATCAATCTTCCTCAAGTTCGTCTGAAAACTCACTGCAGTTGCAACAAAGATCCCAAAAGGGTTTTTGTGGAACTTAACAAGCCACTTCCAAATGTAGATGGAAGAACAAAAACCACCTGGAGCTAAGACAACCCTAAGAATCACAACAAGGCCCGGTGTGTGGCTAGAAATCCATACTGATTAAGGGAGGTCCAGGGATCCAAGAAGAGACCACTTGAACAGAAGAGAGGGGCCAGCCACGTGGCCGTGACGTACGTCATCCGTGCCAGTGAGATGCAGCTCCAGAGACAAGGTCGGCCCTCGGACAGATGGCTGTCCACATGGGAAGAAAGACGGGATCATCCTTAGCCTACACGAAGTCCAACAGCAAGCGATCGGCAACTGACGTCTGAGAAGCAGACCATACAGCTTTGAGAAGGCAATAACAAAAGAATGTGTATGACATCTCTCTGGGAGGAAAAGATTTTATAAAACAAAAACACAACTTGTAAGGGATTGGACTGCTAATGCTGATTTTAAAAATTAAGAACGTATGGAGTCGCAGACACAGACGGGCTCTTCTTGCTCCAGCGGAGTAGCTGGCAGGTTCCACGTGCCGACCTTCTAGTGAGGACCTTAGTGTTTACCCGACTGCTCCACCGGGGCTCCTTCCACGTCCACACAACAGAACGTGACTCGGCCACAGGGAAAACCAATGTCCTCAAGTGCTACTCAGTGTAAAACCACTGTCCCGAGTAAGGCCAAAATCCTATGGCCCTACCGCCATGACGTACCGGAATGACAAACGCATAGAAACAGAAGCACATTCGTGACTAACAGGGACTCTCGGGGAGAAGGGAGTGGTGACGTATTGCCCAAGGGGCACTCAGGTTCTCTGCGAGGTGACGAAAACCTTAATGGACAGCGGAGACGGCTGAACAACGCGGTGGGTGTGCTGATGTTGCTGATGCCGACATCTAGCACTTCTTAGAATGGCGCGTTCGCTGTAGTTTTGCACCAAGGCTTGTAAAGGCAAGTTACTGCCCGCTCGTTTTAAAAGCTGCTTGGACCCCCGCTGTCTCGGGGTGCTTCCGCATGGACAAGATACGGACAAACTTCTCCGCAGAAAATGGGCAGGGCATCTGAACAGGCGCTCGGTAAGAAGAGGGGACCTGTCTGGCCCACAATCATGAAAACAGGCTCACCCTCATTTGCAGTGTGGACAATAGACGGTGCCCACTCTCCGAGACGCACAGCTGCACCCACCAGCCCGGCTGGACGAAGCTGCTCAACATAGCAGTGCCAGCGACGGTGAGGGGAAGAGCAATAGACTCTTGCCCACAGCTGCTGGGTGGGCACAGGGCAGAGGGGCGGGCACCCTCCGGGGAAGGTCCCTGGGAACCTGAGAGAAACATTTGCGCCTGTGTCCGTGGACAGGTCTGGCACAGTGCTCATCATTAAAAGTAAGGCACAGCCCTTATGCCGGTCCGCTACCAAATGAGTGGATAACATGTTTGGATGCAGTGCTGAAAAACAGCAAGGAGAACAAACAGAACTAAGCAAAACTAAGCATGTGTTAATTGTGCGTACGTCTAGAAGGGGGCTTCAAACCTTTGTGGGGAAAAGGGAATTGGAGGATACTGGAAATTTCCCGTGAACTTTTTGAAGCCCCGTTGTCCATAGGGCGGGAGGGTTGTCAGGAAAAGCAGAGTGCGTGGCTGAAAATGCGAGCCTGTCGTCATGGGAGGCTGGGGTAAGTGAAGAAAACCGAGGAAGATGAGAGCGGGAGAGCCAACTCGGTGCTTCCACAGGGCAGGAATCAGCCCTGCTGGCTCGGGAGTGGGCGACAGATGGTGACTTTATGATTGGGTGCCGTATACGAATAGACAGTTCGTACAGTTGTCACATGCATAGCTGTTTTACAATAAATGCTTATAAATAAACAAAAGCAAAAGCAATAATTATCAGGAACACAAAATGCTCATCTTACCAGGATAAGACTGATTCTGCTTATTCGATGAAATCTCCGACAGAGTATCCAGGGAATCTGTTAGTCTATGAACAGAACAGACACATGATGCACATCTCAACAGACACAGCTGATCTTAAGACTGAAGACTGGCTCTCAGCTGGGGTCCTCACCCCGCTTGGTCGCTATCTGTTTCTTATTCATTCACCAAACCTCTATTGAGCATGGAGCACCTATGCACCACGAGCGAGCAGGGGGTGCGCTTCCTCCTAATGTGGGGTGGCCTTTGTCCTCCAGGGACCATGAATAGTGAAAAAAAAAGGTCCATGTAAAGTGAGCTTGCTTAAAAGAGGGGCCCAGGGTTAGCGCTTTGGAATTTTCTCTAAGCAGATGAAACTTTAAAGAATACGTTTATTTGGTGATATCCCTACCAAACGTTTGCTTTTCATTGTGAAAATACCCTGACTCGTAGAGAGAATGGGGAAATGACCCTGGGCAGAAGTGCATCTACACAGGTAGGTTATTCTGATGAAACTGATCAACCTGGGTCAACATCTTGACTTACTTGACTCAAAGCAATCATGGACCCACTTTCCCCAGTGGCTTCTCTTTATTTTCTGGTACTTCAAATCCTTTCTCTCTCTCTCTCTCTCTCTCTCTCTCTCTCTCTCTCTCTCTCTCTCTCTCTCTCTCTCTCTCTCTCTCTCTATTTTTTTGGTGAGGCTCATCCCGACAGCCTCACCGGTTAAGTGTTTCCCTTCTCCTGTTAAGGAATCTCAACCCGTGAGGCCTTCGTTTGTCAGTCACTCCCTCCAGCATGCCTTCTCGCCAGCACGGACTCCTGACATCTTTGTGGTATGTGCGGGCTCACCCTGAAATCCATGTGAATTCTTTTACGTGCTATGTGGCTGGTGGAGGCAAAGACGATGGCTGGGCGAACAGGGCAGAGAGAATTAGGTGGTAAGAGAGAGTGGACGGGAACATGACTGCAAAACTGGTCCGCTCATTAATGATGAGCACTGGTGATAAGGTGAGGAGATGAAGACTACCTTACTGAAGACGACCTGGGCAGGACACACTGGTGATGCCACAGAGGTCGGGGTGCCTCGGATCTGCTCCGGGAGTTTCTGTCGCGTCCTCTACTTAAGACTACATTAGAGGTACGATCGACACTTGTACAGAAACAGGGGCAAGGTGCTAAATTGAGGCAGGTGCACAATGGGGGGAAGGAGGTAGTTGGGATTAAATGGCCACCCAGACAGAGGCAGGGGGCACAATTTGAAACCGGTCAAGAAAAACCACCAGGACAAAAGGCCAGCTTCAGACCCAACGAGGAGGGACTGAGCAGCAAGGTGAGCTCGTGGCTGGTGGCTACTTCACTCAGCCTGTCCGGGTTCCACACGCCTCCCTCTTACAGGGGTGGCGCCTTTAAAGAGCTCCAATGCTGGGTTCGATGGGAGGCTCACCCAAACCAGAGACAGTCTGCTTCATTTGCTTCTAGAATGCCTAGCACAGCACAAAGTGCGAAAAGATACTTCATAGTATTTGATGATGAATGAGCCAATCAGAAGATGACAGGAAGACAGCTGGATGGGGAGAGCAGTTCACTTAGAGACAGAGCCCTGTCTCTTGTAAGGGAGAAGAAGGGGTGCTTTTAGATCAGCAGTTCTCAACCTGTGGGTCGCGACCCCTTTGGGGGTCAAACGACCCTTTTGCAGGGGTCGCCTAAGACCATCAGAAAACATAAGTGTAACAAAATGACAGTGATGAAGTAGCAACAAAAATGTTATGGTTGGGGGGCTGTCACTACCACATGAGGAACTGTATGAAAGGGTCGCGGCATTGGGAAGGTTGAGAACCACTGCTTTAGATGAACCACCTTAAAGAAGATCAAATAGGAGAGAAGCTAAAGAATAAACAGCTAACAGCGTGCTCCACAAGCAGCAAGAAAGAACAAGGAGCCACGGAGAACGGACGAGTCTCCACCGCCTTAGAGAAAGGCCAGGGCCATTACGGCATACAGGGCACTGGACTGGACAGCAGGCTATCGGAACGCTATGGGCAGTGCCTCCCGGGTGCTGACGGGTGTTCTCAGGGCAGGCCAACAGGAAGAGGGGAGCCCCGCCCCACAGTGGGAGACAACTCACCCTCTAAGAGACGGTGGGACACTAATGAAGATAGGCTGACATGGGAGACCCTAATAGAAGCTGACTGCTGACTCGACATGGATTCCGCCCCCCCACACACACACACCAGTGATTTATAAGATCAAGGTCCTAGAGAGACTCACTGGGCCTTTTTTCACAATTCCAGGGTGGTGGGGAAGTGGGCATATTTGGATGCCAGATATCCGCCCCCCCCCCCGGGGACTGTGCACACTGGCATGTGCACCATCACGCACAGTTCGCCGCTCTGGGCCTGACCTTCCTGTCCGCTGCAGAGGGGTGAGTTGCACGTCTGCGGGCTGGCTCTACACTGACCTCTGGGTTGGCCATGGGTGGCAATGCCCTCAACTGTGATGGCTATGGGGCTTTGGGTTTGTTTGTTTGTTTGTTTATTACATGTAAAGCACTTAAAGCGCGGTCCCCACACAAGTGCCACTCGTGAACTATTATGTCTTTTTCTTTACGTCCACAGAAAAATGACCACAGAAAAGAGCAAAGTCAACTAAAAATGCACGGTGGAGGGGGACTTAAAAAAATTTGGGCTGAGAGAGTCCTTTAGCCAGGCTATTTTATCACTTAAAAATTTGCTTCTTCGTCTACAAGATGGAACTAATGACAATAAAACCTGCCCCCACTGTCTTCAGATCAACAAAGAATTCACCACCTCTGGGGGTTTCTGAGACTGCACCTTCTCCCAGGGTAGCAAGCCCTGCCTTTCTCCCAAGAAGCAGCTGGTGGTTCTGAACTGCTGACCTTTCTATCACCAGCCCAATTTGTAACCACTACGCCACCAGGGCTCCTCTTCAGCACCTGAGCCAGGTAGAAATACAAATCCCATGGGACAGAGTCTGCTACTTATCAAATGCGCCACAAATGTGGGTCTGAGCCACTGCAATTTTCCTCTTCGCCTGACCGGATCTTGGGATTGAATGAAGAAGCAACGTGGCGGTGAACTCACACCATGAGTTATACAGCATTATACGTGATAGCAATGTTACCATAAATAAAAGAACCACATCCTGTACATCATAGAACAAACTGACCGCAGTGATTTGATGGGAAAAAGAACCCAAGGAAGAAAATGGACCTGAAAAACTGTGACCTTGCCACCAGGCAGTAACAACCTCTACTCACGAGGTTGCACTAAAAATATAAATAAATGACATTATCTCAGGTGCCCTAGGCAATAAAACTCAAATAGGAAGTTATAGAAACTTAAAGGAAAAAATGCAACCAGGGATTTTCAAATTGTGCTCATGAACCGTAGGAGACAGCGTCTAGTTCTAGCCAACGTTCACTGGAAAGGAGCAAGAAGCTCCATCCTGCATTAGATCCCCTTTCCTACCGTAAGATCTCTGTTCACGAACGTAATCTATCATCTGCTTTACTTCAGATGATCGACGGAGAAGCACACAGACCCACCTCAGCCAGTATCTGACGGAAGGCTGTTTCATGTGGCGGAACCTAGGCTCGCAAGAGGACTGGGGGCTGTGCTGCTTATTATTTTTTCTTTTTTTTTAACACCAGAATGAACTAGTTCAAAAGTCTACTATCTTAAGAAGAGACACCGAGGAGGGATATGCTATATCCAAAAATCTACTGCCTCTCTATTTTTGAAAACTAAGGAAATCAGAGGAAAAAGCCGTTTGGGTTCCATTAGGCTGGTAGGAAATGAATGGGGTGCCTGCTGGCAGGAGAGTTAATGTAGTTAGGATGTGACTGAAGCAATCAGGGAGCATTTTTACTTTTGTTTGCATGACAGATTAAGCTTGCTGCTCTCACTGTTCTTAGCGGCAAACGCCACTTCTAATAGCCTACACATACTCATAGGGTTTGCAAATGAGGAATAAAGGAGGTTTTTAAAATTGCAAATCCTCAGCAAAGCAAATTTAGCTTTTCGTGAGCCGCTTCTCTGAGGAAGGTGGCGGGTTAACCCCTTCACAGAGGGTTGGAGCCACTGTGAGCCCACGTCTAACCTAAACCACAGCAAATGACAAGAGTAGACTAATTATCCATCCCATTGTTCTCACCTTTGCACTCTGGATGGGGGAGCAAATATTCCGTATCTTGGCGAACAACTAAAATACTGCACACCTCCAACCGAACCATCATTCTTGCCATGGGGTTTTTCAAGCTCAATGCCGTACCAATATCCTGGAACATGAAATATTGGCATTTAAAAGCACGTTACCCAAAATTGTTATGCTCTTATATAAACCACGAGATTAAATGGTGTATCATTCTCACAAATGACCGGAATGATGGAAGATCATTTAGCTTTCAAATGATGAGATTACAAAAATAAAATTTGAAAAGTGAACAGGAAATAAATTCTACAAGTATAATTGCAGCGTGGTACATTAAGTGAGGAGAATAAAATGTACAAACACATATTCAGCAAACAGACCAAAAAAAACCCATTTTTCCCCCTTGGGGTCTTGGTTTTCAGGCCCCCGTTCCTAGGGTTACTTGGGGTGCTGATTCAGAAAATTTCATTGGATAGGCCGCATCAGCTCTAGTTGCTCAGATATGGTGATCCATTCAATTTTCGGCTATTAATTCAGACTAATGTATTACTAATTTATTATGTTATCATCCGAGTTTTAAATATGCTTAGAATTCAGACCCACAAATTCCAGGCTAAGACAAAAAAGATAAGGACTATGTGACAAAGAATGAGGCTTTAGGGGACTTCCAAGCGCAGCTGGGTGACAGCCCTGCGATGGGTGAGCGTGTGCCTGTGCCCAGATAGAGAAGTGGTGCCGTCTTATAACAAGACTGGAGCATTTCCTTTTAATAGAGGAGTCTGGGCTCTGACGGGCCCACTTTGGGTTTCGGAGCATTTGAATCCCTATTTATTGGACCACACTCACCATCTATAGCTACTCAGAGTGACCCTATAGGACAGAGTGGAAACGTATGTGGATTTCCAAGGCTGTACATCATTATGGGCGTAGAAAACCTCATCTTTCTCTTGCAGAGCAGCTGGTGGCCTCGAACAGCTGACCTTGTGGTTAGCTGTCCAACACATGCCCCCCTACGCCGTCAGGGCACCTTATCGACTGTACAACAACTCTTATTTCGAATTCCCTTTTCAGATCATAAATCGAACTGCCAGCGATGCAGTTCCTCAGAAATGTGAAGTGATACCTGGGGAAAATTCCAAGTTCATATAATGTGCACTGTTCATATATATCTTTGGGTCAAAGGTCACCATGTGAAGGAAAACTTGATCAAAATATTCAGTACAACACACGCTGCTTTAAATAAAGGCAGCATGCGCTTCCTCTGGCTAACACCACATGAAACTGTCCTGATTTGTTGTGGGCTCGCGGGAGGACGAAAGGCAGGTGGCATATACTCTCAACGTGTCTCAAAACTGGAGCTGACTGGGGGGTGGGGGGAGGAGGGACTGCTGCCATTTTTGGAATCAGCAGCTCAAATGTACCCAGAAAAAAAGTCTAAAATTTGAGGCACCAAGATGTTGGCTATGCAAATAAGAGCCATACTCAATAAGGTACGGTCCTTGACATGACAATATAGTATTTAAACACACCCTTGACCATGAGAGAAGTACAGCCTAAGCGTGAGAGGTGCAAATCGTAAAATGAATGTGCAATCTTGTCATTAGATCCTTTAGATATTAGAATACCACAAGCAGCTTCGAAACAATTAAAGAATAATATGAAAAATGCCACAAGACATCACAGTCATCTTCTGACTTTTCTCTCTTTAATCAAGAAGCAATGAAAAATACTTTTTAACCACATGAAAAGATTTGCGTTAGCTAAGTAGGATAATTTTCTAAAAGACTTTTCTGTATTTAGAAGGACCCAAACTTGGGGAATTGATAGAATTTTCTTTCCTAGAGAGAGGAGAGCTCGTGAAGGTCCTGTTAGTAAAATTTGCCCGATATCAGGTCGATGGACAAACATCCCTGGGCTAAGGGTCCCGGAATCGAAGACGCCTCCAGGAATGTTAAAAATGCCTCACCTCTTTTTTTAATCATCATGATTTAAAGGAAGAGCAAAGGAGCGCTGTATTCAGTCTCTTTGAACCAGTATCCAGTAAAAAAATTAAAACAGGGATACTGAAAAACGTATTGCAAATTGCAGAATACAATAATATTTGTTTCTTTCAAAATGCCAGTTTTTGAATACAACTAAGATGAAGCAGGAGTGGGCGGTGTCTCTTTCTGATGTAAAAACCCATTTGACAGTACGTAGCAAACACACACACACAACACCATGCTCAAAGAAGTTTTTCATTTTTTTCCCTCTTTTGTTTAAAAAAAAAAAAAGACAGTTGGTTCCACTTGCAGGTGTGAGCGTAAACAGCTCATGGATGAATGGTCAGATGTCCCTAGTGCTAGGGTGTGCGGGCACAGTGCAGGGCTACAAATGGGCCGCTCAATCCGACAGGGACTCTGAGAGCAGGTGCCCACATTTCTGACGGCTGTGGACCAGCAGGGGCTGGGTGTGCTTGCTACTTCTCTGAGTAACACAGTTCCACTTTCCCAAATTTTACGTCCTCCTTCCTTTGATGATTTCCTGTATCACTTCCCCACTTGAAGTGACCAGCTAACGGCCTTTCGGTGCTCTACAATAACGCGTCCCTTGATCATGTGCCAGTAGAAATCCACTGCTTAACGTACTACACGCCTTGCGAAGCCACTGGTATGTGTTGGCTTTCTTTCAGAAGTGGTATCGATAAACTGGCTACAATAGGCTAAACATCATCTCAGGTCCAACCTGTAAAAGGCATAAATATGGCCACTGTTCTGTAAAATAGTTTGATCTAAGTTTTGATGTCACAGAAATAGATGCTCATGTTTTATGGGCAGAATGCCTTTAACAAGAAACATTTTCAACTTTTACTGTAGTTGCTTCCAAAACGACAAACTCACTGCCATCCAGTCTGTTCTGCCACAAAGAGACCCGGCAGGACAAGGCAGAGCTGCCCCTGTGGGTTTCCTGAGACCCTGACTCTTCATGGGGGCAGACAGCTTCACCTTCTGCCTGGGGAGCAGCTGGTGGCTTCAAACTGCTGACCTTGCAGTTAGCAGTCCAATGTAAACCACCACACCACCAAGGATCACCTATACTTGCTGATTATAACCCAAATTTCTAAAACACTCGATATCAAGAATTCTAAAATTAAGAGTCAATCTGAAAAGATCCTAAGGATCAAATCATTCTAGCTTTACATACTTTGAGAGAAAAGTCAATTCATTGAGAAAATCAACCCACCTTCCTACCTTTAAGAATCTAAGGTCTCCTTGAAGAACTATTATGAAGAATACCCTAACTCGTCTCAGTGACTACCTGGAGAAAAACGAATTATAACGCACACTATTTCTCATTCAAAGCAGTGAGGTGGGTTGCCATTCAAAGTGATGGTAAGTGTGTGATGGGAGGCAATTGGCCATTGCACACGTGTGTGCTCTGCTTTGTCCACGCAATCATCTCATGGCTGTTTCGACAGGGGACAGCCTTGGAGGACCGAGATGGTGGCTCCCTCCAGAACACCACCACCAACAAAATAACAAGGCTGCTTACTGCTAGGCTAAAGGTGAAGTTAGGTATAGAGGGTCAGATTCCTTGAGTTCAGAGTTTGTCTCATCACGAGAATGCTCAGAATCATTCAGTGGGAAGTGGGCATCAAGGAGCCAGCGCAAGACAACACCCACGCTCTGACTCCTGTTCCTGCGGTCAGTCATAGAGGCCCTCGCCTCCCACCCAAGCCGCTCCTAGCCTCCGCCAACAGTCCTGAACTGGCAGGCTACCTTGGTAGCTTTCAAACTGGGTAAAATCTCAGATCCTTTGCAGAATGTTGCAAACTTCATTTTAAAGGCCAATTTGCTAGGTTTCGTTTTCTTAAAATACTGCAATGCCACCATGTGTCAAAAGAGCATATCGCCGTTTAAAACGCTTTCAACAGGGCTCCGCTCCTTTGGCTTTCCATCGGCGATCGCGATCACTAAAAATGCACCAGGAAGATCACCTCTCCTTTGGAAACGCACTGTGAAGTCGCAACCCAGAAATGGGTGCATATGTAAATACACAGGCAAGCAGTTCTTCAGGTGCCAGGGTGTGCACAAAAGTGTTTCCTTTAAAATCTCTTAGGTACTTTTCCGTCCAAGCCACTCTGAGCACAGATAGGCAATTCCCTCCTTATCCGATCATCTTAGAGATAATCCACTGCAACAACAAAAAACTGTCCCTTAAAGGTTTCCCCTGTTGCTTAGTCTCCTCTGCAATCGGCGTGAGTGACAACTCATTTTAACCTCAGACCCTCTGAAACACTGGTGGCAAGAAAAGCTTACTGGTGACAGTCACCCTGAGTAAAAAGAATCCGAGTTTCTGCCAGGTGTCTGGGTCATACTCGACCTGTTTGTCAAGACGGCGCTAGCGTGACATCTTCATGCACACAGAATATCATACGGCTTGTGTACGGTACACATTTAAGGCAAACAAGGGATGCAGAGGCACGTTACCTGGAGCAAAGTTTGTTGTCCCGTAGAACCTAATGGTACCGAATCTCTGGCCTACGACCAGCACTCTCTCCCCCAGGTGCAGTGCTCCTTCAGAGCGGGTGTTATTTGCGACAGAGGTTGCTGAAGAACTCAAACCTGTTTCATCGGTCGGTGGGTGGGTGGGTGGGTGGGCAAGAAAAGGAGTGAGAGCAAAGGAGAAAAGCAAGAGGGAAAAATGGTAAATAAACTCAAAAGATTACACCTGAGTCAAAACATCACTATGTATTCCCGCCAGTTTAAATGGTGGGCGATTTCCATACGGATCGCTTCTCTGCCTGGGTCAGCTATGGCTGTGGTTTACCTGTCCGAGGTCAGGCGGCTCAGAGGGGACTCGAAGGGGTTCCGGTGAAGAGGGTGGCCAGAGGCAAGTTGGGGGAAAGGAAACACAAACCGATTCCTGGCAAAGGAACGCTGGAGGGGTTACCTGGACCTCTCTCCACTACAACTTGAGCCAGCCAACTTTCTCTACGAAGGACCAGATTACCAAGGCTCCGGGCTTCGTGGGCCATGCTGATTCTGTCACCCCTGCTCCCCCCTCCTCTCTGCTGTCGTGCAGAAATGACCACGGACCATGTGCAGACCAATGGGCCTAGCCAGGTGTGTGCCCACACAAACCCAGAGAGTGGGCCCAAGTTGGCCGAGGAGCCTTAATTTGTCCAGCCCTGTCCTAGGAAGACGTCTGCAGTAGAGTAGCCCCCCAGGAGTTGGGGTGCACAACACCTGCAACAATGCTGACCTCCAGGAACAATTGCTACAATGTTCCAGTGACACCCAAATCGATGTCTCCATTAGAAACATAACCGCCCTCCTTTCATCCAGAGTCAACCGGAGCAGGAAAATACCCATTAAAACAAAATAAAAGCAAAGTCAATGCTGTGGAGTCGAGCCTCCTGGGGAGCACTGAGGACAAAGGAGAACGGCCCCAGGAGGCTGCCAGCTGCAGGCCTTCACAGAAGCCGACGGACACATCCATCTCACACCGTCCAAACCGCCAACTTTCGGTTCACAGCGAACGCTTAACCACGATGCCACGAGAGCCTCCTAACCCTTGAGATGCCGCCTGCTGGGTGGCAGGCATAGAACATGCAGAGCGAGACCCGGCGCCCGGCACCCTGTCCCATGAAGACGTGGGTGGAAATGGAAATGAGGGTTGCCATCTCGAGGCTTAAAAAGCCAAAACCCAACCGGCTGCCATGAAGTCCACTCTGACCACAGTGAGCCTAGAGGTGAGAACTGGCCCCTTGGCGCTCTGAGGCTGCCAATCTTTCCCGAAGGAGCCTGGCCCGTCTTTCCCTGGTATTTCAAAGCCGCTTTCCCTTCAGGGAGCAGCCCAGCATTCACCCACCGTGCCACCAGCCTGGCTGACCCCGACTGAGGGCACGGGAAGGAGGAAACGTGGTTTGTGAACAAGAAACTAGGAGCGACAACAAGCGAAGGAGCGTAAGCCCGCAGAGAAGGGTGGTCTGGGTCAAGTGCTACATTCAAGAGCCCTGGGCTCTTGTATTACCTGAGATTTCCCTAGACCTTCACAGTGGACCCCGTGCTCATCCTAAAAATCTAAACGATAATGAAAAGATACAGACTTAAGAACCACCTAAGGCCCGGGATGCAAAGCAAGTAGGTGTCTTCCCCAGACTGAAGCCTCGATCCTGTGGCCTGGCAGGTCTGCCCTGCAGACCACGCGCCACACAAGTTCAAGACTAAGATACCCTGCAAGGAGACAGGGGCCTGAGAACACATTTGCTCTCAGCTCTCCCTGCCTCTCGGCTGAGCTCTCTCCCTAATCCCCTGGAATACCTACTCACTCTAGGGCAAAATGTCCTCAGGAACTATTAGGTGGGGGGGGAGGTTCCTCCCATTGACTTTCTCCCCCATTACTTCCTATGCTCGTGGCTCTCTCCCGCCCCACCCACCCAACCCCACCTCACTCCTGTTCTTTCCCCCCCCCTCCCCCCTTCCCCCCCCCCCCCCCCCCCGCACAAAAACAAGCTGGCAGATAACAAAAACGACTCCGGATCTCAACAAGCATTGCTTTTGTTAGGTAATCCACTGCTTGAAGCACCTCTATAACACTTTTCCTAATTTAAAAAAAAAAACAAAAACAACTCAGAAGCTCAGTACCACTTTCGAAATAGCTCCCCCTGCTCCCTGCATCGGCCCCCCAGTCACCTCTCGTCAACGTCCGTCTCTGGGCCGCCGCCTGTTTTCAATTCCTCACAACAGTGGGCGCACACACGATGCCCTTAGTCCGTGACTGACTTGTTCCAGCCAGCATGACGTCCCCTGGTTCTGAATGGTCTTAACGCTCTTCATCTTCAGGACTTATAATCCTAGGGAGCCCTCAAACTTATAACCTTATAAAAAGCTATGTGTATGATTATATATCATGTAATAAATGCTAGAAGTCTTATGGGAGGTAAAAGGAAGTCTTATAAAAAGTAAACTATATGCTACATGTAACATTTCCCAAAACTCACACACAGGTCCCAAAGCCCCAAGCCCAGAGAAAGTAACCTTAAAATGCAAATAGCATGGGCAGACCGGCTGTTACGTCATTGTGTCTGTTCACCTCTGTCCCTCACAGCGGGGGGAGGAGGGAAGCTATTCGGAGAACCAATAATACAAGTAAATAGTTGCAGGCAACACTTTGTCCCCTTACTCCTAGGGCTCCACATTTTACATGAGCAGGTCAGCGTTTCTGTTGGGAGTTTGTTTTTTCCCATCAAAGTATTTTAAAGTGAAAAGAGTAACCAATCCTGTTATGAACCCTTTATAGAGTTACATATTGGCTCAATGCAAACATTGGGAATATTAGGAAAAGGAACACCTGTTAACCACCATGAGCTTCTCTGAGGACAATTTATGCCCAAATGACTCTCTCCCCTCTCTGCACAGGCTCCTGATACAGGTGGATATGTGAACTGCAGGGGCTCTCTCAAGCAGAAGTGTGAGGTGTCTTGTAGATCTGCACACACGAGGGAAGCCATGTGGACCGCCTGCAGAAGTCACAGCCATAGGCCAGCAGGTCAGCTCTGTCCACCTGGAAAGCCTCGGGCCTCCTCATCCATAACATTTTAAATAATGGCTTAGATAAAAGCAGAGAAACCGTGCTTTGTATATGCACACGTGTCCCAAAGCTAATCTATAAGAAATGAGACAACCCCAGATAGGATGGAGCCCTGTGAAAATAAAAGTCCTACACCCGGCAGCCAAATGAAGAGGTCTTGTCTCCAGGCTCAATTTGAATGACAACACAGTTGGGGTTGGGAAAGGAGGAGGAACGGAGACCGGAGTCTCAGGGAGGAAGTGGGGATACGAGACGTTACATCGTGGGGGTGACAGCCAATGACCCGGAACACGGAGTGGGCATGAACTGCAGAGTGAAAAACGGGTCGGTTCTGTACGCCTGCGCCCGATTTGCAATACACGTTAAACGCAAAACAAAACACCGTTGTCACCAAAACGGCACACGCAGCCTTGGTGTCTATTTCTCAGGGAAACCGTAGTTCAGCTCGTTAACAGCGGGCCGGTGAGGGGTCCAGAGCCCAGGCATGTCCTGCAAGGAACAACTGCCAACACAGGGGGCAGCCACGGGTGGTAACAGCAGCTCAGAGAGCAGAGGCTACGGCATCAGGCAGGGCCACTGAGCCACTTAGTGCGACCACGGGGTGGTGGTCTCCTGGCTAAGCCTCAATCCCTCGTGCCTAGAATGAGCGCATCACGCTACCTCCCGTCAGCCTATTCCGGACAAACGCATGTGGAGCGCCCGGCACAGTGTCTGGAAGGGTACGTATACAATAAATGTGACTTATGAGCCTTAGGCTTCGATCAGGGAAACTGCTAAGTGAAGACAGCTGGTGAGATGCAAGCATTTCCAAGCACCTGAGGGTCTAACACGAAGTTCCATAAGGACCCTGTCAGGCTTCGGGGAGGGAGGGCTTCCATGTGTGGGAAGGAAAAGCAGCCAGAGGCGACCAGGAAAACGGCGAGGGAGCAGGAGAAATTAAGGGGAATCAGAGGGAGGATTACATGGGGAGGGGGGGTAGCGAAAGTCCTTAAATTGGACGGACGCAAAGGGCTCCTTCTACACAGTGAAAAAGAGCAAATCTACTTACAAACAAACCAAGATAAAAAACACCAAGAAAGCCTGGTTGAAAAGGCCATAGATACCAGCACTGGCTCGAGACGACACGGAAGAGCTTTGGCTCGGGGTCTTCTTGCTACTGCTGCTTGCGTTCAGCCTCTTGAGGGCGCTCTGTCTGTGCTCCAGAGAAGACATGGAGGAGGAGCTGCTGATGGACCCCAGCAGGGCGGCTGAAACAGGCAAGCAGAGCAAACACGTCTCAGGGGGGACCCGTAGGAAGTGCTTACAGGCGCGCGATTGTGGGTAAGGTTTAGTGCCAAATGCAAGACAGACGTTCGTGCGAATACGCCATGGTCGATCTAGCAGAGGCTTTGTGACCTAAGCAGGAACAGTCGACAGGCATTTATGCTATCCAGTCACAATTTTGGACACACAAGTGTCACCACACTAATTAAAGCTGACTGCCTGATCACCCACCTCTCACGTGAGATGGAGAGGAGCCCTCGTTGATTTCTGCAAGAATAAACAAACTCAAAGCCCCTTGGTGTCCACACTGACCCACAGCTCCCCTGTAGGACGGGTCAGACGGTAACGCTGTACAGGAACAGAAAGCCTCGTCTTTCCCCCACAGAGCAGCTGGTGGATCAAACTGCTGGTCTTGAGGTTGGCAGCCCAACGTGTAAACCCACTATAGACACACACACACAGATATTAGTATGCTATAAGGAAATAAAGGTTTACTACTAAAAAATTCAGAGTGAAACTTGAAGTAAGAAACTTGTGAGTTTTCTGCCGATGCTCTGTATGTCCCTAAGGGTCAGATACCTCAAGGCAACTTAGGAAGCCTTTCTGTCCAGTCGGCTTCACGGGGTGTTGCTGCTTGGTGCCACAGGTCACCTCTTGCTCGCCGTGACCCTACGTGTAGTAGAAGCGAACGCTGCCCGGTCCTGTGGTCACGATTGTCGCGTGTGAGCCATTGTTACAGCCACTGTGTCGAGCCGTCTTGGAGACGGCTTTCCTCTTTGTCCACCGACACCGAGCATCATGTCGTTTTCCAGAGACTGACCTCTCCTGGCAACACGTCCAAAGCACATGAGACAAGTCTCAAAACTCTAGCTTCTGAGGAGCATTCTTTAGACTGCACTTTTGAGGATCTATTTTTAGTTGGTTACTAAGGTTCATTCTGGCTGTCCTTCCTCCAAGACAGATGGGTTTGTCCCTCTGGACGGTCCCAGTACTTCCAATATTCTTCTTCACGACACCATGATTAAGATGCACCAGTTGGCCCCAGGCCATCCTTATTCACTGTTCAGCATGCATATGCATATTGAAGCAATTAATACCATGGCTTTGTATAAGGAAGGCGCAATTCAACTAGGGTGCAGTATAGCATCGACAAAGCACACATCATTCCTCTAGTTCCTGAAAGCTTCCTCCCCCGACACAACCATGACCCAGTTCTACCTTACGAATCTGGCTAGACTGGAGTACACACACTGGTACAGATAAGAGCTCTTGACACATGGAATTCGGGACAGATAAAACCCTTGGGAACAGTAGTGGGAACGGTGATATCATGAGGGTGCGAGGATGGGGAGGGGAAGAGGGAGAAAGGGGGAGTCCATCACAAGGTTGGATATACAGCCCACCCCCAGGGGGGCGAATAACAGAAATGTGGGTGAAGGGAGACAATGGACAGTGTAGGACACGAAGTAACAATAATAATATATAATTGATCAGGGATTCATGAGGCTGGAAGGGTAGGAGAGGGAGGGGGAAAAGAGGAGCTGATACCAAGGGCTCAAATAGAAAGAAAATGTTTTAGAAATGATGGTGCCAACAAATGTACAAATGTGCTTGATACAACTGAGTGATGGATTGTCATAAGAGTTGTCAGAGCCCCCCGCCAATAAAAATGATTCATATAAATAAATAATAAAATGCCATGGCTTGAGTCAGCCAAAACTTAGTCCTCAAAGTGAAACCTTAGCTCTTTAACACACACACACACACACACACACACACACATCTTGTGCATCCATGTTGCCCAATGCAAAGCATTATTTAATGTCTTGACTGCTGCTTCCACGAGCACTGATTGGGAATCCAAGCAAGACGTAATCCTTGGCAACTTTCGTCTTTTCACCACTTAGCGCGCTGTTTATTGGTCCAGTTGTTAAGCACGCTTGTTTTCCCACCTGGCACTGCATTCTTCTTTAAATAGTACAGCTTCTCGGATCATCCGCTCAGCCTACAGACAGAGCAGGCTTCAGCAAAGCATACACTTGGTGCACACCTCTGCCGACTTTAAACCACTCGGTGTTTCCTTTGTTCCAAAGACGGCCTCCCAGAGGACACCAGGCTCTGCAGGAGCTCAGGGAAGGGTTCTGGAATGCCCACTCTTCGCCATGCTATTCATAGCTTGTATGACCCACAGTGGAATGCTTTGGCATGGTCCATAAGGCATAAGTATCTCCCTGGTATTCTCAGCTTGCAGCCAAGATCCATCTGATATCAGCCATGACACCTCTCGTTCCATTTTTCCGAACCCAGCTTGAATTTCTGAGAGCTTTCTGTCCATACGCTGCAGCAACTGTCTTAAAATTACCTTCAGCCAAATTGTACTTGTATGTGCCGCTGCTGGGTGATTTCCCACATTCCGTGGGTCACTTCGCTTTGGAACAGGCAGCAAGTTCTGCTGGTCTTCATAAGGTTTTCAGCAGCTGGTCCCACGGCAGAGCACTGCCTGTGTCTCCTTCCTCGTTTCTTCACTATGGTCTTTTCTTCGCTTCCCCCTTTGAATCTAATCCGGCTCTCACATTGACATGTGCACAGTCAGGGTCAAGGACGAATCCACAAACCAAACCTGCTGCCTTCTAACCAGCTCTGATGCGTAGTGACCCCACAGGGCAGAACCAAACTGCCCCACGCAGTTCCCAAAGCTGTCAATCAACCTTTACAGGAGCAACTGCCCAATCTTTGTGCTGTGGAGGAGCTCAGGGGGTTAGACCCACTGATCTCTAGGTCAGCAGCTGAATGGCTAACCCGGACCACCAAGACTCCTAGTCAAGAACTAGATATTTCAGAGAGAGAGAGCTACACATATACTTTATTATGAGTTGCTTAAGGAATGTTCAAGAGTAAGTTTTACTACAATTATTTCCCCCTTATTGACTTCATATTTTTGGGTTTTTTCCCTTGATTTTAAAACTTAAACTCTAGCTAATTAAAAATGAGCACAATAATAAAGACGCAGTTTCTCCACCTGAAAGAGCTTGCTCCCCTTAATATAAAATAAAGAGAGATTTCTACTCACATAGGCAGGGTGGTAATACGCTATGCCCATATCAGCAGGAAGCAGCTACAGGAGAGACTCCTGTGCCTGATCTCCTCTCGGGAGGAGAGGGGAAGAATGTGGCAGGAAATGGGAGCCAAGGTGGAGATTTGGACAAAGCATATATAGAATCCATGAACTCTCTTGGGACTACATTTCCCAGAAACCCTTACGAGCCCCAGGCCAAAGTGTCCATCCGTGGCACTAGTTCCCCTGCCATCTTTTGCACGGGGATGTTGAAAACCCAGTTTCATGGGGTCCGGTAGAGAGAGAGGCACCAGACAGAGTCATACTGGAAAATGGAGCTCGCTTTCTTTTCCAGAGACTCTCAAAAAAATTCTCTAAGTGAAAAAAAATTTTTTTTAATATTCTAAAACCGACTATGCTGATGATTACACAACTCTTCTTCACATATTTAAATCATTGATCTGTATGGGATGTCAATCTGATGTCAATAAAACAGTTGGAGAAACTTAAGCCCTCCATAAGCCGTTTTTCGTTTTTTCCTTTTTCCTGCATTGCTGTTCCATCAGTAACTTAATATCTTACGAAATAAAGGCTATTCATTACCATCTTTCTCTGTGACTGCTTTTGATTCTTCTCCAGGAGGTAGTGAAAGTGTAGACTCAGAAGCACTGTCTCTTTTTGATGTCATTAATCCTAGGGCATGGGAGAAACACACTATGGTTAACATGAGAGAATTCTTTTTTTACATTGCACATAAAATGTATTTGTTTTTAAGATATTACTCATTTCCGAAAACAATGGAGAAACAATCGCAGGCAGCTGGGGACTGATATTTCATTATTTAAATGGAAAAGATTCCCAGCTCATCTGAAAGTTCCAATCAATTTCCCCAAATACCTTGAACCTATGCCCCCATCCACAAAGGATTTCCAAATCACAAAAGGCGCTTACAGCAGTCCTCCAGCCGGGTGATCTTTAATGAGCTCCTTAGCGTGTTTACACTATGCTGCAGGTACAGCAGAAGCACCACGCCTGAGCTACAACAGCTACATGCGGGCCAGGGCTAGCCTGCTGGCTCCTCGTGGCCCTGCAGGAAAGACAAGAGCTGCTTCTTTGGGTTTCCAAGGCTGTAAATCTAGATGAGAGCAGAGAGCCTGTCTTTCTCCCATAGAGCAGCCGGTGAGTGTGAATCGCTGACCTTGTCTTTAGGTCCCACCTCACCGCCGGGGCACTTTCTCTGTGATGTGCAGGCAAATTTATGACAGCTGATTTTTAGGAAATGTTGTGTAAAATTACTGTAAATAAAACGTCCACAAGGACTGCATCCGATTTCAAACTTCCCTCAGGCATCCCATGTCGACACCACTCACTCAGGAAGCCTCTTCTAGACTAAGAAATGTGCTTGGGACAGGGCCTCTTCCATTTCACAGAAGACAGGCACGGGCAGGCATAAAAGATGAGGGCAGCTTCGACACGCACTGACAGAGAGCGAGGAGACAGTGATGGAGGCTCAAGAGATAAACTGATGCCTCGTCAGAGCACCGGCTGAGCTGAGTCCTGAGGGATGGGTCAGATTTATTCCACAGAATACCGGGGGTGCAGCTAGGAAGAACTGAGGGATTCTGGGTGGATCTAAAGGAGAGAGAGGGGCGCTCTTAAAAGACATGATCAGAGAACGGTGAGCAGCGTGACTAGAAACAGGGTACTCTGGGGATTTGAATAAAGACTCAACAGATCCTGTAGGCACCCTGGTGCTGCGGGGGCTATAAGTGGGGCTGCTAATTGCAAGATCAGCAGTCCAAAATTACTCTATAGGATGAAGCTTTTAACCCCCATGAAGAGTTACCATCTCAGAACCTTACAGGGGCAGTTCTGCTGGGTCCTATGGGGTTTCTATGAGTCAGAATCAACTCACAGTGAACTTTACGACCAATGGGAAATTGTGGCCCTTGAAAAATTTTGTCAAAACATTAAAAACCTTCTCATTAGCAGTCATCAATGTACACAAGGTTAAAATAGTCAAATAAATACTAATTCAGTAAACTGCACTCTACAACAAGGCGGCTATGGAGGACAAACGTGTTTCCTTGGAAACGCTGCGAAGGTGCCGACAGTCGTTCCCGGTTCTCTTTCTCCTCCCTTGATTTGTTTACAGAATGAGCATCATGTCTGCGCCTTGGCAAGCCAGTATTTTCCTACCTGGAATATACGTCTACTATTTCACCTCATTTCGCTCTCAGTGTTATGAAATCCCTGATGTGAATTCCTCTAGGACATCTTCGTCCTTACCATCACAGTCACTTCCTCGTCTGAGCTGGTGAGTCCACCTTCGCTAAGTCCCTACCAGCCGTCACGCGCCGGCAGTGCCACCAGCATTCCTGTGGCCAGCTATGGTCTCCCTCTCCATCTGTGCTTCATTCAAATTTCACTCCCGCGTTAGCAGCTTCCATTCCCTTGCTACGCTTTCTTCCTTGTCTGCCAATTCTTCGTTTGCATTACCCATTCTGGTCAAATGTCACCTGCATTATTGCTGGAGGACAAGGACGTGACTGAACCATGCACGTTTCTGTCTCTGCATAATCTGGATAACAGATGTACAGCGACTCATCACCAACAGCCTTTGAAAGGAGCGATCGGAATGGCCATCTGTTATTTGCATAGTGCATTTGGGATTCAATAGCTAACAGTGACGTGTGTACTTTGTGTAATTACTCACATGTAGTATCACACGGGAACTTAATTTTAAACCATGTTGCGTTATATAACTGGATTGTGGTTATGCATTTGTGCAAAGCAAGGACTGCCTGTGTGCATACTTTAACTCAGAGAACCAGCCCCCTAAAGCTTTATGGACATACTGCCATTCTACAAAGTATTCAAACCATTCAAGAGAAGCTAGGAATGGAGAAATTGAAGCAAAAAGCAAAGGACACAGAAGAAAACTGATCATGAAGTGACAGTCCCAGGGTTACAAACATTCAATGTACAGCTGACCCACGCTTGCCTTCGGTTTAGGCTGCATCCTGTCAAGTCGGCTCTGATTCAGAGACCCTGTGTACCAAAGACTGAAACCTGGCCAGCCCACACCACCCTCCAATCACTGCCCTGCTGCAGCTCACCGTTTCCCTTGGATGCGATGACCATTTACATGCTGAGCCAACCCCTCTCATAAGGAATTCTTCACCATGATCACCTTCATTTGCTGCGCATGCATGTTTTTACATCGTCGAAGAGGCTGTGAGCCTTTTCAGGCACTAACCAAGTGGATTCCAACTCATCACCAGGGTTTCCCAAAGTGGGCCATGCCACCCCTCTGAGTGCTGGCACCACTGGGGGCTGCAGAAGCAGATGTCTACACTTTGTCCTGGATGATACATGGATGGTGTACAAAAGGTTTTCGTGGGAGGTGGGAGTAGGCGCTGAGTAATTTTTTTTTTCTGAGAAGGAGGCGGGGGACCAAATATAAGTATGGGAACTTACACTATATAGAGTCCTGAGGCTTTTTGAAAAAAAGCTTTACAGTCTCCCATAGCCTCATTTTCTCCCACAAAGCGGTTGGTAGGTTTGAACCACCAACCTTGCAGTTAGAAGCAGTTCAGTGCTTTACCCAACAACACTGCCAAGCACTTACCTACAAATTGGACTTCCAAGATAGACTTGGGAACTTACTTCATGTTAAAGCTCAGGGCCTCCCTGTGAACTGTAAACCCGATCTAATGGAAAGTACACATCAAGCCAAACTAAGGGAGATTCTAGGAAAGATCTGTCCAGCATGCTTCCAACACACAATGACAGCTGAGGGCCTGCTGCAGGGCAGAGGAGACTAAGGAGGTAGGGCAACTCAATGTGGGCATTGCCATGGGTAGAAAAAGGTCAAAGTCAGGAAAAGGGGGACAACCCAAATGCATCCTGTATTGCGTATTCCGAGACCCGGTTCTTAATTTTGCTTACTGTTCTATGGTTAGGACTGAAGCTAACAGAGGGGGAGGTGGGTTGCAGGTATATTGAAAGTTGAAATGCTGAACAAGGAAAATATGCCTGCTAGGTCCACTTCTAGTCTCAATGCACTGGAGATTCTTACAGGTACAGTATGGTAAGAAAAAGAATGAAAGATATAAGAATTTGAAAGGAAGGGGGAAATATCTATCCTTTTCATATATGATATGTGTGTACATGCAGAAAACCTCAAATAATCTACACGGCAAAAATGTATGGATATGAAATCAGTATATAAAAACATACAAGTTTGGAAACTGATTGTGATAGCAATTGTACAATTCTGCTCGACAGGATTGAACTATGGAATGGTATTGTATATGTATTAATTCTAAATTAATAATACATTTTAATATAATTTTTTAATAAAGTATCTTTCTAACCACTAAATAAATAAATAAAAACACACAAACAGACACAACAGAATTCCATACTATTTATAGTAGCATCTCAAATATAAAGGACCTAGGAGTAAATCCAGTAGAATGTGCACAAAATCTCTATTAAGAACGTGACCCAATCTTATTGAAAGCTTGCTTAAAACTTAATTGGAGAGCTGGTCTATGCTCCTAATGAAAAGATTAAGATAAAGATCGTCAGTTCTTCCCAAATTGATTTTAAAGTTTAAATGCAATGCCAATTAAAACCTCAATAGATTTTTTTAAGAAATGTTAACAGCTGATTGAAAATTTATGTCAAAGAATGAGTTACAAAGGCTTCAAAGAAGCAAGATATTCAAGAATAAGGCAGAAAATGTGCCTCTACTAGATAATGAAGAATTGACTTCCAATCTGCTGTGTGCACCAAACCAAACCTAACCAAGTCAAACTCCCTGCCGTCGAGTCGATTCAGACTCAGAGCGACAGCCGGCACAGAGTACAAAGCACTCTCGCCACCCATTTCAAGTTTAAAATGTTGCCGAGTGGGTCAAAGTGCTACACGAACAGAGCAATCAGAGGGCCGAGGTCAAGATAGCACATACATAGTCGAATGGCATGGCTCAGTACCCGTAACATTGGGAGGTTGTTTCTGGTTTTCTTTCTCACTCCAGAGTCCTTTGAGGTCAGACTTTGCACCGGACTGGAGCTGAGTTGGCATCAGTCGGACCGTTTTCTTGGGGAAACATGATCTGAATCGGGAGGTCAAGACTAGCTGGGCCCCCAAATGGCAGAAGTCAAATTACTTACTGCACCTGGCCACACCGCATGCGACACAGTGTTAAGGGCGGGGTGGGAACGGCGCGTGCAGACAGCAGTTCAAATGCATCTCCACGACGGAAGCAGGAAGACGGTGACCAAAGGCAGAAAGAGGGGCCGGGTCACAGAGGGCTTGCCACGCTACTTTCCAGACCCGGCCATGTGTTTCTGATAAGGAGTCACAGAAGACCCTTGAAAGCGAGCTGTGCTTCATAAAAAATGCACCGGAGGTATAAAATCCAGTTCCGAGGGAGAGACGGTGGGGTGCGAAAGGCACAGGGACAGTAGGAAAAGGAGAGACGCCGGGAATGGCATCGTAAACCACGACTGCGATTTAAAACTGTGCAGATGCTGGTTTTATCGAGCCAGGCGTCGGTCCGCGAAGGGACAGCAGGGAGTAAGGCAACCCAGTGGACAAGCTTCTCCAATGACCTCAAAGTGCCGCAGCGGAGCGCTCACCCTCTGGCTTGACCTACCGGTGTTCACTGTGCATGTGACATGGGTCACGTCCATCTTCTGGGACCTGAGGAGCGGGGCGGCTTTGGTGGAAGAGCTGTGCACTATATTCTTTCTTCGGTCTTTTGCTTTAGTTATCTTGGAAAGCGGTGCAAAAATACCTAAGGGGGAAACGCAGACTCTTTAGCTCGGGTGTAAGCAACGGAACGCATTCCAGGGGCAGAGGCAAGAACGTCTCTTTTTGCGAGATGAATCTTTAGGATCATTTTTAGTGACTCTGTGTCCCACGTGCCCACAATTGAGCTGCCAACACACACACACGCGCACACACGCGCACACACACACACACACACACACAGCCACTTAAGGATCCCTTGCTGCTGCTGCTGTTGGTGGTGCGCCGGAGTTGGTTCCAACTCCTACGGGCAGAATGAAGTGCGATTCCTGCTATGTGTGACCCCGTTGTCGCTGCCACTGTGCCAAACCATCTTGAAGATGTTGTTTTTATTTTTGGCTGACCTTCTGCTTTACCAAGCATCCTCTCCTCTGCCCTCCTGATACCATGTGCAAATGCATGAGACGAAATCTCGCTGCCCTCGCTTCCAGAGCGCACGCTGGCAGTGCTCCTTCCAAGGCCCATTTGC
This sequence comes from Tenrec ecaudatus, assembly GCF_050624435.1. Lineage (NCBI taxonomy): Eukaryota > Metazoa > Chordata > Mammalia > Afrosoricida > Tenrecidae > Tenrec > Tenrec ecaudatus. The sequence continues at coordinate 20,377,601 of NC_134546.1, read as the reverse complement.
TCCCTCTGCCAGCCGTCCGCGCTAGAGGCGGTCTTCCTCCTCGCCAGCACCATGATCCGGAGCCACGGTCTTCCTGACTGTCCAGTATTCACATACATATGGAGCAACTGGAAAGACCATGGCTTCGTGCCTTCATCAAGGACACTTGGTCTCCAAAGTGACATCTTTCTTTATGAATGCTCTAAGGCGGCCTTTTGCTACAGGTTCATACAGTGCAAGTCACCTGACTGCTGCTTCCCTGAGCGAGACCCACGCACACCATCAGGTGGTAAGTGGTGCTCAGGGGAAAGCGAATAAGGAAGGGGTCATACTCCCTGCCCTTGAGACAAGACTGACTCACAGCAGGCCATCAGGCAGAGTAGAACTTGCCCCTGTGGGTTTCCAGGTCTGCACGGCTCTGTGGGATCAGAAAGCCTCGTCTTTCTTCCTCAAAGCTCCTGGTGCTTTGGAACTGCTGCCCTTCGTGCCAGCAGCCCAGCTTAGAACCCGTAGGGCCACGAGGGCTCCTTGTAAGGGTGGTCGTTCTCTATTATTAGTTCTGATTTGGCTATTGTCAAGTGCATTGGATTGTTAGGTACATTTTATATTTAAAAAATCTGTGTCTCATCTTCCATGGTTTGTCTCCTTCAATAAGGATTCGCAGGACTTGACTTGAGAGTATTCCTGGCTGCTAAGCTCAAAGTCCATGGTCCAAACCCCCCAGCCGCTGGAGGGGAGAAAGCCGAGGCAGGCCAGCCCGTGGAGATGTACAGTCTCACACACTCTATCCTGCAGGTCTGCTCTGTCCTACTGCAGGGTCGCTATGAGTTGGAATCAACTTGAGGGCAGTGATCATTTTGGTGCATGACCTAACATAAGGCGATCCCCTCTACTTGGGCACTGGATTCCATCTGCTGTTGATTTTTTTTAAGGTCTTTACTCCTATAACTCCTCCCCACCCTCCTTTCTCTTGCAACATCGTTTCTCTTTCTCTCATATAATTTTCATCAGCGATGCTATAATAGCTCCTACCTTTAAAAGCCCACCCTAAGACCCCTTTCATTTGTTAAATGAGTAATCTAGGGCAAAGTGTTAGGTAAAAATGATCAAGTGAAACTTATTTATTTTAAATCAGTTCTTAGTGTGTTAGACAGCAGCTACCTTACCATATTTGGGGGCACATTTAAAGTACTGGACTTTTCCAACACTTCCATTGTTTTTCCCTTCTGGCTCATCGAGTTCGATGCCAGCCCACTGCCCACTTGCAAATTCAGTTGTTCCACAAAATCTTAATGTTCCAACCTAAAGGCAATAGAATAGCAGAGTAGCATTAGTGTCGGACTCGCACAGTTCCATTTTGTCATGAGCACTTGTAACCATCCATTCTCTCAAAGTAGACTCTAGAACAATGACAATCGCTGGGGATAAGAGAGCCATTAAATTATCATGAACCAATTCTCAGGGAAAGACAACCTTAAATGTGTATGCACCTAACGACTGGGCTTCTAAGTACATGAAGCAAAAGATCAAACTGAAAGAAGAAATAGACAAATCTAGAATTATAGCTGAAGATCTTAACACTCCTTTCTCAGTAAGGACTCAATTGACATTTATAGACTTAATTGACATTCGTGCTAAACCAGTCCACAGGTGGTGCACATAGTTAGCACACTCGGCTGCCCACGGAAAGACTGGAGGTTTAAGTCCAACCAGAGGCATCTTGGGAGAGAGACCTGGGGATCCACTTCTGAAAAGATAAGTCCTGGGGGAGTGGGGAGGGGGGCTGAGGCCTAGGGAATACAGCGTTGCGCTGATACTCGCAGGGGCCCCGTGATGGGTAGACTCAATCATTGTGGTTTCTCATCCCAAACAGAACACAACTGTAAAAGAAATCACGAAACACAGGTCCTTGAACCATTACGAAATAAACTAGAAATGAGTGACAGAAAGACATATGGGAAATTACCCCCCCCAATAATTGGAAGTAAAACAACATATTCCTAAATTCCCCTGATGGATGAGACAATCATGAGGGAAATGGGATCATAATCAAGACCACAGTATAGGGAAGCGTGTGGACTGTGGCGTGACACGTCTGTGTTATAGAAAAGGGAAAGTCTCAATCAGTGGTCCAGGCTCCCACCAGAAGACACTAGAAACACAGACTCAAAGCGGCGAACTGAAGGGAAGACAAAGAATGCGACTGCAGACTAGCAGAGGAAAATCAATGCAACCAAAGTGAAGTCTTCCTAAGGGTGACTGAAATAAACTTGTCAACAGACCAACCAAGTAAATAAAGAACAGGCACAAATGACCAGCACTGGATGAAGGACATGCCCTTCACCTTTAGAGGGAAACGGGCAATATGAGGGACTGCTCTAGGGCCATCAACTGGGCAAATGAGATAAAAATCTTTCAATTCCGCAAAAGACACACAAATAAAGACGCCTCGGATTGAATTTGTCGTCTAAGACCACAAAAACGAATAAATAAATAAATACATCTCTAGGCCTACAGGGCTTTCCTGGCCACGCAGGGAAGCGGCACAGAATAGAGTCCAGATATACACACGCTACAAAGATGCGAGGACAATCCAACAGAGAAATCAGACTTTTCCAAACACAGGGCCAGAATGGGGAGGCAATTGTTTGGAGAAAGGGAAGGGGGAAAGGGGGCGGGAGGGGGTGTCACATAATCATCTCCATAAAAATTCAAAATTAAATATAAAACTAAAAACGAGAAGACTTCTGAAAGAACACACGGGGGAAATTTTCTGAGAGAGAACACCAAAATCATAATCTGTAACAGAAAAAAAGTTGCACTATCGGACTTCCGCCAAAACAAACGACTCCTGCTCTCTGCGAGACGCTGTTTGGAAGCCAATTCCCCAGAGCAGACATGTGGGCAGCCCACAAAGATAAGAGGATCACTCGCCATGGCAGAGATGCAGAGTAATGCTTGCCCCAGCATCAACAGCAACGTTAAAAAAAAAAAACACCCAAAAGCAGCAAATACTGGAGAGCACGTGTGGAGAGATTGGAACCTTCGGACACTGCTGTGGGGACTGTAAAATCCCACAAGCACCGTGGACCGCAGGATGGCACTTGCGAAAAATAACAAATGGGACTAGGAATACAATATGATCCAGCAGTGGCACTAGTGGCTACAGTATGATCCAACAGTCGCTCTAGTGGATGGACGTTCTAAAGAAATTAGATCGGTAGCCCACTACACACATGCACCCCCATGTTCACTGCAACGTAGTTCACAAGAGCAGGACGATGGGGACCACCTGCACGGGTGAGCCGGCTTGGGTGCACACGGACAACGGAACCCGTGCCGCGTCCAAGAAGAGAGGGTCTGGGAGACGTTTCCTGATGGGATGATGCTGAGTGGAATCAGTCAATCTCAAAGGGGCAAATGCTACATGAGGCGACAGTTCTTTGACAAATCGAGAAAGGGTTTTCACATGGTTCAGAAGCAGACTCTGGCGGTTACGAGATGGGAGGGGAAGGGAGGGAAGGAAGGAAGTCACAACCAGACGGTCGACAAGTGTCGTGTGGGGGAAGGGGGAGACATTGCCAACCAAAAGGGGCAAGCGGAAAACATGAGGCCCACAGGGCAAGTCACGGGGATGTTTGAACGTAAAACTGATGATGCGCCGCTCTGTGAGCCTTCACCAATTCGTGGTAAAAAGGTAAAAAGAAAGAACAAAAAACCTTGTTAGGACGATGAACAGACAATCACCAGGCTGAGGAAAAATACATAAATGAAGACAAGACTCATTTACTAACTTAGCATGTTCTAAAGTGAGAATCAAAACCCAAAGCATAACTCTTTAAAAAGTTCATTCTCGCGCTCAGGACAGGATACCACGGAAGCTGAGTATTAATCCATGAGAAAAGAACATGCACCCTAATCTCTTGCTATTTTAGCCCCACCAGGAGGCCCCGGGCACGCATCCTTTAGGGAGCTGGGGACTGCCGCTGCTGATATCACAGCTGGGTCATCGTCTTCTTTGCTGTTTTTAATGAATTTTTCTCCACCAATCATATCTCTAAATTGCACTCTTCTGAGAAATGTGTATCACCCTCCCCACAAAACCACTCAGAATATTGAAAAGTATCTGTGCTGGGAAAGGCAATATCCAAGCTGGAATTCCGTCTCATTCTCCAACATGAGGCCCCTATGAACTCCACACCCACGCCTTCTTTCCGAGCCTCCTGGAGGGTCTTGAAAAGAGGCTGGCAGTAAGTGACTGTCTTAGGGAAACTGAGACTTGGAGAGACAGAAATGCTTAGAGCATGTCCCATGGGAGGGAAGGGGAGGCAGAGAGTCATTATTTTTCCACCTACATTTTCATTGTCAGTTTAAAATACTATCTATCTAAGATTTCTCTACTTGTGGTACCTTGTGGCCAAACTCTGCACCTGGTGTGGAGAGGCCTCCTTTGCTCCATTTCTGTGATGCAGTGGGGGGGGGGGGGAGGGGGTGGGCTCCTTTGGGAGCCTGGGGAACAACCCGCAGAGCAGAGCATTTCTCAGCTCCACCTCTAAGCTCACCCAAGTGTCCTCCGGGGTGCTGCACTCTTCCCCTTTCAACAGAGAGCCCACCGAGTTCCAACCGATCACGCTTTGTAAGTGCAAGCCTCCTGTCTTCCATGAAGTACCCATTCTCTGACATTCCCAACTGTCTGTTTCCTGACCTCAAAACTCTGGCCTGCTTACATGCAATCTCCTGGCCACACGGACCTGGGCATCATGGTCCACAGGCCTAGCTGCTAGGACAGCGAGCGGTTTCTTCCCGTACCTTCTGTCCTGCGATGACAACGCGATCCCCCAACTTGAGGCCCAGTGACGTCAGCATTGCCTTGCCAGTAATATGAGCAAGGTTTGGAAGCATCGCCTTCGAGAGAGCACCCGACAGGGGCACTGCATCTAAGAGCATCTGCTTGATTTCCTTGGCGGTGGCCGCCGCATCTGCCATCTCCAGGGGCATATCCACCGGGTCTGGCACAACATCGGCGGGCATCTGCCCTTTGTCGTTCTACACACAAAAAAAAGGAATAAGCAAGTTCGTGTTTACCCAGGTCTGCACGCGGTCCAAGGAATCATCTTTGTAAATGTAAAAACTGGCTGAAGGACCGTTATTCTACCAGCTCTTCAAAAAAGTCTGTGTACTGAGCACCTAGTGTGGGCCAGGCACTAAGGTGTCAAAGGTCCCACAGCCTCTCCACAGAAAGTCCTGCTCCTCAATGGTCCCGGTGGGAACCTAGTTTTCACGACTTCCAGCTTTCTTTCAGATTGAGGGTTTTCTGTGTTTTATTTTGTTATTGCTGATGGGTTTGTTAGCTTATGTTTTGCTTCATAGGAAATCGAGGATAGCTAAATTTTTTGAGACAGTACCTGGATGACTAGTTTCTTAGGGTTACGGCGGCGAACGGTGGGTGGGAAACGGGGAGCTAGGAATGAAGAAAATGTTCTAAAATCGATGTGATGATGATGATGGTATAACTCCACTTAAAATGTTTACGCGACCGAGTTGTAACTTTTAAGTCAACAAAGTTGTTCAAAGAAAAGTTGGGAACCAATTGATGGAGCTGAGCAGAAAGGAAGGGGTCAGGGAATACGGAGGTGTGAGGAGAGAGGAATGGGGTGGTGGCAGGGCTGAGGGCAGTGAGGAGGCATTGACAAAGGTTACACACTGAGCCTTGCGTGGGCCGGCAGAGCCCAAGCAGGACCGTCTGCCAGAGTGAGCCCGTCGCGACGGTGACTTAGACAAAGAAGAGTGAGACCCTCTCTCTCACTGACCCTGAAATGCCCGCGGGTTTGATGAAGACAATACACCTCCATCCTGTGTGTCTACTTGGTGCATACAGTAGTGACATGTGTGTGTGTGTGGATGGCAGGGGAAGGGGGTATTTTTCCCTTGACATACATAGCTCATTTTTAAAGGCTTACTCCATTCTTAACTATGCATTTTTAAAACTTTCTCAAAGAGTCCAAAGCACGATTTAATTGATAGAAAAATACTGTGTGTCTATGTCCTCTAACAGCCAACTCGTCATAAACACTTCAAACGTTCACATAGAAGATAGCTAAACTCAAAGGTGATGCAAACCCCGGAGCATCGTCCTTCCCAGCCGAAGCACAGAGAACAGTGCTTCCCGGCTAAGAGCCCTGAAACACGCTGGTGCACTGTGAGGCTTCTTTTGGAAGAAGTTTATCAGCATTACTATTTATAGGCAGCACAAAAATACAAATGACTTGTTATCGGAGAGCCCCACTGGCTGTCTTACCCTAAACGCAGGGTTGGCCCCGTGCTCCAGCAAGCTCCTCACGGCGCCGGCACACAAGTTACAGGCGGCAATGTGCAGAGCGGTCCCAAAGTCAAAGTCGCTGCAAGTGGCATCCACGTCTGCAATGAAACACCACCAGAGGATTCGTTACAATGTTTCATTTCCCTATTAGCCTTTGAATAGGGACCTGCGCTCTGGGCAAGCTAAGCTTCTTTCCTAACATCATTGAAAAAAGAATGACTCATCCAAACTCTTCCATATTTGCTGTCATCGCCACAGAGAGGTAGTCAGGTTAGCTCAGAGATCGGCAGATGGCAGTCCAATAGCCAAAGCCAACCCATCACCTGTTTTTGGAAAACTCATTGGAACATCCCCATCCCCACCATTCATCTATTCTCTGTGGCTAGTTTCATGTTACAACATCAAAACCATGTAGCTTTAACAAAGACCAGGTGGCCCCCAAGCCTAAAATGCTCACTATTGCCCTCTGATAGACAAAGTCTGTTCATCAGGTAGGTAAAAATATGCCAGATTTCAAACTAATAGACAGTGGAAGACCAAACATTGGGAGGTTTACCTATAATTTGAATGTTTACCTATAATACTGAATGTTTACCTGTAATATTTGATTCATAATATTCTAGTCAACAAATGAATTTGGGCTTCCTAGGAAGAAAAATAATCTTGAAATGCTAAGAACTTTCAAAAATCACTATTGTGCTATTCCTAAACACAGGAAATACTTTAGATTTAGGGGTCAGATTTTGAATGTTGGCTCTAACAAGAATCGAATATCTCTCTGGTCCTGCACGTCCTACCTTCATCTAAACCAAAGCCCCACGTGCCCTACCTCCAACATGCTCGGGACAAATGCTTTTGAGTTATCAATGTCAACAGAGACTTCTTGACTGACATCATTCCAATAAAAAAATGTACAGGTAAAATGTTCAGAGAAATTGAGCAACTGCACAAAGCAGAAGTTAGAAACAAGACATTCCAGGCAATGTATATGTACTGAATCTCTAAAATGTGTCTTCTACAAATGCGGGGACTATTGTACACTGCCTTAGAGTACAACTCTGGCTCTCGTTTTCCCTCAAGAGAAAACAGCCCCACTGAAAGAACCAGCGAGGAAGACCAAATGCCAGCTCTGTCATTTAGATCTTCAGTCCTGGAATAGTACCATGAGGGGGTCAGGGAGCCGGCGTTGGCTGAAATGCGGCTGAAATTTCATTAAGTAGAATCACAGAATTTCAAAACTCAAGGCCACGCCAAAGATAAAGTCTTTGTTATCTCAATGCCTACCTCTGAAGGCTTGCCTTCCGTCTCCCTGGCCACCCAGATGCCCATCCACATATAGGACAGGGATTCAATGACATGTTCTAAAAGCCATGCGATCTTGGGAATAATGTCCTTCTGTATCTCTTTGACCTGAGCCTTTCGTAAGTGACTATTAAGTAGTCAACAAAATTATTTTAGGGACAAAAAGGGTGGGTGGGGGAAGATCAGAGCCATAGGGAACTAGATGGAGCAGGAATAGAGAATCCCCTTGAATGACGGCTTTTCAGACACTGAAAGCGTTTCCCGCAAACAGCAGCTAGCGGTGATCTGAGGTCCTTGCCTTTCGGTTTAGAGGTCTTCAGAATCACCCGTACGAGCTCTGGGACGTCAAAATAGGCCGCGTAATGCAGGGCGTTCATGTTGGTCCAGCGGCTCCGCAAACCAGCGTCCGCTCCCAGGGCCATCAGCCGCGTGGCGAATGCGACCGCTGTCTCCACATCACCTGCAGGTTTGTTAGAGGTTATTTGTCTGTTAGTCATCAGTACACATTTTCAGATGCCAATGGATGCCTCTCCACTCCCTCCTTTGAAAAGGCAAAGTGGCCTACTGAATAGACTCGCTTAGAGCTCAAAGTTCCACTGGCAGAAATTCCATCTAAAGTAACCGTGCTCGGGGCGTGGCTAAACACTGCGCTGTAAAGACTTTGCTACCATGTTCAGCACGGTTGACACACCAGCACTGTTTATTCTGGATCGAGTTCCAAAACAACCAAAACAAAAACCGATACGCCCCTACCACGGAATCCTAGGAGGCGATACAAGCAATGTACAAGGGGCTTCGAAAAGGCTCGCAGGAAACTGGAATTGAAAGGTGACGGAAGTTTTCCATAAAATGTTGGAGCCCCCTCATGTTCATTCAGATATAATTTACATCTTTTGAAAAGTATTTAGGCGTGCATTTTGCATGTCATTAGTCCCCCCCTCCCCCCATGGACTAGTAATTATTATTCTTTCTTTAAAGACTATCAGTTTGTGATAGTTTGGGAGTGCGGGGGGGGGGGTGTCTTCACCACCAATAGTTTAAGACGCACTTATCAGATGACCAAAGCTTGAAGAGCTATCTGAAACACAGAGCTAAAGAAGAGCAACATGTTTACACAATGGTCCAGTCCAGGGGGGTACTCAAGCTAGCTCAACACATTTACACAATGGTCCAGTTCAGGGTGGATACTCAAGCGGAGAGCAACACGTTTACACAATGGTCCAGTCCAGGGGGGATACTCAAGCAGAGAGCAACACATTTACACAATGGTCCAGTCCAGGGAGGACTCAAGCAGAAGGCCAGGGCCTGTTAAGGAATGGGAGACTGCCAGATCTTTGCTGTGAACCTTCGGGAAAGTTCTAGGGTGTTGCAGAGTCTATTCCAAAATAGCTGGAGGTGCCAAGAAGGTAAAAAGAGCCCAATGAAAAGTAGAGAAGGGAGTAGGTATTCGGAAGGACTCCCCTGAATCTTCATCCAGTCACGTGCTATCGGCAGCAGCGGAGTGCACCTCAGGACTTGAGGAATGGGAGTCAGAGCCCTCTGGAATGACACGCATACAGATCCGAGGGGCACAAATACAGATTCTCCTAACCAACGAGTAGGAGCAGCCAGTACGTACCAACACCGTGAGCCCCCGACTTGCAGGTGTAGTGCAAAAGGGTCATATCCGTCAACCCGTCTCTGTCGTTCACATTGCAGCCTCTCTTAAGAATCTGAGGAAGGGAAAGACAGAAAACGGACGTGGCTGCTGACGGGCCGACTGGTTTCCAATCGATGCTGAGAAACAAGCTTAGCCCATCGAACCCGTATTAGTTCTGGGTAAAGCATACAGCTAGAACTCACATCTCCTGGGGGTAGCTTTTAACCCTGCACTCAGCAACAAGAGTCACCACTTCACTCATAGCCTGACAGGAGGACATTTTTAAAGAGTGCTTCAAGGTAATCTTGACATTTCAAGTTTGTCTCATAATCTTCGCAAAGACTAAGCAACAATGCCTTTCCAGTGGGTGTGATGGCGCCGAGCAGTGAATTACTCAGTCGCTCCTTTTGCCATGCCCAGTCTTGTAACTCCCCGTGTACTGCTTGGGAGGCACTGTGTAAATAGGAGACGGTGGCCAAGGACGAGGACCGGTCAGATTGCTAATAAGGCAAACAGGATGCAGGGCCTCCTGGCAGAGGTGCAGGGGGCCCTAACAAAGGGCTTTACATGGGTCATCTCAGAGGCTGAAAGAGGGTGAGCTCACTGCCACCAAGAAGACATGAGAGTCAATGTATCCTTAGGACTCAGGGTCCCTGTGCTGGGAGTCATGCCCAGGAGGGCGTGTTCTCACTGTGGCATCAGATATGACACAAAACAGCAAGAAGCTGCAACCGATAAACAGTGGCAGTAGAATCAGGAGACTGACACCAGATGTCACAGTAGGCTGCCCAGCACAGGTCCCACACAGCAAGGTGTCCATAGCGGATGAGCTGACCCACTGAATGAGAGAGCTGAGTGACTTTGGGTCAAGGCGCACTGGCAGAGTGGGGTGTTGCCAAGCACGTTTTGGTGGCGTTCGAGACCTCTACAAATCCTGTCCAAGTAGGGCCTTCCCTGAGGAGAACCTGAGAGAGGGCTGCCTTGACCAAAGAACTGTATCCTGGGTCATTCCAGATCCTAAATTGTAATGTTACTTTCCTAATACACCCAATATCTGCGTATGGTCTATGAGTTGTGTGTGGGTATTGTAATGAATTATCAAAGTCAACATAGTAGAGAGTGCTATGGGAGCAAAGCTTGGTGCCGAAATGAGTAATGTGGCTGGAGAGAGGAAATATGTCGGGCCTCCATAGAAATCCACCTTAGCCTGATGTTGCTGTTGATTCTCTCTCCCCCTTAGTAAAGTTAGACAAGGAGACTGGACAGCACCCCCAAATCATTGTTCTGCAAACGGTACTTGCAAGCAGTATAAGCTACCAATTCCTAAAAACACACTACTGAGAGAACGCTGGTTTTTTTGTTGCCCTTCCAAAAAAATCAAATACACACACACACTTTTATATATAAAGATTTCAAAATTACTGTTAAGCCTACATCTTTACCAAAGCACCCACATGTTTAAATAAAGCATGATGGTAATCAGATTCCTTATGAAACAGATTAAAAATTCATTGCAAAGTTAATTTTATAAAGAAAACTGACTCTCCTGCTTCCAGCAAGAGTGTGATCAAAGAGAGTACGGTGTGCTAGAAGAAAAAATAAAGAAATGTGCCGCACCAATTCACTGCCCAAGGAAAGTCTGGAAATATACAGGGAGAGTCTCCGGGTCTTACAAGGTGCTTGCCTCCATTGCCTCCCTTCCATTCAGACTCTGGACCATTGACAATTCTAACAATGCACAGCTTCAAAGTTAAGAGTCCCTTACCTCATTCCCAATAATGTCAATGTTCTGCTGGACCTGAGGAACCCACTGTCTTAAAATGGCAAATAATTCTGATACCGACGTCTTGGGATCAAAGAGAATCTCCTGGCATGATGTATCATTAGGATCGAAGAAAGAAAACTCTGAAATAAAGAGGTACCATGTCAATGTGTTAAAAGCCTCAAATAAACATACTAAAAACAATAAGCAAGAAGATGAAGACCTAAATAATATAAATTATTGTGGGTTTCTGGGGGGGGGGAAGTCGATTTACCTTAAGCAAGTCTCAAGGCCAAAGTCAAGATAGCCAAAAAAAGTGTGAGAATGAGATTTTCATGTATCAAACCACGCTTCATTTTAGATGAAACAAAATGTGTGTAAGCAGACAGATCTCAACCCCTGAACTTCCCAAGCACCATTTTTAGGACACAGAAAAATTATCAATTTTATTAATAATTTTGACTCTCAAAACAGATATATAATGATACCTTCAGGACCAAGGGCGTGAGGGACGATGCTGGGAGAGTGGAGGGTGAGTGGGTTGGAAAGGGGGAACTGATTACAAGGAGCCACATGTGACCTCTTCCCTGGGAGAGGGACAGCAGAGAAGGGGGGAAGGGAGACCCCGAATAGGGCAAGATATGACAAAATAACGAGGTATAAATTACCAAGGGCATATGAGGGAGGGGGGAAAAGGGAGGGAGGGGGGGGGGGAAAAAGAGGACCTGATGCAAGGGGCTTAAGTGGAGAGCAAATGCCTTGAGAATGATTGGGGCAGGGAATGTATGGATGTGCTTTATACAATTGATGTATGTATATGTATGGATTGTGGTAAGAGTTGTTGGAGTCCCTAATAAAATGTAAAAGAAGAAAAGAGAAAAAAATGATTAGGGCAAAGACTGTACAGATGTGCTTTATACAATTGATGTATGTATATGTATGAACTGTGAAAAGAATTGTATCAGCCCCAATAAATTGTTAAAAAAATAATAATTATATAACAATAATAAATTATTGGAAATGGTAAAAAAAAATAAATAAATAAACCTGAAATCCACATCTATTCTTAAAATCTACATAAAAGTAGGAAATATATCATTCTAGTACTTTTACTTTTCTGTGGTTTCCTAATTTCCTGTAATAAATCTCTTTATTGCGTTTTTATTAGAGGCAATGCTTTTTATATAATTTATATAACGCATATAAATTTTTCATATAATTTCTATACATAATACATTTGCATCTTTAAAAATGTATTACTTCCCCCTACCCACCACCCACCTCTGCCCCACTGAGGACACAGGGAATTGCTTTTCCGGCCAGTAAGGAAGTAAAATCTGTCCAGGAAGGATGCAGAAACCTGGCGACACAGTGAACGGGTTGCTCTGGAAACTTTTTTAGGAAAACCATGGGCTATTAGACAAATTGGAACATGGGACCCAGATATTTTTTAAAGTTCCTGAGATCTGGATAAAAGCTAGATAGTCCTAACGGAGTAAGAATAAAGTGAATGGCTCCTGAAGGCAATCAAGCATTGCAAGAGAAGAGAGTCAGATGCTTTATCCGGGACCATGTTTGAAAGGGAGGGGATTTCCAAAATCAGGAGCAGCCCAGGAGGGGAGCTTGACAAGGTGCCCAGTGAGTGCCAGCGCCTCACCAACACCCGACTTGGCATGTGGTGTTCCTTGTATTTTGCAGGTGACATAATTTGCTCTAGGTCACGCGGCTGCTAAATGGTAAACGTGGGACCGACTCTTCTTTCCTCGGTGCTGCTACCTCTCTGGAAGGCACTGCCGATCACAGAACGCCAGTGCAGGGGGATTCGTGCGCTTTGCTTTCTGCATTCTGCTTTTACATCGTATCCATTTTTATGTTACAACTAAGAAGCCACAAAAAAAGTTGTCATCAAGTTGATCCCAAGTCATGGTTACCCTGCGTGTATCAGTCGGAGTGGAGCGGGGTTCTAGAAGGTTTTCCAATGGCTGGTTTGCCAGGCCGTTCTGCCAAGGTGCTTCAAGGTGGACTGAAACCACCAGCATTCAGTCCGCAGTGAAATGCACTGACTGCTTGCACCCCCACGGGCGACACCACCAAGTGAACACAGCTCTTACTCAGAGAATCAGCTCAACTTAAATATGAAAAGAGGGACCCAACCAAGGGCAGGTAAAAGAAAAAAAAAAGCACAGCAGTCATCCAGGAGAACCCAAAACACAATTAAAGCTAGATTGAGACGCTCTCCACACTCCTACACGACAGAATTCCTGCAACTGCTCTCGGAGAAAAAGTGAGAGAGGAGACACTCGACGTGGGCACCCTGCACCGCTTCTTTCAGACAGACTGGGGTGTGGCGCTTACAAACAGCCAGTAACTGAAGTAGTTGTTGTCGTTGCTCTTTAACTCACTCGCTAGAATATATGTCTCCATCACGTTCACATAGACGCTCTGGAGGTCACTGTCGTGAGCGTCAACCCGTAACCAAATGTCTAAACTCTAGCATGGGTGTGTTTGGATGGATTTGCCTTCCTTGTTTCTCAGTTTTAGTCCCGTGAGATGGCTTCCCATCACACACTGATAACCTACAAATTCTTGACCAAGGCCGGCAAGAGCTGCAGGATCTGGCCTCTGCCTTCATCACCAGCGTCATGTCCTCCCCCTCTGGTCCCCTCCCCCCAAGCCCTGTCCTCCCCCTTAGGTTGCTGCTCAGCAACAGTGGCCTTCCATCCATTCTTGGGACACATCAACGCGTGTCCCAACTCCGTGTCTTTATTCTTGGAGCGGCCACCACACCTACCACGGCAGCTCGCTGCCACTATCCTTTACCACAGACCATGGTTCTGTCTCCACTCTCTAGGACCTAAAAGGGCTTTGTTTTATGCATTTGCTTATGGTCTAGCTTCTCTACTAGAATGTCTTATGGCCAGGGTGGTATCTAGGATCATCCACCTACCATTGAATACTCGCTCCTTGAGTACAATTCTATGCACTGCTTTCTTGTGAGGCCAATGATAAGCTACAGGGCACAAACTGAGAGGAAAACGGCTATGGGGGTGGTGAGGGGCATAATGGGCTAGAAATCCCAACAATGGGGAGCCAATGAAGGGCTAGGAACTTGGAGTCAAAGGACATACAAAGTCAGTACCAATATTCAGATGGTGTGTTAGTTCGGGTAGACTAGAGAAGCAAATTTATAGGGACACATATGTGTATAAGAAAGAGGTTTATATACAAGACCAGTTGAATATTGAGGAAACATCCCAGCCCAGTCCAGGCCAAGTCCATAACTCTGATATTAGCCCATATGGCTGATCCTAATCTATAAAGCAGTGATTCTCAACCTTCCTAGTGCTGTGACCTTTTAATACAGTTCCTCATATTGTGGTGACCCCCAACCATAAAATTATTTTCTTTGCTACTTCACACCATGACTGTAGGTTTGCTACTGTTATGAATCAGGCGACCCCTGTGAAAGGGTCATTCGACTCCCAAAGGGGTTGTGACCCACAGGTGGAGAACCGCTGCTATAAAGTCTTCTTCTGATTCACGAAACACATGCAATGATGCCGAATGCAGGAAGATTGCAGGCCAGTGAGTGGGAAGGCTTGTGGATCCAATGGTGTTGTAAGCAACTCGGCGCTGGCAGGGGTCTCCACATGGCTCCTCCAGTTCCCAAGGTACATGATCTATCAGCAAAGTGCCATGTGTCTTGTCAGCAGAGCATCTCTCCAGGAGTGAGCGTTGTCAGTAGAGTCTCCAAGGGAGTGAGCAGAGAGAGAGAGATGTCTCCCGCCTCCAAGGAGGAAATACAGGAGCTCCCAGAATTCTCAGGAGGCCATGCCCACACAGAGGCCTCATTGGTTATATCTTGATTGACAGACCAGACTCCACCCCTTCACTCATAATCCTCTCAAATTGACACCAGATTATATAACTACCACAGATGGCCTGCAAATATTTGAAAGCCATCATATGAGGGGGTACCCTCCCAAAATTGAATTTTTAATTTTTATTTTTCCAAAGCTATGTGTTTAAATTTTTTTTACAAAGCAACCTTATCAACTTCGAACTACTCTCCATTACACGTAATACATTTGTCAACCTGCTATTCCATTCTTGGAAACATTTTTCAAACTCATCTGGATGGCTGCCAGCACCGCCCTCATTTATTTTCTTCACCTCTTCTAGGTCCTCAAATCACTGTCCTTTCGCATCCCTCTGCATTCGCAGAAACAAAAAGAAGTCACACAGAGCAAGGTCAGGTGAGTAAGGTGCGTGGGGCAAAGGAGGCATGCTGTCTTTTGGACAAAAAATGGAGCACTGAGATGGCAACGTGAGCAGGTGCATTGTCGTGGTGGCAAAACCAATCGCCATCTGCCACCAGTCAGGTCCTTTTTTGTCACACCCTGTTACACAATCTTTTCAGAACCTCTCTGACCTGGTGGAACAAATTCCAAATGCACATCCAACGTCAACATTTTCGTCCATTCTGGAAGCTGGTAGACATCCAGACCAAGGTTTGCCATCAGTTGACATTTCACCGTTTTTGAAATGAGAAAACCACTCATACGCTTGAGTTTTTCGCATAGCGCTGTCCTTGAGAGTTGTGTTCAACATCACGGCAGTTTCTGCGGCATTTTCCCCAAGCAGGAGACAAAATTTCATAGCATGCCATTCTCTTAAATCAGCCATCACAAAAAAACAAGGTTCAAGCAAACTGCTTTTATGAAAAAAACTCAATGTGACCCAAAATTCAATGTAACTAAATTCAATGTGGCGTCCCACGTGACACCGCTGTGTGCATTAATTTAGAGCAAGCTGTTCGCTACTTGCCTAGTGGGAAAATGCATCCTTCAAAAGCTCCGCTCCACCTAGTGCAAATCTGGGTTTGTGGGGGTACCCCCTCGTATTTGAAAGAAGCTTCGGGTAATTAGTTCTGAGTATATATAAGTATTAAATGTATACACGTGCATGGAAATATATACATATATTTTCCACTAAAGCTTTTGAACAATGAAATATACTATTTCATTAGCTTCCTGTTATTGACGATATCTCAGAGGCTGAATGCTTATCTATCTGAAATCCCGAAAACTGAATTTCTATGCTGGGAGATGAGTGGGAAGGTTGAACCACAGGTCCATTCCAATTCTCAAAGAAGCTAGAATTCTAAGAATACAGGTAAGGGTTCATTGCTTTTATCCTAAGGGATAGATGTCCATTATCACATCTCACTTGATGTTATTTGTTCAAAGAAACCGTAACTGGGAGAACAAAAATCAGTACGTGACTGTATCAGCCTTCGTGGGACAAAAACAAAGCAGGATTCTGACTCCATCCCAGAGAGCTCTCGTCTTGGAAAGAAGACGATTGTGAGTCCTGGCAGAGGGAAATACGTTCCACGGGCAATACAATGGACTATAGTTAAAGGTTTTCCCGACATAACTGGTTCTGTTATACCTGAAAATCAACTCGATTTTTAACAAAACTGAAAATAACTCCTCCAAGATGCCAATGTTGCATAAATTTGGATGATTTCAAGTTATGCTGCTACGGACTCTAAGCATATGTGTGCACATACATGCACACGTGTGCACACACACACAAATAGGTTACTTGGAGATGAGAAGTTACTAGGTTGGCCAAGATTAAAACTATAAATTGTCGATTCAAAAACTTTATTCCTACTAATACTTAAAATGTGTATTACTCCGAAGAGTTTGAAAGTGTCCCACTGTTTGATTTGAAAAACTCTCAGCTGAGTTAAATACTCACTAACAATTATATCAAAAGTTATCTCCTGGTTTTCTTTTGTTTTGCCAACCCGTGGTAAAGGACGGTCCCAGGGAGAGGTCAATGGAAGCAAGCTGGAGCACGGCCCAGGTGAGCACGGCCCAGGTGAGCACGCAGAGCAGCATCCACGGAGAAGCTGTGGCCGCCCCACGGCACAGCCTAGGGCAGGGCCCTTCCCCTCCTCTGCTTAACCACCCAGCTTGCTTAGCAAGTTGGTATATTTAGCCAAAATAAATACATCCATTGCAGAAGAATGCTAGATGTCTAATCACCATTGCGTTCCATAAATAAAATCCTTTAAATCCTCTGGGGTGCTTAAAATGAATGTGCTTTTACATAATAAAAACGCTGACAGCAGAAATAAATGTTCCGCTTCAGAGGCTAAAAAGCAAATTAAGCAATTGTATTTTCTGAAAAGGGAAAAACTTGAGCAATTTTAGGAAACCACAGGGAATGGTTTTAAGGGGAAAGCGCGCGTGCACAAAAGGAGCTGGGACCGAAGGCAGCTACGCGCGGTCACAGAAGGGAACGGGGCTCCGTCACATACCGCAGTCGGAAGGCATTGGTGCGGCAGAAATGGAAAAGGTAACCGGCGTGTCCGAGGCTGGAAAGAGAAACGGGAATCTTCCGATCAGAGAATTTCCTCCTACTGAAAGATCTGGAAGGTCCTCTACCGTCATCTTCTAGAAAGCCACCTTTAACAAAGAAGGGGGGAAACGTGATCTTTTATTTATATGTAACTTAGGATGACTGCCTTCAGTCACAAACCCGCTGCTCTTTCAACCCGCGTCATCTAACTACTGAGACAGAGTTCAATGTCGAGATGGCTCGCTCTTGTTAGGGAAAGGGGACAAGAAAACTTACTTGGGGGCGACTGTGAGTTCAAAGCATTTCACATTGCCTCGGCACGGACAAGAGCAACAGACCATCATACAGGTCCGCTAACAGCGAACCGCTTTTAAAACGCTGAGTGGATCTGAAGGAGGGAGGTTCCTTTTACTCCCAGTAATAACCACAGGCACCGAGTCTAACTTCTCCCAGAAGCCAACACAGGTTCCATCATCCGGCAGCCCATTCCTCAGGTCATGCGATCATCTCACAAAAATCACCTGTTTAGAATATCCTCATTTTCTGAGAGCCAGGGAAGCTGTTCGACCATCAGTCGAGTCCAGTCACCCCTGCAGATCTAAGGGCTTAGTGCCATGGTCCCGCCCCTAGTGAACAGTGTACAAGGCTGTTTTTGTTTATCCGAGCGGACTTGCAGGAGGGCATGTATTTTTTAACCCATATTTTACACATTTTACACCGTCCACTGTCTCCCTTCACCCACATTTCTGTTATTTGTCTCCCTGGGGCAGGGGGCCATGTCTTTTACGGTATAATCACTTAAACTATTTCTCTCCCTCCACCCCCGAAAACATGAGCACTTAGCCCTATAATGCCTGAATTTTTAATTTCAGGGAAAATAATTTTTTTGTTTTCATTCTTTATTTTCATAGTTATCAATACATTATAAATATATATATGTTATGAAAATGTCATGCTTGGCATTATAGGGTTAAAATAAGTTTGCTGTAAATGAAGCCCATGCTGGGCTCCAGCCTGTATCTCAGAAACGGCATAGGACACAGAAAGATGCTACTAAGCAGAACTCAACTATGCAGCCACAAGCCCTCTGGCTTCTGTTGTTCCCATCTGTAAAGTCTGACACTTTGTGAATCCCTTATCCGCTTTTAAATATAAGCAGCATATTATTTTTAGATTTGATTCCACAGCAAAACTATTCTATGCTCTCGTTTCCTGGGGAGTAGGAATAGTTACCAGATAGCTTCATCTAGTAATAAATGAATCTAGCAAGAAAGAATGACTCTCAGAACGAAGTTCTTTTCCCTCTGCCATATGTTCCCAACACAAGCTGGACCAACTAAAGAACGGAAAGCTTTGTCTCATAAGGCGTATGTTTACATGAAGCGGAGAACAGAGACTCAATAACCCAGCCCCGTGTCACCATAGGGCCCTTGTTTGGAGAAAGACAGGGCTTTCTACTTCTGTAAATGGTCACAGCCTCAGAAACTCACAGGGGCAGTTCTACCCTGTCCTGGAGTCACTATGAATTAGAACCAATGCAGTGGCAGTGAGTTTGGGTTTTGAGTGTTACTATGTTGGAGGCATTTAAGCTCTCTTTTATGCTCAAATTGCCTGCCACCAAATACTTTGTATCATTTTGATATGTGCGTGTGTGCAATAAGGTGAACGAAGGAAGGCGACAGAAACAAGGAGTTGGTGCTATAGGGCAGTGGCAATCTTCCTCAGATTCTCTCAATCCCAACAAGTAGGCCATCCCACAAAGGCAGCCCTCCGTGAATTGTTTAGCCCCTCCCCACGTCGGGATTTCTTCTGTCTGGCCCCCACTTGCTGGTGATAAATTTTCCCAAAATATTCCACACA
This sequence comes from Tenrec ecaudatus, assembly GCF_050624435.1. Lineage (NCBI taxonomy): Eukaryota > Metazoa > Chordata > Mammalia > Afrosoricida > Tenrecidae > Tenrec > Tenrec ecaudatus. Next base: position 20,358,365 of record NC_134546.1, on the reverse strand, counting down.
CAGTAAAGTCAAGGAAGGAAAACAAGTTAGGGACCACGGTGTATGAAGTACTATTCTAGACGTTCCAGAGATTGCCAAAATGAGTGACACATGAGTCCAAGCTTGTCTGCTTGCAACGTGACTGCAGTAATACCAAGGCCCGCAGACTGAGACAAAGGGGGATATGCTCCCAAGCAGAAGTCCCCACGGCATCGGCTATGTGAGCTTCTGAGAACCAGAAATGGCTCCGTGAGCTGTGTCTTCTGATATGGGCACTTGAGACAGCAAGTCAAGCCCAAGCCTCTGAACCCCACAATCACCAGGCACTGCTGGTCTTTCACAAGGAAAATGTATCATTCAAGCTGTTTGGGGAAGACTGGCCTGATTAGGATCATGCTTCTGGACTCAGTCTTGCCTGTTGTACTTAATTCTTCAGCAAAAAGATTGAGTCGTTACCTTTCTGGGTTGGTTACGAGGAGTCAACAAATGACCCACCATTCAAAACACACACACACACAGAGAGAGAGAGAGAGAGATTGAGAATGAATTTCCTCTTCAAAAATAATTTTGAAAGTTATCCTCAGAACACCTTGCATCTCCTTGAAACTGTTAGGATGCTTCAAGATACAACTCACATAACTCTCGCTTCCCACAAGAACAGTGTCTTACACATATTCAATAAAGACCTGAATCCTAGATTTCAGTAAGAAAGATGATGCATTTAATAAGATCTAGTCGACTTCATTGTCTGTTTGAAACCGTAAGTTCAGGGAAGCTACCTGACCCAAATGACCTGGCCAATCTAGTGAGCACTCTGGGCATCGTGTGTCTCCCTTGCAATTTTCCCTAGTCCTACTCCTTTTCCTTCTTGAAAAACTCGACAGTCAGCCTTTTGTCCCACTAAAAAGGTGGGGGCGGGGGGAACCAATACCCATCTCCATAACCTCTGTATACTCTCAGAATTTAGCTCTAAGAAGAGTTTCTGAATGTGAGAGGCTGGGACAGGAGGGGGTTCTTGGTCAGACGGAGCTGAACAGATCTGGACTGAGCATATACATTTCATTCCAGAGCCTACTATGGCTAACTGGTAGGAACTGAAGATACTGGAGCCCTGGTGGTGTGGTGGTTACGTGTTAGGCTGTGATCTGCATGGTAGGCAGTTTGAAACCATCAGCAGCTCCCGGGAAGAAAGATGGGGCTTCCTACTCCCGTAAACACTGGGGGAAGGAGGAAGTCACTATGAGTCAGCATTGACTTGATGGCATTGAGTTTGGGTTTTTTTGCTTTTGTTTTTGAGGTTTAACTGATATAAACCAAGCCTAAGATCAAACAAACACAACTCTGCATCTAGAAGATACCACTATAGTTAAAAGAAACCTAACCTACATGGGTCTTTAAGGACACATTCAGTCATCCATGTGTTTATTTCTACATAAAATCTGCTCAGCCCTAACCATGTATTTACAATACTTGCTATTTTGTCAGATCTGGGGCCTAAAGAGAATATGAAAGGTCGAGTTAGTTCACTAATTCATTTGACAACCATTTATTTACCAAATGTTTCTTAGTAAGTCTTGGGCTAGGACTAGGCAGAGGGGGTGGTTGGATACAAAGAATTGTAGAGAAAGTAGGCACGCCCCTGGCCTCATGTCACCTACAGCCGGGTGTAGGAGGCCCACAAAGAAGCAGCGGCGACTGTCTAATTGTGAGGAGTGTGGGGACAGGAGTGTGCTCAGTCCTGCCAGAGTGAAGATGCAGGAGGGTCTGGGCGATGACCTATGCTGTGCTGGACGCACGAGCCTGTTCACATTTAAATGGCATGTTCAGCCCCTCTGCTTCTTTGTTGTTGTTTTGTTGTTGTTGTTGTTGTTGTTGTTAGGTGCCATTCAGTTGGTTCCGACCCATAGTGGCCCTACTGCCCAGTCCTGCGCCGCCCTCACCAATTGTTCTGATCCTTGAGTCCATGATGCTTGAGTCCATGGTGGCTGCCACCGTGTGAAGCCACCTTGTGGACAGTCTTCCTCATTTTCCATTGCCCCTCTACTTGACCAAGCATGATGTCCTGCCCCAGGGGCTCCCCAGCTCTAGCCCCATGAAAGGGCTCCGTAGGCGCATCTAGCCAATGTCCTGAAAAGAGCAGAAAGCACAGCCTTCGTCTCAACGTTTGACCGGGCAGGGCTGAAGGAAGAGGAGGCTGCTTACCCACTAGATAAGGCAACAGCGTACACATGTTTGAAACAAGAGATGAGTGTGGGCCAGCAAGCTAAGCAGGCCCACAATAGCATGCGGTGGTGGGGAGGGCCATCAAGATACGTGGCCACCCTGTAGGGCAAAGTGGAATTGCCCCACAGGGCTTCCAAGGCCATAAATCTTTACCGAAGCAGACTGCTGCATCTCCCCCACTCCCACCTCCCACCTCCAGGAGCAACTGGTAGATTTGAACCACCCACCTTTTACATGGCTGGCAAGTACTTAAACCACTATACCATCATGGCTTCTATCCATAATCTACTGGGCGGGGGGTGGCTGGGCATGGAAAGGGTCCCTGTGAGGCGGAAGGTGCTAAACCACATATTCCATCAAGAATAGAAAGAAAAATTCACGGCGCTTCCAGTTCCATCCTACAGTCCAGGGCAAGTAGCTGCCCTCCATTCTGGCCACAGAGAGACTGTGTGTGTCAGACTCGATCTGCAGAAGCAGATCAGCAGGCCTTTCTTCCAAAGCACATCCGAGTGGACTTAAAACTCTGACCCCGTGGCTAGCGGTCCGGAGTGTTAAATGGGTGCACCACCCCAGGAAGCCCTACGCCAGGGCAGTCCGTACCAAAGGAGGGCCATCAAAATCACGTCATCAGGAAGAGGCTTACAAGAGGTTTGTGAGAAACGTCCCCTCTCTTCTAACTCCTTTTTGCCGGCCACCTGTGGAAGCCACCTCCCAGGTGAAAAGTCAGATGGCACCAGGAGAGTTTTCCATCATAAATATCTAGACAGCGAGACTTTTCCAGTCTCTGCTTTTCCTCCATGTGATCCCGCTGGTTGGACAACTTATTTTAAATGACGCAGAGATTCATAAATGGTGGTGTCAATCAGGAAGGGAAGTTAGAGTCCTTGACCCATGTTTCTAACGAAGGTACTTCTTTGGTGAATTATTTCAAAGATGTTGCCTTACAGTATGAAGTATGAAGCCCTGCCCCGCTAGGAACATATAGCAAGTGATTATCCCGTAAGAATGGCAACCTCGAATACTTATTAAAAATACTGTTTGCAATTTGAATCCAAAATGCCTATACAGTCTCTGTATGAAGCAAGAAACCTGCTCTGGAATACTGATATAAACCTACCAGTCTAATTACTCCACAGGGGTGAGCGCTAAGACAGGGGCTTAGGGAAGGTCTCAGTTCTGGTGGGCTTTTTCCTCCCCAACTTCCCTTCAAATCCACATGATTCGGCCAATCCTGGGTTAGCAAAGACATCAAACCCATTTAAAACATTTATTTTAGCGTTCAACGCGCACCGGCAAAAAGCCGCTCACACAGGAAAACTAAGCGTTCAAATCACAGGATGAGTGACAAGTCTAGAAGCCCGTTTACGAACAACCACGAAGGACATGGGTGCCCAGCCGCGAACCCTGCCGTCCTGGGCCGTCAAGCAGGGGTGGCAGAGCAGGGACGAGAGCCGGGTCCTGCGGGTCCCCCTCCGGGGCATCGCCTGCCGTTCAAAACCGTCCTATAGAAGCGGAATGGAAACCCACCGCCCGGCCAGTGGGCCGCGCCGGCCACGCTCCGGGGAGGCCTCCCCTGGCCGGTGACACCGGCGTCCACCCCGTGCCTCCTGGCTCCAGGCCCGGCGTCCCCGAAACCACCAACCGCCCCGGCCCGCAGCCCCGCGCCCCGCTGGCCCCGCGCCCCGCTGGCCCCCCGCCGCGCCCGGAGCCCCGCGCGCCCCCGCCCCACCTGCCTCCTCCGGGTCCTCTCGGGCGGCGGGCTGGGCACGCGGGCGCGCGGAGGAAAAGGCGAGAGGCGCGCTCCTGCGCCCGCAGCCCGACTCGCCGAGCCGCGCGCAGCGCCGGCCACGGAGCCTCCCGCCGCGCCCCGCCGCGCCCCGCCCTGCCCTCGGCGGGGCCCCGCCCGCCCGCCTCCGGACCCCGCCCGCGCGCGCCGGAGCCGGGCCCACGCGAGGTCGGCGCGCGCGCGCAGTGCAGGCGCCCAGCCTGCGCGCACGCCGGGCCGCGGGGCCGCGCACGCGCCGGGGAGTCCGGGAGCGCGCGCCTGTGCTCGCTCCTGGGCCCGCAGCGCCCAGGCCGCCCCTCAGCAGGCGGCGGATCAGGTGCGCGATCCTCCACGTGTGCTTGCGGACTGGGACTGTCTGGGGGCCTTCACTGCTTAACCTTGCTCGGAGGTGATGCCAAGAGGGCATTTCTCACCCCAACCCCAGGCAGCCTCTTAGGAGAACCTTCCCAGCCCTTGGTCAGCGATTTGGGGTCAAAGCAATGGGGGGTGGGAGCGTGGGGAGGGGGGGCGCATAGCTTGCTGTCCATGCAATCCTCCACTAAATCCCTTCGCAAGCGGAAGTGAACCTGCCTGCAGGTTCATAGATCGCTGTTCCAGAGGCGCTCCTACCAGCGGCTTAGTGGCGTGGACCATATTCTACTGGGCCTTCCCCTGCCTCCAGCTCGGAGCAGAGCCCACAGTGGGTCAAGCCTCTTTGCAGGAATGCCCACGATGTAGCAGCTCACCTGAAGGTGTCAGTGTGGTAGCAGACGGGAAGACTGGGTAGTCACTCATTTCCCCACGGCTTTGCTCTGTCCTCCATCCCCATCTCCAACCCCCAAGAACTAGGAAGAGGTGAAGGTGGCTCACATGGAGCTCCAGCTTGCTCCTCCATCGGCCCCCTGGAAGGAAAGGCGTGGCTTGACACTTGGTCCACTGTTTCCTGGTGACTGAGGCTTGCGTCAGTGACCCCATCGTTTTATTTACACCATGAACTTCTCTCTCAAGGGGCCTTTTCGTTCTTGGCTCTGACGCACAAACTACTTCACTGCTTCTTCCCGTAGTTCCCTACAGAGCGTCTGGCCATGAAGGTTGTTGAACAAACATATGCCTACCACCGGCTCACTGCGTTTTATTTTATGTATGTATTTAAGAATCGTTGATTCCAGGCACAGAAATGGCCCCTGAGAGCTGTTGGAGTCCCCGTGGCAACATCATCTCACCAAGCATCCAAATAGCTGACTACTACCAGTGGCAAGGAAGCCATGTTTTCATCTCTGATCAGCCGTGTTGAAAAGTTCTTCTGGTTTAGAAACTAAAACCCGGCTCCCCACATCTCCTCCGTGAGTTGTTTCTACTGGGAGCATGGCTACCTCCATTTCAAGTTGACCAGGACAAGCATTTCTTGTCCCTACATGACATATACTGTGGTTACAGTCCTTGCCAGCCAGTTTCAGAGATATCTCGGACACATCCCATTATGAAGAGCTCTTAGACTCGGGAATGATGCTCAGGAAGGAATGGGGTGGGCTAATGCTCACCTCTTTCTAGGTCCAATACTTCCACATTCACACGGCTCAAAGGAGCAAATTTGTTTTCAGCAGTGAAACTGTATTGCTGAGTCACAAGGATCCTGCTGTCAGCTAAGCTCCATAGCACTTCCTGCAATGTTAAAATGCAGTGACCATCCCACGGTCTCTGGGTGGCTGCCAGTTTCTCTTGTCCCTACAGACTCAGCGCCTTCATGTTGGCTGATAAGGTGACACAAGCTGCATCCTCCTCCCTTTGTGTTCCGCTCTCCTCCCTGTTCCCACCACACCCTCTTCATGCCTGCCTCCACCCGCCATTCTAATTGGTAGAAGCAGGAAGGGAGTCTGTTAGAGTTGGCTCTCAGCGACTTTAAATGAAGGCTATTATCGCAGAACCACAGAAGCTCATAATGCTGTGTGTGTAACAGAAGAACTCATGGGGATGTTTCCAGAGGCAAGCATTTCACTTTCCTTGCTGATTTAGATGATTCCTGAGACAAAACTATTAGAAGGTGACATGGTGTGGCTAGCTGACTCATTCTGTTAGAACCGGCCAGGTCACTGGCTTTTTCTGCTACGCCCAACACCATACAGTACACAGGCAAATTTCCAGGACACCAAGCCACTAGAGAGAACCTACTATTCACCTAGTTCCCTTGCTTGAAAACCAAAGCAACGTCTTAGCCAATGGTTCTCAACCTATGGGTTGCGACCCCCTTGGGGTTGAAGGACCCTTCCACAGGGGTCGCCTAAGACTATTGGAAAGCACATATTTCCGATGGTCTTAGGAACCAAGACACCGCTCCTCTATCCATCTCCAGGCGGGTCCACCACATACAGATATGCCCACATGAGTACCCAGCGTGAAGACTGTTAACCATGCTACACCATGCTTCAAGACAAAATTTCACTGAGTTCTCATTAGAAATAGTTCACAATAGATAATTACACATTGTTTTTGTGATTCATCACTATGCTTTAATTATGTTCAGTTTATAACAAAATACATTCTGCATATCAGATATTTGCATGACGATTCATAACAGTAGCAAAATTACAGTTACGAGGTAGCAACAGAAGTAATTGTACGGCGGGGGGCCACCACAACATGAGGAACTGTGTTCAAGGGTCTCGGCATTCGGAAGGTTGAGAACCACTGGTCCAGAATGTCTAACAAGCTGGCTCTTTAGGCAGACACATACCTCTACGACAAAAACACAAGAGCCCAAACGAAACAAATACGGATAATGATCCTGGAACCCTGAGCTTCAGGAGAAATGGATGAAATACCAAGTAGGAGAAGACGCTGCACAGAAAGAACCCGATCAAAGATACAGTCGTGTGGAACGTTTGCGTGTAGCGTTCGATCGAGAGAGCAGCCTGGCATCACAAACACACCCGGTGGCTGGCGATGAGAAAGGCAGGATCTTCCCTCGTTCCCTACATCCTCGTGATCAAAAGGATGACCAGCCCCACCTTCACCCACCCAGTGACTGGTGACACCTCTGCCCTGCACAACCTCTGCCAGGCTGCAGTCAGAGCCATGCCCTCTTGGATTGGCAGCTCCTAGTACATCACCCTGTCACCCCAAGGCTGGAGGTGCTTGGACCATCCCTCATCAGACCAGCAGAACACACAGCGCCGGGCCCCTGGCCACCCTAAGCACGCAGGGGCTTCTCTCATAACCAGTGGCCCTGCCCCCTGCTGCTCTCTGGACACCGAGTTCCTTCTGGGAACAAACACGCTGACCATGTAACATGTAGGCCAGAACAAACTCCATCTAGGACCAGGTGTGCTGCCCCTTACTCCATGTGGCTTTTACATAATCAGTCAACTTGAGTGAAGGGGTGGAGTCTAGCCCGTCAATCAGGTCATAGACAATGAGGCCTCTGTATGGGCATGGCCTTCTCCTGAAGATTCTGGGAACTTCTGTCTTCCTCCCTGGAGGTGGGACACACTCTCTCTCTCTACTTGACTTTCCTGCTGACAAGTCACATGGAGCAATGCTGATGGAGCCAGAGCCCCTGAGTTGGAGGAGCCACGTGGAGACCAATGCCACGCTGAGATGCTTCCACCACCACCGGATCCACAAGAGTTTCCACCCACTGGCCTGTGATCTTCCTGCACTCGGTATCATTGCATGTGTATGTGAGTCAAAAGAGGAATTTATGAAAAAAATATATATATACTATACCATAGTGAATGAAGAGGGAAGTGCAGAGTGGAGACCCAAAGCCCATTTGTTAGCCACTGGAGATCCCCTCATAGAGGGGTTTAGGAGAGGAGATGGGTCAGTCAGGGTGCAATGTAGTACTGATGAAGAACACAGCTTTTCCCAAGATCCTGGATGCTTCCTCACACCAACTACCATGATCCGAATTCTGCCTTGCAGGACTGGATAGGGCAGAGGTTGTACACTGGTGCATATGGGAGCTGGAGGCACAGGGAATCCAAGGTAGATGATACCTTCAGGACCAGGGGTGTGAGGGGTGATACTGGGAGAGTGTAGGGTGAGTGGGTTGGAAAGGGGGAACTGACTACAAGGATCCGCATGTGACCTTCTCCCTGGGAGAGGGACGGCAGAGAAGGGGGGGGAAGGGAGACTCCAGATAGGGCAAGATATGACAAAATAACAATCTATAAATTATCAAGGGCTCATGAGGGATAGGGGAGCGGGGAGGGAGGAGAAAAAAAGAGGACCTTATGCAAAGGGCTTAAGTGGAGAGCAAATGCCTTGAGAATGATTGGGGCAGGGAATGTATGGATGTGCTTTATACAATTGATGTATGTATATGTATGGATTGTGATAAGAGTTGTATGAGCCTCTAATAAAATGTAAAAAAAGAGAGGAATTTATGGACTGGTATCAGTCATATAGGCTAATATCAGACTGATGGGCTTGGTCTGAACTGGGCTGGGGTGTTTTCTCAATATACAATTACTCTTTAATATAAAGCTCTTTCTTGTACATACATGAGTGTCTCTGGATTTGTTTCTCTAGTCGACCCAGAGTAACACATGCCACCTCCCCAGCCACCCTCCTTGCATCCCCCATGCCCAATGACGCCATGACCTCCTTGGCTGGCAGAAGCTGCTGGCCTATACTGGGTACCCTGTCCCCGCCCTCCAGATTTCTTCACTGAGTCCTGCCCCCATCCCAGTTTCTCCTGTCTTTGTTCTTTTTTCCTTTCTTCTTCTCTTCCTTCCCTTGATTTTAATTCTTTCCTTCTCTGCTTTCTTCTATTCTTTTTGTTTCCCTTTTTCCATTTTCTTTCCCTTTTCTTGGTTTTTCTTGTTTTACTATTATTTCTCTTTTCTACTCCACACACCCTAGTTTTGCTTCTTGTACTTTTTTCTTTATTTTTCTCGTCCTTTGATATTCATCTTAACTTTTTGTTCTTTTCAGTTATTAAATTCTTGTTTTTCTGCTCTGTGACTGCTTTGACCCATTTTGTTATTTTACTCTTTTTAGCTGTTTTGTTTTTGTTTGTTTTTACTTGGTTTTCCTATACATTTTTTTCCCTTGTCCCACCCAATGGGAACTAGTAACTGTGCCCACACAGCCCAATCACACCCATACCTTCTGCACCTACACATATTGGGTTGAGGGCAGCTGCCTACTCCTGTCCCACCTGGTGATTAACAGACACAGGCTGATACCAACCCCCTCAATTGTGCTACGTGGACCAGGAAGTGCACATACACCCCCACTCTCTATCACATGACCAGGAGACAGGTGGCGAACACCTGAGGACATAAAATCATCCGTCAAATAAAAATATAACACCATTGGGTGTCGGAGACAAGGGGCAAATTTAGTTCACACAAAGAAACAAGACAGACTGAGTCAAACAACTGACAAAAATGCAGGTCCAGAGGAAGAAATGGGGTTGGGAGTACTTGATACAAAATTGAAAATAATGATACTTAGACTCCTTCCATAGAAAGAAAGATGAAGAAAACTGCAGATGAAATCAAGGAAAACCAGGGAGCGAGGTGGGGCCAGGGGTGGAATTTGAAATTTAAGGAAAGCACTACAAGAACAAACTGATGAAATAAATGAAAACTAGAAACCATAACAAAACAGCAAGTCAAAATCCAGAGGATTCATACTATGATTTTAGAAATAGATAATACATTGAAAGGGCAATGGAAGGCTGAATTAGTGAACTTAAATACAAATCTCTCATTATTCATATACTAGAGGACCAATCAAAACAGAGAATAAAAATAAATCTGAATAAAGCTTAAGAATTACATAGAATATGATCAAGAGGAGCAACTTATGTGCATGAGTGAAATTCCATAGCAGGAAGAGACCACAACAGCAAAAGGAGTGCAAAGAAATTGTCAGAATTGTTGGAATAATAGATATATATTTCAGAAGCAGTGCAAACTCCAGTCAGTTTAGATCCTAAAAGAAAATCATCAAGACAAAAAATAATGAAACTTTTCTAAACCAAAGTAAAGAGAAAAAAAAGTACCTATAAAGGAGAACCAATAAGACTAAGCTCTGTTTTCTTAACAGAAACCATGCAGGCTTATGGGATGACATATATAAAATACTGAAAGGAAAATAATTGCTAACCAAGAACTATATACTCAGCAAAATTTCCCCTAAAATCAGCTGGCAAAACCTGTGAGACTACACACACACACACACACGTGGAACAGAGAATATTTCTTTGTCTGTATTTATTTATGCTGGACATATACCCATGAATATGGTGGCGCATACAAGCAGCGGAAATTAAAGGCATTTGTGAAAACGAAAGCAAGCTGATAAGAAATTCGAAAGAGAGTTCTTCTAGCAGAAAACCAACAACCATCGACATAACCCAAGATCAACATGCATGAGACTCCTGGAAGTCAACCCCCCAAAAGAAAGATCTAACTACAAATCTACAAGTCAGAAAATGGGGAGCCAGCGATAACAATTCTCAACAAAGATAACTACAAAAAAAGAGGAAACTGTGTCTTACAGGACTTCCAGATGACGAGGAAAGCAAGTAGATTTAACTTGGGAAAAGGGAGGGAATATACAATAAGAAACACGTTGGCCAAAAAAAGAAAAATGATGGGGATAGGGGCGTGCTAGAATTAACAGCAACAGAGGTAAACACTGTTCTCTATATGATCCTGCAAAATGGTCATGGATAGGCACGCAGGCTAATGGGTATGGGGGGATGGTGAGACAATACCCACAAATGTGTATAAGAGATGTGTTTACATATGCCGAAAATATATTCACCTATGTGGTAGAGCATACATGAGACAAAGCTATGAAAACTTCTTAGACATAACCAAAAGCCTGGAGGGAATGAGTCACTAGGCCTGAGGGTGCAGGACGATAGTTTTGGGGGACATCAAGGTCAGGTGGCCTAACATAGCCCAGAAAGACGAACAATTAAAACATCCTACTTTAGTGGGTAGTGACTGGGGTCAAAAACCCTCATGAGCAGCCATGTAAGGTAAAATTGCTGGTCTCTTCCTGTCCACAGAAAAGGAGAATGGTAAACACAAAGGCAATTGGAAATAACTAACGAGGTCTGCTCCATAAACAGCTACAGGCTGGGAAACCCACCGGGCGGTTGCTATGAGTTAGCATTGACCCGATGGCTGTGAGTTTTTGTTTTATGGGCTCTTCAGTCCTGCAAATATCAGAGTCCACACCCTGAGAGCAGAACTAGATGGCTGCCGCTGCCACCTGCCCTGACAGGGATTACCTCAGGAGAGCTGTGCTAGGCCAGAGGGACTAGAGAAACAAACCCAGAGGCACACATATGTGTATAAGAGAAGACTTTATATCAGAGATCAAATGTATATTGAGAAAACATCCCATCCCAGTCCAGATCAAGTCCATAAGTCTGATATTAGCCCATAAACCCAATACCAGTCCATAAATCCCTCTCCAGACTCACACAGTCGCATGCAATGATGCAAAATGCAGGAATGTTACAGGCCGGTGGGTGCAAAGTCTGAGGATTCAAAGGCGGTGGAAGCAGTCTTCACGTGACTCCTCTAGCTCTCCCAGAGTGGAGAGGTAGGTATAGCTGAGAGGGGGCTCTTGCAGGTCTCAGCGAGTGTCTCCTGGTGACTTGTCAACAGGAAGGTGAAGGCAGAGAGTGGGCGAGGCCAGCCTCCAGAGAGCCTTTTATCTTGGCTGCCCTCCAATCCAGCTGCGACCTGACTGACAGGCTAAAGTGCACCCCTTCCCTCTTAATACCCTCAAGTTGACATGAGATTATGTAACTACCACAAGGCCCTATATGGAACTGGAGAAAAATGTGGAACAAAACTCAAAATCATTTTTTAAAAAAACATAGAGCACACTTACTGTGCAGTCAGAGATGGGTGAAACCCCTGAGAGTCTGGCCAATAGTCACCCCAAAGGTCTGGAGCTGAACTCACTCCCAGGGCTCAATTCTTAGCCAAACAATAGATAGACCTATAAAGGGGACAATAACACTGGGCAGTTATGCTTATGACAATCAATCGTTTGAGGTAAAAATGGCAGCATTCACCCCAGGACAAAGTCCAAAAGGAGTTAGGGAGGAATGAGTAGCGGGCAAAGGAAGCATGGGGTGGTGGGGGGGATGGCTCCCTGGTGGGGGTTGCAATGAAAGGCATAGGAATTGAAAGGAAGGTAAAACTGGTGATCTGCTCCGTACCTTTGCCCAGTTCCTAATAAAAAGCTAAAAATAAAAATGAATTCCAGTGTCCATTGGAGTCGTGGCTCCTGGCCACACAAGTCTTAGGCTGAGGTGTTCCCGACAGTGATGTGGGGCTGCTCTTTGGTAGCAGAACCGTCAGCTGAACTGAAGCGTCACATGGGTTTGTCTCTGTTGCTGAGATTCCCTCGTCCTTGATGGTACAATCAACTTGTAGCAACAAATCAACAGCTACAGTCCTAAGAGGTGATCCACAGCAACGGTCAGCCACAAAGGGGTGAAGAGAAATGACTGAGGGGGCGTGGCCCCTGACCTGTGAGATCACGTTTGTCCTCACTTTGGAAAGGAGGAAGCAGACTCCAGAAGCCTGTGCAACTTGCCACAGGTGCCATGAGGTGGGAAAACAAATGAAAACGAAGTCTATCTGAGAGGAACGCCCAGGTTCACTTGCTACTGCCTACCCTGACGGTCCTACCCTGACTGTTTGCTAGACACAGAGCTGTGGTGTCCAGCAGCAGGGATCTTGCCGAAATCCAAGCCATCGAATGGTCAGGATCAGGGAAAACTCGCTCACAGGGCTCCATCCCAGGGGCAAGGGGGTTAGAAGGAAGAAACAAAAGGCGAAAAGGTCACTGCTCCTACATGGACTGTGCTATTGAGCAGGGTATCAAAACAAGGTAGTGGGCAGTTTCCAGGACATGGAAATGCAATGTGGCTGAGACCGTAGGATCATGGGAGACACCCAACTGTCAGGTTTGGATACCAAGCGAAAGCCCAACTGTCAGAGGTAGTTAAATGCGGACTGTGAGAACACTGCCATCGAGCCCATTCTAGTTCATGGGGACCCTGTAGGACGGAGTCAACCTGCCCCCCAGGGTTTCCAAGGCTGTCATCTGAGTGGAAGAAAACGGCCTCCTCCTCTTCCTCCCACGGAACGTTGGGTAGAGCCCTTAAAATCTTCCGCTGTCATGTTTACAGATGTGGTCATCAGCCTCGCAAACTCAATGGAGGCAGCAGCTAGAGTGTGGAAAGCCCTAGGGGAATTCGGCAAGGTCCCCGAGTGCAAGATCAATTTCCAAAAACCAGTGCGGCCCCTCGACACCAGCAGTGACTCCAAAAATACCACGGACTATATGAGACCACTCACAACTTCGATAAAGCCCTATGTGTCTCATCTTGAAATTAACCGAGCAGCATGTAGGAACTTTGTGGAGAAAACTCTCCAATTTGATTTAAGGACAGTAGGGAAGACTGGCAAAAGGAAGGCATAGAATGGACAGGATCACCTTGCTTTGTAAAGAAGCTCGTGTCATCTCTAAGCTCGGTGTTACTCCGATCAACATTTCAGTAGGAACTAAATATCTAAGGAAGTCAGTAGCGTCTCACATGTATAGGAAAAAATAAAACAGGTAAATAGTAAGTCAACTGTGAAAAGCAAGAGGCAAGAGAAGAAACCTACCCTGGGATATGGGCTTAGCCCCATAGTAATAAAAATAGAACCGAAAAACAGAATAGCAAACTCAGAAGCTGACACATGGGAATCTTGATCTCTATAAAGGTAGTATTCCAAAGTAATAAGCAAAACACATTATTTAGAAAATGGTGTTGGAGAAACTGGCTGAGTATATGAAGCAGAAATCGATGTCCCATGTGTATCATACACAAATCCAAAGAGATTTCTGCTTGGTGGGAGTTGTCAGGTTGACTCTGACTCATAGCGACCCTAGAGAACACGGGGAAGATGCCCATAAGGTTTCCGAGGCTGTAATCTATGGAAGCAGATCGCCCCATCTTTCTCCTGTGGACTCCTGCTGGATTCAAACTGCCGACCTGTAAGTTAGCAGCCCACAGCTTACCCACTGCACCTCTAAGACACCAGGGTGACTTCCACAACACAGCAACAACACAAATCTATTGCTGTCAAGCTAATTCCGACTTGGCTACCCTTTAGTTCAGAGCAGAACGCATGCCACAGAATCTTCACAGAAGCAGCCAGCCACACCTTTCGCCCGCATCGCAGCTGATAGCTTCGAACCCTTGATCTTTGAGTCAGCATCCAAGTGCTGCTACCCCAGGGCTCCTTTCAGATGGGTTAAAGACCATTTGCAGTGCCTGGGAATCGGTGCCCCACACAGGAACAAGCTGGATTGGGAAATGCTGTGCCTTCTTGGCAACCAGGGTAAACATTCCTACCTTAACATTCATTAAACAAAACAAGCTACAATACCCATTTATGCATGTGTACAAGAGGGTACTTCCCCAAAACACAGAATCCCCTACCAAACTATGTATTTAAAATTTTTTATCAAACAACCTTATCACCTTCACACTACTTTCCATTACACTTAGACATTTGTCAAATGGAGAATTTGACAATGGAATTTCCAAGAATTCCATTCTTGGAAACATTTTCAAACTCATCTGGTTGAATGATTGACAAGCACCTCCCTCACCTTCCTTCACCTCTTCTATGTCATCAAATCATTGTCCTTTCGTGTCCCTCTGAATTTGCAGAAACAAAAAGAAGTCACGTGGAGCGAGGTCAGGTGAATAAGGTGTGTGGGCAAGAGAGGCATGTTGTTTTTTGCCCAAACCTGGCACACTGAGATGGTTGTGTGAGCAGGTGCATTGTTGTGGTGGCAAAACCAGTCCCCTGTCTGCCACAAATCAGGCCTTTTCTGATGCACACTGTTACACTATGTTTTCATAACCTCTACATAGAAAGCTTGATTAACAGTGACCTGGTGGAATGAACTCTAAATGCACTATACCCCTCACATCAAAAACACAAATGAGCATCATTTTCGGGGGGGGGGCACCCCCTCATATATCTGTGTTTCAATATGTATATGCATGCACATGGACATGCATCTATGTTCTCATAAAATAAAGCAGTTAGTGGGTGCAGTTGTGGATACTTCTCAGTCGTAACCAATCACCTTGAAGGATGGATTTTCAAGGATTGAAACCTTAATCTTAGGCTTGGGAGACGGCCCAGTCAATTGGTGTGGATGCAGTTCACAAACTTTGTGTTCCACATCCCAGTTCAGCGAGTACTTTCTGGAGTCTTAAACACTTCCAAGCGGTCATCTAATATACTATTATCTTCGCATCTCAAGCAAGCAACAGCAAACCAGAGACTCGGAGAAGACGTGAGTACGCAGCACTACGCATCTGTACGAACTACAGCTCCATCGACCTGGAGACCAGACAGCTGGATGGCTCCCAGCTACCACTATTCACTGTTCTTGTCAGGGCCACGATAGATGGGCCCTGACAGAAGAGAGAAAACTGTGAAACAAAATTCAGACTCCTAGAAAGCTGAGTGGTAGGTCCATTTGTTTTCCTTTTGGGTAAATTTAAGATGCCCCCCCCCCCGCCCTACCAATACTAAAAAAAAGCTTTAAACAGGGGCAAGAATCCTAGTCTCTTCCTATCATGGCTCCATCCAACAGTCTCTGGCATCCGGTCCAAATTCAATACACATTTGTCGATTGCGTGAGGCTGGCTCCTTACATTTTCAGCGTCAGAAGAGAGAGGCACACCAGTTTCTTTTGTACCACGCACACACGCATGCACGCATGCATGCTCGTGCACACTCGGAACTGTGAGGCATTGAGCCTTCCCGGTGAGCCATCGGGCTGTCTGCCTGACAGCTGTTCACACTCGCCCCAGTTTCATCCGGCTCCACTGTAAAGCCCAGCTGCTCTGCCCTGACAGCATCTTGATGAGGATTGGAGAGCACGTCAGACTCAGACGCCGGAGCAGCTGCCCCCAGTGAGGGGAAGCAGCTTGTGCCTTGTCAACAGTGGATCAAATGACTCACCTAACGAAAGAATGCCTCTAATGGGCCAATTAGCGGCTTCTGAGTGGTGAGGTTCCTGATAGAAACAGCGCTGCTAATAAGACGATGTTTAACATTCCTCATCTAACATACAGGTGTTCCGGCTACAGAGGCCTGACTTACATACAACCTGTAGTTAGGATCCAGCCTCAGTAAAGCCAAGTGGATTCAAAATTGGGTTCATAATAGCAAATGGATGCTGCTGTGACGTACATCAAAACATTATTACTGTATTGTGGTGGGACAGGTGTTTCAGTGTATCTGAAAGTGTTGAATGTTTTTTTAATGCTCAGAAAGGTATGGTAGATAAACTGAGACAAGCAGCTGACTAAGTGATTTCAGAGACAAGCCTGTATAACTGTTCCAATTCGCATCCAAATTCAATCGAAAGGCAGACTTAGGGCCTGTTCGTAATCCAGGAGCTGCGTGTATTCGAGACAGCAGGTAACCAAACAACCACAGTAGGAACCTCCTATCACCAGGAAAGAAGAACCAGGATCGAAGCATGTTCCTTGGAGCCAGGTTCCTGAATTGGAAACCTCCTAAAGCCTCCTAGGACCTGGGTCCAACAGAAGATGGATGCTCACATGCATGGGAATCTCCAAGAACTGCTCTGCCTATAGATGGTAAGAAGGAGACAAGAGCCTTCCTCTTAAACTATGAGCTGACAGAACAGGAACACCTTCCCCAAATTTGTGAGATAACAGCTTACTGTTTGCTAAAGCAGAGAAACAAAAAGAGCAACTATGATAACCGTAAATGGAGGTCGCTTCCTTACATTCGGGGGCCAGGGGTCGGCATAAGAAGCATGCTAGAGTGTGTCTTGTCAAGGCTCATCAGCATATCCCATGCAACGTCTTCTTCAAACTCAAGATCGTCACAACCCCACATGATGACCCAATGTCGTCATGCTGAGCCACCACATCAATTCACCAGACACACACGGATGTCTCCTTCAGGAAGCACAGTGTGGATCAAGGGGTGTGGGAAGGCTCCCATAGAGAGTAGGAGCCAGGCTAGTGAAGGATGGAGGGTGTCAGGGCTGTTACCATGGGCCGCCTGAATTGAAATCCCAGAATCATTTCTCACTCAGCCTGAACTCCAGACAAGCCACCTACTGAACTTCTCTTGGCGACTGTGGAGAATGAAAGAAAATACCTGCCTCTAAGGGCTATGGTCCTGAGCACCAGGCCAGGCCCAAAGTGGGGGCTCACTAGAGAAGTTGGCTGAGAGCTACAGCTCACGGTCATAAGAAATGAGCACTGGAAAGACCGTCAACCACCTGCTCATAACTGGTGTCTACTCAAGACTTCCAAAGAAGAAGACATCGTGGGATAGTGTGGTCAGGACGAATTCATGGAGGGGGGATATTTTGAGCTAAATGGAGGAGGATAATGAGATCTAAAACCCCATAACCATCGACTCAATTCTGCCCCATACCGACCTCGTAGGACAGCGTAGAATTGCCCAATAAGGTCTCTGTGACTGTGAACCGTTAAAGAAGCAGACTGCCTCGGTTGTCTCCCACAGAGCTGTCAGGGAGTTCTAACCTCTGGCCTCTTCGCCAGCCTCTCGGTCCTCTGCCTTAGCCGCTGTGAGTCAGGGGATCCTTCATGAGAACTAGTTACGTTCAATGGGAAGCTAGCATTCATTGATTACTTACTTAGTAGATGATGGGTGTAGTCCTGAGCACTTTCAGGAATTAATTCTTTTACTCCGATAAGATAAATCCCATGATTAGTTTCATTTCACAACTGGAGACATCAAGGCCGAGAGAAATTAGGTAACTTGCCCAGGAAAGCAGCAATCTAAATTCTGAGATTCTGACACCCCATCACAGTGTGCAAGAGAAGGACTGGTGTGGAAGTTGAGAATAGAAGGGTCTAACTCAATGGTTCTCAACCTGGGGGACACAACCCCTTTGGGGGTCAAACGACCCTTTCACAGGGGTTACCTAAGACCATCAGAAAGCACATATGTCCAATGGTCTTAGGAACCAAGACACCGCTCCCCTATATCTCCAGTCAGGTCTGCCCACATGCAGATACGCCCACATACAAATGCCCGGCATGAAGACTGTTGCCCATGCTACACCATGCTTCAAGACAAAATTTCATTGATTTGTCATTAGAAATAAATAGTTCACAATATAGAATGGCATATTGCTTTCATGATTCATCGCTATGTTTTAATTATGTTCAATTTGTAACAATGAAAATATATCCTGCCTATCAGATATTTACATGACGATTCATAACAGTAGCAAAATGACAGTGATGAAGTAGCAATGAAAATCATTGTATGGTTGGGGGTCACCACCACATGAGGAACTGTATGAAAGGGTCACAGCATGAGGAAGGGTGAGAACCACTGGTCTAGCTGGAGCAGAGCCGATGTTAAGAGAAAGGAGGAAACCAGGGGGTGGGGGAGCAGACTTTAGCTAAGAGCAATTTCTGGGGGGTGTGAAAAGCTACCATGAGAGAAGAACTGAGGACGCTGTCAGCTGCTTTCTAAACAGAAAACGCCTGTCTAAATGCTATGCCCCATATCTGGTACACCTGCTTAATAAAGAAAAAGCCTAGAACACTAAAAAGCTTGTAAAGAGAATTCAAACATTCTGATTTAAAATGTACAGATAAAAATAGTTGCCTTGTCTTAAAGGCTTGAAGATAAACAAGCGGCCATCTAGCTCAGAAGCAAAAAAGCCCACATGGAAGAAGCACACCAGCCAGTGCGATCACGAGGCGCCAAAGGGACCAGGTATAAGGCATCATGCAAAAAAAAAAAAAAAGAATATGTGTGTGTGTGTATATCTATATATCTATATCTATATAACACATTGAATGAAGGGGGAAGTGCAGAGTGGAGACCCAAGGCCCAAGTGTCGGCCACTGGAGATCCCCTCATAGAGGGGTTTAGGAGAGGAGATGGGTCAGTCAGGGTGCAAGGTAGTACCGAGGAAGAGCACAGCTTTCCCCCAGATCCTGGATGCTTCCTCCCCCCAACTACCATGATCCGAATTCTACCTTGCAGGGCTGGATAGGGCAGAGGCTGTACACTGGTACATATGAGGGCTGGAGGCGCAGGGAATCCAGGGTGGATGATACCTTCAGGACCAAGGGTGTGAGGGGCGATGCTGGGAGAGTATAGGGTGAGTGGGTTGGAAAGGGGGAACTGATTACAGGGATCCACATGTGACCTCCTCCCTGGGAGAGGGACGGCAGAGAAGGGGGGAAGGGAGACTCCGGATAGAGCAAGATATGACAAAATTACAAAGGGCACATGAGGGAAGGGGGAGCGGGGAGGGAGGGGAAAAAAAAAAGAGGACCTGATGCAAAGGGCTTAAGTGGAGAGCAAATGCTTTGAGAATGATTGGGGCGGGGAATGTATGGATGTGCTCTATACAATTGATGTATGTATATGTATGGATTGTGATAAGAGTTGTATGAGTCCCTAATAAAATGTAAAAAAAAGAAAAGGGGAAAAAAAAGAAAGAAAAGAAAATGATTAGGGCAAAGAATGTACAGATGTGCTTTATACAATTGATGTATGTATGTGTATGGATTGTGATAAGAGTTGTATGAGCCCCTAATAAAACGTTTAAAAAAAAAAGTTGCCTTGAGTGGCTTAGCATTTATCAACTTGCTAGATTTGTTTGTTTGTTTAATGGCAAGTGATGCTTTACAAACCATTCGTTTTCAGACTCAAGGTGTGCAGGGAATCACCTGCATTCAAAAATCAAGTTGAGTCGAGTTACAGAAATGCCCTTGGGTGATCAAAATCTATTGTCTCTGCCTTTCCCATCACACCTCATTAACCACTTAGCAGCATCTTAATACCAACATAGTCGCTATTTAGTCACTTAGTTATTAAACAAACAGGTCATAATAGCATGATCTCCGGCTCGGTGCCCACTGGACAAACCCAGTCCCAGCAAGGAAGCAACAGCCACGCTACCTGGTTGGGTGCTGCCCTGCGCACCCAAGGCAGCCCCACTTCTCTCCACACCGTGGCTCTTGTCTGTTGGCCTAATTCAGCCTCTGTAGGAGTGAGTTTCAAGGCTCAGCTTGTCTAGCAAGATCACACATCTGCCAACGAGTTGTCTTATTTCAGAGGCATTGTTGCTAGGAGAAGGAGCCTGGTGGCGTTGAGCTGCTAACTGAAAGGTCAGCGGTTCAAACCCAGCAGGTGCTCTGTAGGAGAAAGATGTGGCAGTCTGCTCACATAAACGTGACAGCCTTGCAGACTGGATCAGGCGATTCTACCTTATTCCATAAGGTGACCGTGGGTCAGAATCGTTCAGACAGGATCGGGTTTGGTTTGGGTTTGGGATGCTGGTAGCAATGACCTAGCACTTAGCAAGCAATGGCAAGCGACATCATGGGCATTGCATACTCCTACTTCAAAGGCCACCAGCCATGATCGGATTCTAGCTGTGTCTAAGCTAGGCCGCCTCCAAGCACACTGGTTTGCACAGCCCACAGCTCCTGCCGTCTGAATGGGCTCAAGAAAAAGGTCGGGCCTGTGGAGGATGCTCCTAGGCCTCTGTGTCAGGCACTCACTGAACATTTCTTGTTGCTCCGGGCCATCAAAGCGGCTCTGACTCACAGAAACCCGTGTGCAGCTGAGAAAAATGTGCCCAAATCCCAGGCCACCTTCATGATCACTGGTCGGCTAGAGTCCAGTCCTGTGGCCACCGTGTATTTTTAAGTGCCTTTCAACCTAAGGCCCTCATCTTCCAGCAAGATATCAGATAGCATTCTATTAGGATCCATAGGATTTTCATTGGTTGACTTTTAGAATGAGATCGCCAGATCTTTCTTCCTAGTCTGCCTTAAGCTGGCAACTGTTGAAACCTGTCACCCATGAGCAATCCTGTTAGTGCTTAAAATGCTGGTGGCATAGCTTACAAACACCAGAGCTACCACAAGATGACAAACGGACAGCGTGGTAATGGAAGTACGTCATTCTTATGTCATTCCTATCAGCCAGTACGACCCGATGTAGTTCTGTCCTTAGGAACTTTACCGATGTAGTTCTGTTCTTAGGAACTTTATAGCCCAGCTGCAAGAATGAGGTTGAAACGTACAGCATTAGGGATGGGCACTAGGAGGAACAGGATATAATCTTAGACTTGGACATCAAACAGATAGGGGTTTGGGTGGGGCTGAGGGAGTTTTATTCTGGGACATGAGACTTTGTTTGAAAGCCAGAACAGTGCCAGGCAAACTGGCATGTGTTGGTCACCTACAAACAGGTCAAACACTGAGTTCTTTATTGGTTTGGGGACCTTGATCAAATAAAACAGCCTCTCCAGGACGCGGATCCCTCATTTATAAACGGATATTATGCTAGTACTATTTGGTTGTATATCTGCTACAAGAATTCAATGAGCTATTGAGTGAAAAGAACACAGCACATTAACTGGGACTAAATAATTGCCCAGTATATAACTGGAATTTTTTTCAAAGTTATCGTTTTCAATTTTTTTTTTTTTACTAAATAGTCTTGTCACCTTCAAGGTACTCTCCATTACACTTAACACATTTATCAAATCTGCAGCTCCATTCTTGGAAACATTTTTCAAACTCATCTGTTTGGATGACTGACAGCACCTGCCTTGATTTTTTTCTTCACCTCTTCTACATGGTCAAATCACTGTGCTTTCAGGTCCCTCTTAATTTGTGGAAACAAAAAAGAGTCTCGGGGAGTGAGGTCAAGTGAGTAAAGTGCATGGGGCCAGAGAGGAATGCTGTTTTTTGCCAAAAACTGACGCACTGAGATGGCTCCATGAACAGGTGCACAGTCTTGGTGGCAAACCTGTCCCCCATCTGCCACAAATCAGGCCTTTTTGTGTCACAGTGTTTACAACCGCTTCAGAACCTCTAACTAGAAAGCTTGATGAACAGTCTGATCGGGTGGTCAGACTAACTCCAAATGAGCTACGAGGAGTCAACATTGTGTCTGTCCGAGAAGCTGACAGATGATGAGAATGAGGTCTGTCATCAATAGACATTTCACCTCTTTTGAAATGAGAAAACCAGTCGTACAGTTAAGGATTTCCCCACAGCGCTGTCCTTTAAAGTTGTGTTCAACATCACAACCGTTTCTGTGACATTTCTCCCTAGCAGGAAACAAAATGTCACAGCCGCACCCTGTTTCCTTAAATCGGCGTGAAAATGAGGCTAAAGCGAAACTACTTTTACAAAAATTCACTGTGACCAAAGAGAACCTTCTGAGGCGATGCACTGGGTGCACTAACTCAGAGTAAGGTGCTCAATGCTCTTTCTAGCGGGGAAAATGCATACTATGAAACTCCACCCACCGGAACTTTTATCCAGGGTTTATTTTGGAGGGATACCCCCTCGTTTTCATTAATACTTAAAAAATAGCCTAGCATTAAAGACTTCTAGGAACAAAAAGGGAAATCATTGAGAAATGGATTGTGAAGAAAAGGTCCCATGGAGAGAAGGCGGTGAGAAGATATGCTGTGTGTGAGAAGATATCCCCAGTGTGTCCAAGCTTACACTCAGAGTACCCAGTGTGCAGAAGGCTATGGAGGACAGCCAACTCTAAAATCCATGTGCAGAGTCCCCACGTGGATGAAGCCTTCACTGAATTCCTTCGAACAAGACTGTCCTCAGGCGGAGTGCATTGGAAAGTGGCTTCCTTCGCCTCCCTGACCAGCCCCAAAAAAGGCAGCCCCTTAGGCGGGGGCTTGTCTGAGTGTGCCCTTGATGGAGACTGCCATGCCTGGGTCATGCCCTGACTGACTGCCTTGGTCAGAAAGGTGTGGACCTTGCCTAGCATCATGTGGATGTCCCTATCAGCGTCCCAGTCCTGTTTCTCTAGTCTCGCCTGCACCTGTCATGAACAGATCTGCCACCACTCATGCTTCTGTGACTGGTTTCTTTGCCCCACCAACCCCTTCCCATGTACGTTTTCAGTCCGTGGAATCTCAGCAAACCTTTGGATGCCACATGGCCTCGTGCTAATGATCTACTTCATCCGGTGATGTGCTATCGTCTCTGTCTGGCTTAGGGCTTCATGAAAATCCTCCTGCAAGTGCACTTGGGATCCCTGTTGTGCCCTATAACCTCGGTTCCATCTGAATTTCATATAAACCAGTGATGGTTTCATACAAGTGTGCCTCGTGTTTTAGAAACTGTGATTATTTGAATTTCAAACTTAGCTGGGCATTCGGTCTTTTTATTTGCTAACGTGGCAACCTGACAAAGAGAAGGCAGGACTTCCAAGAGGCAGGCGGAGTGCATGGGACGGTCTCATTGTAAGTGTGAGAGGCAGACCCGGCGATCTAGATTGAATACAAAATACATGGGAAGGTCAGAGGTAGGACGCCGGGACCCCAAGAAAGAGAGAATCCAGAGAAAGAGAAGCTTCCAGGGAAGAATGAAGGAAGGGAAAATGTGATCCCAGATGGTGTCTTGACCCAAAGGACTGCTAATTGGCTTTTTGATCTGTTGATGAAGATCAAGGACTGTATCCTTCAGTATGGACTACAACTCAATACAAGTCAAACCACACTCACTGCCATTGATAGCAACCCCATAGGACAGGGTAGAACTGCCCTTGTGTGTTTCCAAGACTGTATCTCTTTATGGGAGTAGAAAGCTTCATCTTTCTTCTGGTGGTTTCAAACTCTAGACCTTGCAGTAAGCAGCTGAATTAGTCACCACTACACCACCAGGACTCCTTAATTCATCAGAATGAAAACCAAAATCCTCACAACTGGACCAATCAGCAACAACATTATAAAGAGTAAATTGGGCAAGGATTTCATTTTCTTTGTCTCCAAGATCAAGGCTCACGGTAGCAACAGTCAAAAAATGAAGTGGTGCATTGTAGATGTGCTACACAAGACCTCCTTAACCTGCTGAAGGGCAGGCATGCCACTTAGAGGGCTGAGGTGAGCCTGACCCAAGCCATGGTATTTTCAATCACCTCATATGCATGTGAAAGTTAGGCAATGAAGAAGGAAGATCTGAGAATCAATGCCTCTGAGAAGGTTGAAAATACCACGGACTGTCAGAATAACAAACAAATCTGGTCCAAAGGAACAGCAGTCAGAATAAAAAATGGCAAGACTTTGTCTCCATACTTTGGATAGGTTATCAGGAGAGACTCGCTCCTGGAAAAGGACATCAGGCTTGGTAAAGTAGACGGCCAGAAAAAAATAAAAAGGAGGAAGCTCCTCCAAGAGACAGACGGACACAGTGGCTGCAACAATGGCCTCAAAGGCAGCGATGGAGACGGTGCAGGGCCTGGCAGTGTTTTGTTCATGGTTGACAGGGTCGCTATGGGTCGGAACCAACGTGACGGCACTAACAGCAACAATAACAACATAATTAAAGGTCCCTGGTGGCATTGTCAGCTAAAGCCAAGATTGCTACCAGCAAGGGATGGATGGTTCAATCCCCTGTTCTATGGGGGAAAGATGAGGTTGACTGCTCCTGCGAAGACTGGCCACTCAGAAACGCGGGACAGGCTCGCTGTGAGCGGGAATCAAACTTGACAGCGTGGCCTTGGGTTTTACGACACAGAAAAGGATGCATTTTCATAAAACATGCCTCAGGCAACTTGGAGCGTGCGTCCTTCGGATCTGAACCCTGTGCTCATCTACGCCCAATCACACTGTGCTGTTTCCACAATGGTCACCTCTGCCCAGGGCAAAAAACGAGGTTCCACCAGGGGCCTAGGTGGACCACAGAGTGATCTTAGAATGAGACTTACCCAAGTCATGTGACTGGCTTCTCAATGTCACCCAGAAAAAGAATTTCCAATCCCTCAAGGGTCTTCCTCAGCAGGCACACAAATTGTTTAGAGTATTGGTTCGGAGCATATGGAAATAGGTGTTTTCATAATGGGCTCCCTCGGGGGCCCATAAGCAGATTCCAATGACAAAAAGCCAGGGTGGAGATGGCAGGTTTGGCTGGCCTCCCTGTGGTGGAGTCCTCCTCTGGGAGCTCAAGGTGGTCCCTAGGGGCAACAAGCACATAACAATGGCATTGCCTGTGGCACTACGGAGACCAGATTTAAAGGGCCAGAAACCATTTATCAAGAATCCTACCCCTGGGCCCTCTTAGGTTGCCAGCAGTGGGCAATAACGTCAACTTTAAGGAGATCTGACCCTTCACTTTGCAGCCACGGAAGAATTCTGGGAGGCTTAGAGGACCCTCCCAAGGTCATGCCTAAGTGATTGAAGGGCTCACCTTGCTACCAGGTCAATTCCAACTCATAGAGACCCTGTAGGGCAGAGGAGCACTGCGCCACCCCCCCCACCCCCCGAGTTTCCCAACGGTGACTCTTTATGGGAGCAAACGCCACATATGACTCTCTCAGGGCAGCTGATGGGTTTGAATTGTGAACCTTGTGGTTAGCAGCCTAACAGTCCACTGCACCACTGGGGCTCTTTCAAGAGCTAAGGGCTCAGCCACCCAGGATTCCAATAGGGGCTCCTTCCAACTCACCCTTCCCGAACCTTGATCCCACTTCCTAGGTGAGCGAAGACAACAATGGTTTCCAGGGTTGAGTTGACATCACTTCACATCCTGGAATCCGGAATGGTAAGGACCGAGACCGCAGCAGTCTGTCTCAGGCTACCTGCTGGGAGTACTCGCCACTAGAAGCCCAGCTGTGGAGCATGAGGCAATTCCCATGTTGCCTAGGACTGAGCCACAGGGAGACATAGGTGGCTCAATGTGTTCTGAAATCAGCCCCTCCGGCCCACCTTTGAGAAAGGACCGAGGCAAGGGCAATTGGTACCTCTTTATTGAGTTCCTTCAGGAGACCGGAACCCACCAGCCCCCATGAGAGAAAAAGATAGAGTCTAATTTCATTCATTTTCACTAAAATCATATGCAGTGGCATTTGTCTTGTCCCCGTATTATAAAATAGCCCTCGGCACAAAAACCGTTTAGAGCGTGGCTGCTAATTGAAAGGTTGTTGGTTGAGAGCCACGCAGCGCCTCCACAGGCGCTCTCTGCTCCTGGCTATCTGCTTGTCTGAAGATCACAGCCTAGGAAACCTGCCCTGCCACCTGGGGTCACCGTGCATCCGAACGGACTCAAGAGCAACTAACAACAAACCAAAACCAAACCCCCCAAAACTGCCGTCCAGGCAATGCCGACCCATAGGGATCCTATAGGACAAGGTGGAACTGCCCCTATGAGTTTCTGAGACGTAACTCTTTTCAGAAGTAGAAAGCCTCATCCTTCTCCCAAGGAGGGCCTGGTGGTTTCAAACTACTGACCCTGCGTTTAGCAGCCGAAGGTGTAATCACTGCGTCCGCTAACAGCAACCATCCCCAAAATGTGGGGCACGGCTCTAGCTCTTGATAGCGTAAGAGCCTTTTCTAAGAGAAAGTAGATCCCTAAAAAGAAATGAAAGATCCCAACTTATCAGAATAACGTATCTGCTTTAAAATAAATAAGTGAAGCACACAGAAATGGAGATGTCTCTTCTGGCACCTATATCAAGGTGAGAGAGGCCATAAGGCTTCTGGGCTTCTCTCAAACAGGAAATCAGCCATGGTGCAGGAACTGGCCAGATGAACTTCCATTGGAGTGGACTGGGATGTAAAGAGACGTGTGCATGTCTAGTGTCTTGTCTTAGACAAGCAGAAACATAGCAATTTCTCTCCCCTCTTCTGCAATTGGAACATGAATTCAGCCAAAGTGGCTTCCCTTGCAGAGATTCCTGACCCCAGGAGCGATGGTGCTTCACTCTGGGAAGGACAACCAAATTCTCTCCTGATTAGCTTTCCTTTTTTTTTTTTTTTTAACCTGCCAATCCCTGGTGATGATGCGACCTAGGTATTGGGTTATTAACTACAAGGTCCGAGGTTCAAATTCACCAGTCACTCTGGAGGAAAAAGACAAGGCAATCTTCTCCCGTAAACATGTACAGCCTCAGAATCAGCTTCGTGACAGTGGGTGCGCTTTCTTCGGGGTAGTAATCATTCCGATCCCTAATAAAGTTGTTAAAGATTTCAAAGACCCTGAAAAGGAGCTAGAATCCTGGCCAAAAGACCCTGGCATGCGTAGCCGAAGAGGAAAGTCGCCATGAAATCATTCAGACCCTCTCACTCGGCGTCGCTGCCTGGGCTGAACGAGGGAAGCAGGTTCTTTCTCTGCCTACAGGTAGGACATGCAGGGCGCATCGGCCAGAAGCAGCCCGAGTTTTGGCAGTGCCCCACAGAAGGTCAAATCAAGTCATTGGAGAAGACTTTAACAAAGGAATGGTTCTCAGGAGTGTGGGAAACCCTTAGAGAAAGGGAAAGGGCAGTGCCCCTGGGCAGTATTTTTAAAAGGCTGTCGACCAGGTAACCCCAATGCATGACACCCCTAATTCATGGTGATCCATGTGTGTCGGGGTGGAATTGTACTCCTAGGGCTTTTCAATGGCCAATTCTGTGGGCGTAGACCACCAGGCCTTTCTTCTGAGGCACCTCTGGGTGCATGGAAGGTACCACCCTTTCTGTGAGTCAAGTGCATGAAGCGTTTGTACCACCTAAGGACTCCCTGGGTTGAATCATGGAGAAAGTGATTTTGAAACCCAGAGGGGATGGCTGTGTGGTGAAGGTGGGCTGGCCTGCATTGCAGCCTTCCAGTTGGAGAGCAGGCAATGGAGATGGGAATAAAGATTTTCCCAGACTTCCTTCCCTTTGAGCTCCTGCCATGCCTCTCGGGGGTGTGGGAGCCCTGGTGGTGGTGCCCATGGATCTGCTCCACGGCGAGTTTGTCAGAGCAAACAGAGTAACATACCAGAAGGGGAGGGAAAGGTGGGTGGAGAAAGGGGGAACCAATCGCAATGATTGATGTATAAGCCCCTCCCAGGGGGACAGACAACAGAAAAGTGGGTGAAGGAGACATCGGTTAGTGTAAGAAATGAAAAGAAAAATTATAACTTATCAAGGGCTCATGAGGGAGTGGGGAGGGGGTGAGCTGATACCAAGGGCTCAAGTAGAAAGAAAATGTTTTGAAAAGGATGATGGTACCGTTTTTCTTCAGCAATTGTGTTGGGAAGGTGAGCATCCTGGAATGACAATTTAATAGAACAACGTGTTCTTGCATTGAGTAAGTGCTTGAGTGGAGGCCCAATGTCCATCTGCTGCCTTAATACTAGACCTATAAATATATGCACATAGATCTGTTTCCCCCACACTCTTATATAAATATATTTACATATGTACATTCCAGTCTTTAGACCCCTGTAAATACTCTTTGTGACCTAGCTCTTTCCTCTATTTCCTTATACTTTCCTCTCGCATGCATCAGTAATGGGTGAGTGCAGAGTGGAGTCTCAAAGCCCATTGGCAGCCAACCAGACACCCCCTTACTGAAGGGTGGCAGGGAAGAGATGAGCCAGTCAGGTGCAGGGTAGCAACAATGAAACATATAACTTTCCTCTAGTTCTTAAATGCTTCTCCCCCCCCCCACTATCATGATCCCAATTCTGCCTTACAAAGCTGGCTAGACCAGAGGATGTACATTGGTACAGATATCAACTAGAAACACAGGGAATCCAGGACAGACGACTCCCCCAGGACCAGTGGTGAGAGTGGCGATGCCTGGAGGGTGGAGGGAACATGGGGTAGAAGGGGGGAACTGATTACAAGAATCTACATATAACCTCCTCCCTGGGGGATGGACAGCAGAGAAGAGGGCAGGGGGAGACGTCGGACAGTGTAACATATGACAAAATAATAATTTATGAATGATGAAGGTTTCATGAGGTAGGGGGGAGTGAGGAGGGAGGGGGAAAATGAGCAGCTGATATTAAGGGCTCAAGTAGAAGGCAAATGTTTTGAGAATGAAGATGGCAACAAATGTACATATTTGCGCTTGACACAATGGATGCATGTATGGATAGTGTATGTATGGATAGTGATACGAATTGTATGAGCCCCCAATAAAATGATTTTAAAAGTAAATACTAGACAACTGCAAAAAAAAAAAAAGACCGCATGTGCCCTTTGAAGCTGCTGGCGCAGACGGAGTCACTGGGCTCATAAGGGATCCTCGTCTGTTCCTGAGATCACGCCGGCACCTGGCTGCTTGGAATTATTGTGGCCAGGACAAATTTCACAGGCACAGGCTCGCGTGTGCGAAACGTCACTTTCTCTGTTCTCCTGTAATGGAGTGTAATTTGTGCCTTGAGCCTCCATCCTGCCTCAGAGCAGAGGAAATCAAACCTATTCACTTTCATATAAACTCATTCTCATTCAGTCAAGTTTATCATGTATTCGCAATTGGGTTTAAGACTTTATCCCCACTCCCTCCTGCTCCCTTCTTCGCTGGCATTGAGGCTAAGCTCTCCAGAGAGCACGCTTCTCCATTCTGAGCAGAGGAGGTGCCCAGCCGTGCCTGGTGAGTCTGTCCTGACACAGGCCAACCGGGTGCTACGGAGTCGACCCAAGCTCCATGGGGTGTGTGCGGCTGTGGATTTTTGTTGTTGTTAATTTTTATTTGACCATTGTGAGTGTCGAGAATATACATAGCAAAACCTGCACAACCATTTCTACAGTGACATCGATGACATTCTTCAAGGGGTGCAACCATGCTCACCTACTTTTCTAAGTGGCTCCCCACCCCCACCCCGTTAACACCAACCACTGCCTTCCAATGTTCTCATCTAACCTTTCCAGTTGCTCTCAGCGGTGACCTTTATGGACGCAGAGTGCCACTCCTTTCCCACAGAGAGCTGCTGGGTGGTAAACGACCTCACCAACCTTTAGGTGATGAACCAGTCATAAATTGCCCAACCAGGGCCACTAGGAGATGTCCAGGGCCCCTTAAAAAGGTGATCTGTCTGGTCCATTGGACCACAGAGGTGTTCTCCTTAAGTCTCTCCTTTGAGACTGCAGCCACCTCCAAGGTTCTCACGGGTCCGTAGTGAGGATTCCTCGCACCTCATCTGGGATGACCCACGCGCACGCTCTCTTTACTTGCTATGTGTTGTCCTTCACTGACAACCTGCCAGACACTATGGGTCCCCTCCTGTTCACTTCGACCTGTGAGAGGCTGGAGGGCAGCCTCCCCTCTTTCTGCACCTAAACATCCCATGTCAGCATGCCTGCTTAGCCACTTCGAAATGACTTGCTGTTTCTCCACAGCTTCAGGCTATGGCCCAAGAAGAGAGGTTACACACCCTCTTCTCTCAGGGATACCCAGATGAGGAGTTGAGATCACAGTGGGTGGGGAGGGGGAGGGCAGAAGCACCTGTTAGTGACAGAATCCTGTGACTTCTCCAAACTCTTCCGCCACAACTAATGTGGAGGAGGGGGAAACAGATCTCACTGCTTCCACCCCCTTCCAGGCCCTTTCTGACCTAGACCTGGTGGAACCAATGTCTGGATAGAAGACAGAAAACAACAGTTTAGTAGTAACGGTCTTGGCTTTGTCTCAGGTGCTAGACTCAGCTGCTTCCCCGGATTGAGTGGCTGGTGTGGTTGTGAGGAAAAGCGTGTGTGAGAAGTGTTAAAGAGACCCGATAATGTTCCTAACCAACATGTAAAGAAAGAGCGGATGTTGAACCTAAGAAACACATCCTAACATGGACCAATTGGGAGACATGATGTGAACGCAATTAGCTCATCTCAAAAGATGAGACAATAAAAAGATCAAGCCACTATTATAAAAGGTGAAGATATGGTTTCCACACTGAGAGCACCGTCATTTGACGGTTACCAGGGCTAGAAGAGTAGGGAGGGGAGTCGGCGGCACCAGGGTAGCCAAGCGTTAACTTGGATGAAGGAGGAAGCAAGGTAGCCTAAGAGAGAGGTTGGCAAAAAGTGGTGGAGACAAAGGAAGACTTTGGGAAGCATGGAAGAGTTCACAGCTACAGAAGTTAATACTGTCATATGCACAATCCTGCAATAGTTGTGATCGATGAGTAGATAGGTGACTAGGCAGGCAGGTGTGGGAGGGAGAAAGAGAATGGATCAGTCATTGAGTCTGGGGGCTCAGGACCATAGTCCAGTGGGACACCAAGGTCAATTGGCACAACAGAGTTCGCAAAGTCAATCTTCTATGTCCTATCTTGGGGCCGTAAAGCTCATGGGCAGACAGCGAAAGGGCAAGCTCGTTCTCGCTCTGTCCATGGGAGAGGGGAGTGATAAAAATGGAGGAGACATGGAAACAATTAGTCCAATGGACTAAAGGGCTGTGTGATCATCCATCTTCATGACCCTGAGACCGGAAGAACTAGGTAGTGCCCAGCTATCACTGCCCGTGGCTCTGAAAGGAATTCTACTAGAAGGTCCCGGATAGAGTGGGAGAAAATGTCCAACAACACTCAAGGTTAGGGGAAAGGGGGGGGAAAAAGAGTCAGGCTTACTGGTAGAATAGAGACTGGTAGACCCTCTGAGTCTGTGATCCTCGGTTGCCCTGCATGTCTAGACCTGAACTCACTCCCGCAGTTCAGTTTTCAGTCAAACAATACGTCGATTTGGAGAACAGGAACCCTAGTGAGGTGTGTACCTTAGAATCATCAATCATTTGAGACCGACAGGGAAACATTTACCCAAAGACAGACTTCGGGAGGGTTAGGGGAAAAAAAGAATGAACATTGGGAGGAAGTGAAATAAGAGATGCTGCACTGTGGGGCTTGCAGTCAATGACATGAAGCAAAATGAGTATGCATGGTTGAATGGAAAACCGATCTGCTCCGTAAATCGTCAACGAATTCACAATGGAAAAGTTTAAGAGTAAGAAATGTGATGGGTGTGAGCAGAGAGAAAAGCACAACCATTCGCACCCCCAACCCGTTCTGCCACAGTGTGACAAACCGAAAGGAATGCCATGTACTCTATTCTAACTCATAGTGACCCCATATAGTGTTGATCCTCACGGGAGCAGACGGCCTCCTCTCGATCTCTCGGAGAGGCTGGTGGTTTCACCTGCTGACCTTGCAGTTAGCAGTCCAATAAGCCAGCCAGTCTGGTTTCTTTCCAGTTACTCTATTACCCTGTGAGGGACCACGACCAACCGGGGAGTTGATTCAGACTCATGCCTACTCCAGCAGAAATGTGCACCGTAGGCTTTGTTCAATGGCTGACTTTTTAGAAGTAGATGGCCAGGCCTTTCTTCCAAGGTGCCTCTGAGTGGACTCAAGTCACCAGCCTTTTGATGAGCAGCTAAAGTACAACTGAAAGGTAGCTAGATTTAGGGACAAAGGGGTTGTCTCCCCAATGCCTGCAAAGGCCCACAAAGAGGGGTTGGAAAGACCAGCCACTGATTGGACACCTATGGGAAGACCCAAACTGAGCATGCACAGACTAGGCGGACCCCCTATGACAGGTGTATCCTAAAACCTAAACCTACCTAGGCCCATGACATCATCCAGGTGTGTTTAAACTCAGCCAATGGGGTCTACCAATACCTTCAACTACGCCTCCCCAGCCAGGGGTGTTAGATACACCGGCTGTGGGAAGGCCAAGTCCCTTTTACTCTGCCCTCACTCAGGGGCTTGCTGTAAGGAGGGCCTCTTGCATGGGCCTGCTCTCGATCTCTTGGCCTCTTGTTCCCCAGGAATCCCCAGTTCTGCAGTGTGGGTACTCTTTACCGCGTGGCTTCTCGTGCCCCGTTGGGAACCCACGCGGGCTTCTGTGCAGCGTGGCACACTTCCTGGTCGCGTGTACCCTATCGAGACTGTAAAACCTGAAACAGTTCCTTTCCTTCATAAAGACTCACTTGGATTACCAAAGTGCTTCTGCGACGTGAGTTCTTCCAGCGCCGTGAAGCAAGACCCGAGGCTTACCCTACTGCAGAAACCTAACACAACCAATAGTAATTAGACTAATTTTATTTCATAATGGAGACAGATTCAGAAGAGAATTCTAAACACGATCATGCTAAATAAAAATTGGGAACTAGCTACTTGTTGAAATGCATGTTTATGCTACCATCTTCACCCCTTCACACACACCCCTTCCCCACTACTCATTTAAGCATGTAAACTCCTGAAGGATGGGGGGGTTAGGGGGCGGGCAGTGGAAATGAGTCTACTTAACAGTCACATCTCCTAACTTTGTATTTTTGCTCATCTCTCGCTTTAAAACTCTTTTACACATTTGGAAATCATCCTCTCAGGTAATCTCATTAGTTTATCATTTTGTGGCCCAAAAGAAACTTATTATACCAACCAGTTCACTGCCGTTTTGAGGGGTTGGGAATTAAAGCAGTCCAAGAAATCCTAAGAGGTACCATAATTTACAGTAATTCATCTAGCAATATCTCTACTGGCTTTGTATCCTAGATAAAAAACAAAACCCAATTGAGTCAAAACATGTCCTCCCATTTCACAGGAACCCAACTTTTTAAAACACTAATTTTCTAAATGCAAATTTAACAAAATATTTTACAAAGAATAAATTCATCCTTTCTAAATATGACATCAGACAGAAATTACAAATAAAAGATTGTCAGTTGCTGACATTAAATGAAAACTTATGTACACCCACCCCCAATATATCATAAAATTAAAAGGCAAAATTACAACTATGATCTATATCTATTTATCTATCTATCCTAGGATCACATAGAGCCTTGATGACATAGTGGTTTAAGCATCAGACTACAAACCACAAGGTTGGCAGTTCAAAGCCACCATGGCTCCACAGTACAGTTTTACTCTGTCCTTTAGGGTCACTGTAAGGCAAAGCTGACTCAACAGCAGTGAGGGGGTTTGGGCAACACATATGAGTAGACAAAATGTTAATATCCTTCATATTGAAAGATGAGTGAAATTAAAAAATAAGCACTCTCTTAGATATATAAGCAAAAGATATATATGAATAATCCCTGAAAGAAAATATGCAAGTGACCCAAAAAAGCATATACTTAATAAATTAGTAAATAGAAGTTAAAACAATGCCATTTTTCCTCTTTCAAATCATCAGCCTTCTAGAAAGATACTATCCAGGACCTGAAAGCGCGTGAGAAAAGAGATTTGCACACTGCTGCCTGGCGTGTACGCTCATGTGATCGTTCCAAAGAGCGGTCTTATGTTTTGCACTAACACTGTAGAAATGTTTCTGGGCAAGGGAGCGCGAGGCAGTGACTTCTTTTCTGAGAGTAGAGTTGGGAAGAGAAGGGAGAATAGTGAAGAAGCCTGTGAAGACCGTGTTAGCCAGGCGATCAAGGTAAGCGCAGACATCAAACAAGGCTGCAAGTACGGACAGCTGGTCTGAACTGACGACAATGATCTTCACCTGTCCACTCTTCCTCCCTAAGGCAACAAAAACCAAGGCTGACCGTGAGAAAAGAAAATTCAATACATTCCAATAGCAGAAATGCTCGGCCAAACTGTGAAGGCCGCAGAGGGCACGGAAAGTCCAAGAAACCGTCACAGCCAAGAGTCACTAAATGAATAAAGCTTAAAACAGGACATCCAGGAGCACAACGAGGACATGAGATAGGAACCGAGGGAATCTATAAAGTGTGCACATTTTATAGTGCGCCAACATTGGGTCATTCATTACAATAGATGCACTACACAAAGGTGAAGGAAGGAGTCTCGGTGGTGCCATTGGATAGGCGTTGGGTTACTAACTTCAAGGTCAGCGTTTCAAAACCACCCGCTACTCCTCGGGAGACAAATGAGGTATTCTATTCCCATAAAGTCTCAGAAACCTACAGGGGCAGTTCCACCTTGTCCAAGCAGGTCACTATGAGTCCACTTGATGACATTGAGTTTGGTTTGTTGACTTTGGATGTCAGGGGAGTGTATGGGAGCTTTCTGTATCACGTATCCAGTTTTTGCTCTGGTAAATATAAACCTATTCAATGAAAGAAATTCTACAAGTGTCTAAAAAGGTTGACATTTATTAGCTCAAAATTTATCCTAAGAAAATTACCACAAAGAAATTACCTACAAAGCTCTGTTGGCATTATTTATGAGAGAGGTAACCTAAAGGCTCATGGGGGAAGAGTTTAGTCAAAGAGAGCATCTTTCTTCTATTCCATGGAGAATTGGCTAGTCAGTGAAAATGCTATAAGGTCTATTTTATTATTTGAATATAGGTCTGTGATATATGTAGAAGAAAAAAATAAGTTATAAATGATATGCACAGTAATCCCCTATCTTTACTGATAGATACAGAAAGGTATCCATTTCTAATTTCTTTTGAGTCTGTATGTCCTACATTTTCATAAGGCCTGTTTTATGAAACAGAAAAACTTGTTGTTTTTAAAAGATAATACCAAAATTAATTGTTCTAAGTACTCCAGTATATCTGAGTATTGATTCAACATTTCCCTAAATTGGCTTCATTGAACTTGTTTTCAATGATCCAACTTTTCATCAATTCTATGTGTGAAGTTTCTAGGCCAGAATTATCTAAAAACATGTAGTACGTTATCGAGAAAAAGGAAAAAACACCTGAAATAGCTAAGATTTTTAGTTCACAATACAGAAATTGAGTTGGATAGTTTTTGTAAGATATTTAATATGATAGCATTGGAGGTTAGTTCTCTTTTTATGGCTCCCTTTGACTAGTTGGGAGGAAATTTTGATATTTCGTATTTTTATTCTATTACCACAATTCTGCACAGTATTAGGTCTCCTCTAAGGAAAAATAACGAAGAAAAGTTTTCATTTAATTCTTGTGTTGATGGAGCAATGCTTGAAACAGAGTGGCCAGCACAAAAGGTAAATTGGTTCATTCTTTTTAAAATTTTGTTGATGTTCAGTTCACATATCATACAATTCCACGATTTAAACATAATTTTAAAGAGTTTTGTTATCAACACCACAATACGTTTTAGAACATTTTCTTCATTTTTATTTATTAGCCCCTTATTTACCTCCTAACTTCTGCTGCCATAACCCTAAGAAACTGCCCATCCAGTTACTGTCTCCATAGATTTCCCTATCCTGGATTTCATATAAAAACCAAACAAAATAATAATAGTGAAATAAAACAGAGAGAACCCTCAATTGAAAAGAAAGCAGAAAATAATAAAAACTAGAATAAATTCAAATGGGTCAAAAGGGAGAACAATTGATAAAAAGGTATTCAATTTTAACCTAATGACATCTGCATTGATCCACTTTGTAATGAACTCAGGAAGGAGCACTGGAGGGCTGCTAACCATGAAGTCCCCAGTTCGAAACCACGAGACAACTCCATGGGCGAAAGACGGAGCTTCCTGTCCCCTGAAGGGTTACAGTCTGGTAAACCCACACGGGCAGTTCCACCCTGTCCTGGGGGGCACTATGAGCCGGCATTCACTCCATGTCAGGGAGTTTGGTTTTATGAACACATATACATCATTTATCTTGAGGGTGGTGAAGGACACACACACACAACTCTAGTTCAATACATGCGTCCATTATACCTCTATACAATTGAAGTGGAGGGGAGCTAGTGTGCTATTCGCAGGTTATTAGGAAACACGGGTTCCTGGGAGTGGCTTCCTCCACTGCTGAAAGTCAGAAAAATGGACAAGAGAGTCGTTAGTCGATGTTCACGTTAGAGGCATGCTGGCTCTTGGCGGTTTTGTGAGTTGTCAATTGAGAATGTGAACCTTATTATAAATTAAAAACAGCACAGATAAACTTCCTATTATATACAAATGGCAAAACGTAATGAAGCCAGTCCAGAAGTATGCGTCTTTCACAGGGCCAAAGGATTTTAACCATCTCGTCCCCGGATCCTTCCTGAGGCTAAATCTCAGGGCATCCTTCTCCTCTGAGCATTGTTCTGAATGCACGTGGACTTGAGTTCTCGGGTCTGTTGCAGTCGTTTTGTTATTTTTCCTTTGGCCATCTATATTTATAAATGGGGTGTATTTGTTGAAAATGTTGTGAGCAAGCAAGAACAGAGTTTTCTAAAAATAAGAATATGAAGTGAGAGAAAGAAACTGGTATCTTATCCCCTCTCCTGCTTAGACAGACCACTGTTGTGGATAAACGTAAAGGGGAGAACTGAAACTTTGTCATATGCTGGTTGTCGACAGCGTGAGGAGGACTCCTCATGTAGTCTCACCCTCCCTGCATTTCCAACCCTGAGAAATTGGGAGCCTCATTCTGACCGGGCAGCGATTTCGGTCGCGTGTCAGAGAAAAGGAGCTGGATAGGCAGGAGGCTGCATCCGGGGCTCCAACAGAACGATTGTGAGGACGGGGCACGACTGACCAGCGCCTCTGTCTGTGGAGTTGGAGCCGACTTATAGCATCCAACAAGCAGGACAACCGTCTGACGGATAGTCGACCACAGATTCATATCATCACCCAATGTCTTTGCCTCTCCCTAAATCAGTCGTATGTTCACACAGACATGCGAGCGTGCATGCATGTACGCACACGCGCATGCACACACACATACTCACACACACAGTTTTAAACAACTACAGTCGTGAGAAGTCTATTTTGAGACATTGGTACAACTAAGAGCTATCATCTTTATGAAGTGTAGGGTGTGTATCTATAAAAGATGAGTTACATCTTTAAAATATTTGTATTTCTTTGTCATTTAATTTCTAACATACCACATGAATTTATAACTTAACATCTTAATTGTAATTCTTTAATAAAAAGCTAGCAAAACTCATGCAAACTATAACATGAAGGCATTTTCATCTTATATATTTTTTTGTTGTATGAAGGCTAATAGGTTTATCATATTCGGGGATTAATAATACCCCCAGAATATAGGAATACTAGCTTTTCTGCCCTTATAGAAATATTAGTGGATATTCTGTTGTAACTAATGAAAACATTATTAGAATGTAACTATCATTTTTTGTAATTAAGGCACAAATAAATAAATCAAGAGTCATGAACTTAGAGTCTGAACTTACTTTCTTACAGGAAATGAGCCAAATCGTCCCACAGTTTATGAGAACGTGAACATCACTTCCCCACAGCTCCGTCGGCCAACGGACACATAGGCTGAGCAGTGAGCACCAGTTTAAGAAGAATTCTCAGTTAATTCCTCCCAATTGGTGTGAAACATCCCCTCCCCTGTGTTTTCATAAGCTTTGCTTGTTATTCTTATGGAATTTATATTATAGGTTGCATGATGACCTTTCTTTTTGTTTTGTTTTTTTAAATAAATCATTGTATTAGTGGCTCTTACAGCTCTTATACATAAATCTTATCAAGTACATTTGTACATGTGTTGCCATCATCATTTTTTAAACATTATCTTTCTACTTGAATCCTTATTATCAGCTTCTCTATTTTCCCTCCCTCCCCTACCCTCCTTCCACTCTCATGACCCCTTGATAAGTTATAAATTATTATTATTTTCATATCTTACACTATCTGCTGCCTCCCTGTGCCCATGTTTTTGTTGCTCAATCTCAAGGGGCCAGGTTATATGTCAGCTATTGCTCTTGGTTTCCCCTTTCTCTCCCTTCTGCCCCCATCTTCCCCCTACCCTCATGATGTTGCTACTCTCATTACTGGTCCTGAGGGCTTTATCTGCTCTGGATTCTGTTTGTCAAGAACCAGGGTACATGCTCTGGTCTAGTCAGATTTATAAGGTAGAACTAGGGTCCTGATTGGGGTGGGGAGTGGGGAGAAAGCATTAAAGAACTAGAGGGATGTTGTGTGTTTTTTAAGTGCTGTCTTGCACCCTGACTTATGACCCTTCTGGGAGAGCATGTCCAATTGTCTACAGATGGACTTTGATCTCTCTACCCTTAGCAATCCCGTACACAATAGAACTACACTCTGCATGGTCCTACGCCATCCTCACAATGGTCCCTGTGTTTGAGTCCCTTGATACAGGCCCTGTGTCAATCCATCCCATGCAGGATGGATTCATCTTTTACGCCACCCCTCCACTTTGCCAAACTTGACTTGATGTCCTTCTCCAGGGACTGGTCTCTCCTGACAATACATCTGAAGGGTGTAAGATGAAGTCTTGCCGTCTTTGTCTCTAAGGAGCTCTTGACCTTACTTCTTCCAATACAGATCTGTTTGCCCTTCTTGTGGCCCATGGTACTTTCAGTATTCTTCTCCAGCACAGCAATTCAGATGCACCTATTCTTTAACGATCTTCCTTATTCAGTGTCCAACTTTCACACGCATTTGAAGTAATAGAGACTACTTTGGCTTGGGTCAGGTGCATCTTGGTCCTCAAAGAAACATCCTTGCACTTCAGCACTCTAAAGAGGTCTGTGCAGCAGGTTTACCGGATGCAATACATCTTTTGATCTGTGCTGCTTCCATAAGCATTGATTGTAGATCCAAGGAAAACAAAATCCTCGACAATTTCATCCTTTTCTACATTTATCATGATGCCACCTGCTGGTCCAGTTGTGAAGATTTGGGGCTCCCTTACATTTAAGTCATAATCCATTCTGAAGGTTCCAGTCCTTGACCTTCATCAGCAAGTGCTTTCAGTCCTCCTCACTTTCACCATGCAAGGTTGTGTCATCTGCATCTCCCAGCTTATTAATAAGTCTTCCTCCAACCCTGATGCCACATTCTTCTTCATGTAATCCAACTTCTGATTATTTGCTCAGCATACAGATTGAACAAATATGGTGATAGGATGCAGCCCTGATGCACACCTTTCCTGATTTTAAACTACCGTATATACTCGTGTATAAGCCAAGTTTTTCCAGCACATTTCTATGCTGAAACACCACCTCCCACCCCCCCCTTGGTATTCAAGTAAGGGTCCCACGCATCTGTTCTCCAGTGCAGTGCAGGTGTTCTCTGGTCTCTCCCGTTCGTCTGCAGGTGCCTGCAGCCTCTGGGGGTGGTGCGATGACTGCTGATATCACTGCTCTTCTTTCTCCTGCACACGGCAGCCTCTGTGTTGTCCGTGCCTTACGGGGCAAGAACCTGCCTGCTTCTGTGTGCTGGTATCTGGGGCGCACCGCATCCTTGTCAGATGAATGTCAAGGTGGCCACTCTTCTTCTCCCGCTCTTCTCCAGGGCTGTGACCAACGACGTAGCCTTCACAGTCTTACCCATGCTTGGTCACGACCCTTTGCCCTGCCCAAGCATTGCTGAATATAAGTACGGGTATATCTCTGGTCTTGGATATACAGTACATTTATTTACAGTACTTAGTCTGCTACATTTCATTTTTGATTTTCTTATTAACCCCTATCTTGACCCAGTGTTGGCTGTGCTTGCACCCAGCAGCCTGTGTTAGGGCTCAGAGTATGCACGCTGCATGGCGCCTGCACTGTGTCACTGCATGTGTTGCGTTAGCACTTCCCGTACCTATGCGCCAATGCTGCGTATGCGGTAGCACAGCACATGCACACGCGTGTACATTGAGTGCTAACACAGGCTGCTCTGTGCCAACAGTCATGTCATCACATTCTGCAGTACCATCAGCCTGCGGCAGGCCTCAAACTATACAAGCAGTGTGGAGTATATGCGGTAAGGCAGCGCAGGCAGTAACACAGCGTGGGTAGTTATTGTTGATACCTTATTGTTCTTGTTGACCCTCTTTTCCACTTACAGATTCAGTTTCCTGTTTTTCTTTGAAATAAATATTCCAAAACATTTAACCTACTGATGCCTCAATTAATGTAATTTTATTGGTATCTATTTTACTTTGAAATTTGCCAGTAGCTGCTGCATTTCCCACCCTAGGCTTATACTTGAGTCAACAAGTTTTCCCAGTTTTCTGTGATAAATTTAAGCGCTTCAGCTCATATTCGAGTCGGCTGATACTCGAGTATACACGGTATGCAGTATTCCCTGTTCTGTTTGCACAACTGCCTCTTGACCCATGTAAGTTCCTCGTGAGCACAGTGAAGTGTTCCAGAATTCCCATTCTTCTCGAGGTGATCCGCTGCTTATTCTGGTCCACACAGTCAAATGCTCTTGTACAGTCAGGGAAACGCAAGTAAACATATTGCTGGTATTCTCTGATTTGAGCCAAGATCCATCTGACACCAGCAATGATATCTCTTGTCCCACATCCTCTTCTGAGGTTGGCCTGAACTTCTGAAAGTTTCCTGTCCATGTGCTGCTGTAACCATTGTTGGATAATCTTCAGTAAAATTTTACTTGTGTGCCATATCAATGATACTGTTCTATAGTCTGAGCATCCTGTTGGGTAACCTTTATTAGGGATGGGCACAAATATGGATCTCTACCAGCTGTTGGCCAGGTAGCTGTCTTCTAAATGTCCTGCTATAGACAAGTGAGTGCTTCCAGTGCTTCATCGGCTTGTTGAAACATTTCTATTAGTATTCCATCAATTCCTGGAGCCTTGCTTTTTATTTCAGTGCAGCTTGAACTTCTCCCTTCAGCACCACTGGTTCTTGCTCATATGCTATCTTCTGAAATAGTGGAGACTAGTTCTTTCCGTTAGAGTGACTGTGTGTTCTTTTTCCTGCATCATTCCCTGCTCCCTGCATCATTCAAAGTCTTTGCACACTTCATTATAATACTTGGTGTTGTCTTCTCAAACTGCCTTTTGAAATTTCCTCTTCAGATCCTTGACTTCATCCTTCTTTCCATTTTGCTTCAGCAACTCTGCAATTCATAGCGAGTCTTCGAGTCTCCCCTGACATCCACTTTGCTCTTTCTTTCTCTCCTGTCTTCTTAATGAGCTTTTGCTTTTTTCATACATGATGGTCTGGATGGCCTCTCACAGCTCATCAAGTCTTCTGTCATTAGTGTGCAATGTGTCAAATCTATTGTTGAGATGTTCATGGAATTCAGGTGGGATAGACTCAAGGTCATATTTTGACTCGTGTCAAATTGTTTTTATTTTCTTCAGCTTTATCCTGAACTTATCTATGCGTAATCGATGGTCTGTTCCATGGTCAGCCCCTGGTCTGGTTTTAGCTGTTGATATTGTTCTTCTCCATCATGTTTTCCCACAGATGTAGTCAATGTGATATCTATGTATTCTATCTGGGGAAGTCCATGTGTATGAACAAGTCATTGGTTTTGCAAAATTCCATCATGTGATCTTCAGCTTCATTTCTTTCACCAAGTCCAGAAAGAGTTATGGTTTGTAGAGTGCCAAAGTAGAAGTGTCTAGGTTGGATGCCCTCTGAAACAGCCCTCTTCCACATGGTGACTCGGGGATCCAGGAAGCACCTTGAAACATCACTATCCCGAAAACATGGATGCCAAGCAGAAGGAAACATGGATGCCGAGCAGAAGGAAACATGGATGCCGAGCAGAAGGAAACATGGATGCCGAGCAGAAGGAAACATGGATGCCGAGCAG
Organism: Tenrec ecaudatus; assembly: GCF_050624435.1. Classification (NCBI taxonomy): domain Eukaryota; kingdom Metazoa; phylum Chordata; class Mammalia; order Afrosoricida; family Tenrecidae; genus Tenrec; species Tenrec ecaudatus. The sequence goes on along the minus strand of NC_134546.1, from coordinate 20,316,171 downwards.
AAGGAAACATGGATGCCGAGCAGAAGGAAACATGGATGCCATGCAGAAGGAAAAGAGCATAGGGAAGGCATACCTATATTTGTCTGGGTACTTTAGAGAAACAAATCCACAGAAACTCTTGTATAAGAGAGAGTTTCATATAAAGGTTAAATGCACATCCAGAAAACATCCCAACCCAGTGCTTCCCAAGCACTGGTGTCAGACATATGGGTTAATGTTAACATTAACCCATATGTTCGACACCAATCCACAAAGTCCTCCTATATCTCATTAAACACACGCAATGATGCTGACCTCAGGAGGAAAGCCGAGTCAGTGAATGTGTAAGCATCTCAGCACTGACAGGAATCTCCATATGGCTGCTCCAGCACCCAGGACTGCATTGGGGTAGGTCCATGTGGCTTCTCCTCAGGGCTGTCTTGCAAGACGTGAGCCTTGCCAGCTGAAACAGGGAACTGGCTAAGGCAGCTGCCCCCACGTCAGACCATCACAAAGCAAGAGACCTGAGAACTAGAAAGGCTCACCAAGCCATTTATCCCTCCACCCTTCAATTAACTCCACATGTGTTTATCGGCCAGGTTGGCACAATAAACTACCTCAATCCACCCATGCCAACTTGGCACCTGTACATAATTCTTTAGCCTCACAATTGCAATTAAGTAACACCTACACCTTAATCCTATAATCCTGTGAATATGTTCCCCCACCTATGAAAGTTTGTAAGTCAACCACTTCATTCCTTTATCCTCCCAATTTGGGGTATACAATTTATATACTGCCCACTTACATCAACTCAGAGCTCTGAGGAGACAATCATGTTTTGCAACATGAAGAATCTTCATTCCAGTTGGAACCTTGTGAAGTCTGCATCCATCAGCAAACTCAAATCCGGACAGGCCATCCATAAAGTCAACAACAATATACACCAGTTCACAGGCTCAAAAATCTCCATCTGGTCAGGTTCTGGTCAATTCAATGTGGGCTGCCTCTCTCAGCCTCCACAGGGTGCCCGTTGGCCGCCTTGCCTTTAGACCATGGACTCTCACCAATAGTCAACAAGCCTAGCCCTCTCATTCTAGGTCATGAATGTTAGACCTGTCAACCCGCTCTTGTCTTTTTCCTGTAAATTAGGTCCACAGGTGTCAGTGGTCAAACTCAACCCATCTCTTTATTGCTGCATTTCTCCCACTTCCACTCAAAAGTAGATCCAGATGGTCCCCTAGCAAGCATTTTAGCATGCTCTCAGGCTCCCTTGAACATTCAGTCTTAGATGGGAGTTTTCTTCATAGTTCCAGATATTTTCCATCTTCTGACAAAGACTACTGGTTCTTGCACCCACGTCAGACCATCACAAAGCAAGAGACCTGAGAACTAGAAAGGCTCACCAAGCCATTTATCCCTCCACCCTTCAATTAACCCCACATGTGTTTATCGGCCAGGTTGACACAATAAACTAACTACCTCACATACCCAATACTGAATCCTGGCGTTGACACCCACCTTTACTGCTCACATTTTCATACCAGGACCTGCTATATGGCTTCGTGCAAAAGGTATCAAATTACATCTATCTGCCTTCAAGGAAATCCCATCAATACGACTATTATTCTAATTTATGCACCAACCACAAAAGCTAGTGATGAAGAAAATGAAGAATTCTACCAACGACTTGAACAATTTCCAACAGTTGGAAATTGATCTAACAAGGAATCAAGATGCATCAATAGTTCTTGGTGATTGGAATGTAAAATTTGGAAACAAAGAAGAAGGAATAGGAGTTGGAAAATAGAGTTGGGTTAAGTCACTGAGATTTTGGTGGTGTTTTCTTACATCAGCTAGCCTACTTTAAGGTAAGTATTTATTTATATACAGCAACTGAGTCTGTTTAAATAAAATCGTTTCTCTTGCTACCATGTGAAAACAGCAAATTTTCACCAAATTTGAAAGAGATATTTGGGATACTTTGATTCCAAAAATAGAGTATATGATTTACATGAATGTCCGCGGGTGGATCCATAGGGTAACGTCAAAGACACACACCGTCATCCTCCAAGGCACACAAACGGGCTGGCGCAACTGCCAGCTCAGGCAAAGAGCACACGTGCTAGGGTTTGGGGGAAATAACCAGGGGCTGCGAGTAGAACCCCAAATCAAAAGCTACTTACGGCAGACAGCCTCAACTTTAGGTGCAGGGTTATGAAAGACTCATCTTTCTCCTACAGCACAGATGGTGGCTTCAAACCGCTGACCTGTAATTCGCAGCCCAACATGGAACCCACGATATCACCAAGGCTCTCTAACAATTACAATAGCTTTCAGTAATTTGCACACCTGTGAAAAGTTGACAAAATTGTGTAACAATTGTGTAACGTGCCAAGGCTGTTTATGTATAAGCAAATGCCTCATGGGATTTGGTTACTTGGTTGGGAGATTTAAGATCATAGTTTCACTAGATGGCACGGTTAATTAGGCTAATCACATATTGAGTACTTCTGTTCTACCTTCTAGTTTGTTATGGAATGCCTGGGATCTTCAAAACCTGCAGTGCCCATTCAAGATCCAATTGATCTCTGTTCACCTGGAACAACAGAAAGAAGAAAGTCAGAAATAGGAGGAGGTGGTGGGGTTTGATCAATTGTAATGTAGCCAGGAGGAGTTACTGAGAACCAAATGCAGGTTGAACACGATAGTGGTGCAGGAGGAAAGTTAAAGGAAAGAACTAGGAGACAAATGTCATACAGAGAGGTATAAATATATTTACATATGTAAATATATTAATATCGAAGGATGGGGTATTGATCTATGAACATATATTTATATGTTAAATTATTAATGTAGCAGATGGACTTTGGCCCCTACTTAAGTCTTCCCTCAACACAAGAACACTTTATTCTAATAACATGGCACTCTGTGATACTCACCTTCCTGACACGATTGCTGAAGACAAAATGGGAGCATAAACAAATGTGGTGAAGAAAGTTGATGGTGTCCAGCTATTAAAAGATATAGCACCTGGGGTCTTAAAGGCTTGAAGTTAAACAAGCAGCCATCTAGCAGGGAAGCAACAAAGCCCACATGGAATAAGCACATGAGCCTGTGTGATCACAAGATGTTGACGGGATCAGATATTCAGAAGACCAAAATCAAACAATTCTATTGATGTGAAGGAAGGGGATCAGAGTGGAGATCCAAAGCCCATGTGTAGACAATTGGACATCCCCTCACAGGAGAGTCACAGGGAAGGGATGGTTCAGCCGGAGTGCAGTATAGCACAGATGAAATACACAACAATCCTCTGGTTCTTTAACGCTTCCTCCCACTCCACCCTATCCCACTCCCCACAATCAGTACCCCAGTTTTACCTCACAAATCTTTCTGGACCAGAAAATGTACATCAGTGCAGATAAGAGCTTTCAACACATGGAAGCCAGGACAGATAAACACCTCAGAAACAGTCATGGGAAAAGGTGATAAGAAAGGATAGCGGGTAGAGGGACATTGGGTGGGGAAAGGGAGAAAGGGGGAACAGATAACAATGATGGATGTATAACTGCCCCCACGCCAAGGGGGACAAATGACAGAAATGTGGGTGAAGGGAGACAGCAGATGGTGTAAGATATGAAAATAATAATACTACATGATTCCTCACGGGTTCATGAGGGTGGATGAGGAAGGGAAAAAAGAGGATCTGATGATAAAGGCTCAAGTAGAAAGATAATGTTTTAAAAATAATAATGACAACATATGTACAAGCTTGCTTAATATAATTAAGTGATGAATTGTTATAATAGCTATAATAGCCCTGAATAAAATGATTTTTAAAGAAAGAAATAGAGGAGGATATGGAATGTGTGGCTAACTGCTTCCATGGACCACCGTCTCCTTTGCCAGGGGACCAGAAAACTGGATGGTGCCCAGCTCTGATTACTCGACCTTCTTATCAAAGATTGCCTGTAAGAATTCTGAGAGAGGATGTACACAGGTACAGATCAGAGCTGGAAGCACAGGGAATCCAGGACAGATAAACCCTCAGGACCAATAATGAGAGTAGCGATACCAGGAGGGGAAGGGGAAGGTGGGGGAGAAAGAGGGAACCAATCACAGTGATCTGCATATAACCCCAGCCTTGGGGGATGAACAACAGAAAAGTGGGTCTATGAAGGAGGGAGAGTGGGGGAGAGAGGGGAAAATAGGGAGCTGATACCAAGGGCTCAAGTACAAAGAAAATGTTTGAAAATGATGATGGCAACATATGTACAAATGTGCTTGACACAATGGATGGATGGATGGATGGATGGATGGATGGATGGATGGATGGATGGATGGATGGGTGGGTGGGTGGATGGATGGGTGGGTGGGTGGGTGGATGGATGGGTGGATGGATGGATGGATGGATTGTGATACAAGTTGTGCAAGCCCCCAATTAAATGATTTAAAAAAAAAGAATTCTGAGAAAAGAGGGTGGTGTTGGGGAATGCAGAACAGAATCATTTCATATTTTCATAGACTCCAGATATTCTGGAGCTAAGGCGGTCAAATGCCCTGAGATAATCTTTAAGCCAAAAATATTCCTTGAATTCTTCAGGGGGAAAAATAATGAATAATTTAGCTTAACTAGTAATAAATGTCTGCCTTGAGTAGTACACTGTTTTAAGAATTAGCTCTATGGGATTAATTGACAACAGTAACTTGGAAGATTAAGGGTCCATGAGTGATGTTAAACTTAAAAAAAAAAAATCCAACTCATAGTGACCCTTTAGGGCAGTGTAGAACTAGCCCCTTGATTTTTCAAGACTGTAACTCTTTACAGAAGGAGAAAGCCTCATCTTTCTTCTGGGAAGTGGCTGGTGGTTTTGAACTGCTGGCCTTGCATAGCAGCCCCATGGTAAACAGGGCTGCGCCATCAGGACTCCCTAAATTGAGGTGAGTGAGGGGAAAGGACTCCGGGCAGGAAGGGGGTGATAGCAGCCCAAATCAAGGACAGTTGTAAATGTCCCTAATTTGGACATGAGGAAACTGTTGAATTGGTACAAGCATGGCCGTGTATATTTTCTATGACAAGTTAAATAAAAGTTAGGATAATAATGAGTAGCAATGAATAAAGAGCTTTCTAACTCACTATTTGGAATAGTTAAAAACCAAAACGTAAACACAGTCTGCAAGGTACAGAGCTATCTGACAGCAAGCCCTCCAGGCAAATACTTTGATTTGGATTATTGGTTTGGGAATAACTTTAGCCGCTCAGATCAAAGGTTTTCACAAAGCTGATCCAAACAGGGGCTCAGATGCCAAGAGGAGGAGGAGCATTTACATGCAAAGCTCTGCCAGTGAGCTGTGCCCTCTATTAAATGCCCTCCCCTGTGGCTCCCTTGTTTACCGGCCAGCCCAGCGCTATGGCGATGACAGAAACCAAACAGCGGCTTGATGCCTAACACAGCTCGCCCCCAGGCACTGATTCAGCTCTTTGTTTCCCATGAGCTCTGCTTCAAATAAACAGATCGGAGAACTTTATTAATTATGCACTCTGGGGCATAATGTGTGATCGGCACCAGTCTCCCCACAGGGTCCCAGCTGCCAGGCTCCAGCTTCCTCACAGCAGAAGAGAAATCCCTAAGCCCTTTCTGTTTCCGAGACGCTCTTGAAGCCCACAGGGCTGCTTCCGTTGATTGTACAGTAAGAGAGGATGAAGACGATAAAGTCAAAATTATCAACGCCAGTCACAGTCACTTCAGATGATGCTTCAAGGGAGACAAATGAAAACACTGACAGGATCGCCTCTCTTCCTGGCAAGAATAGCAAAGTTCAATCAGTCAGAAAATAACCTGCTGGCAAAGATGTGGCAGGATTGGAATTCTCCTGCATTGCCGATGAGACCGTACTAATGTGCAACCAGTGCGGGAAACCGTGTGGCACTTGCTTTATTAGTTAGAGAATGAAAGACCATTTAATCTGGTAATCCCACTACCAGGAAGACATCCTAAAGAAAAAAGACCTGGAATGCAACAGATGGGAGTCTATCCGGATTCAGCGCAGCATTATTCACAATAGCTAAGAGATAGAAACAACCTGAGTATCCATCAGAGGATGCCTGGGCAAACGATCTCGGAGGTACGCATACAATGGGTTACTCTGCAACGTTACAAACTAATGACCAGTGAAAGCCCCTTAGTACATGGATGCATCTGGAAGACACGCTATAGAGTAAAATAAGTCAATCAAAATGGAGAGAGATTGTGTGAGTCCACTCTGATAAAGAGTCAAGGACCATGTTTGTGTCTGGCTGGGTTGTCCAGAGCAACAAAAGCAAAGGCACTCACCTATGTCTAAGAAAGAACTCTACATCAAGAAGTCACCTGAGATCAATGTGGTTGATATATAATCGTTTGTCAATTTGAGGATTAAGAGTGTAGGGGTGGAGTCTAGCTTGTCAATCAGATCATAGTCAATGAGGCCTCTGTGTGGGCATGGCCTTCTCCTGAGAATTCTGGGAAATCTGGTACTTCCTCTTTGGGGTGGGAGACTCTCTGCTCACACCCTGGGAGACATAGCAGCTGACAAGACACATGGACCCACTCTGATGCAGAGACCCCTGCCAGCGCTGAGTTGTTTCCAATGACACTGGATCCAAAGACTTTCTACTCACTGGCCTGTGATCGTCTACATTCAGCATCATTGCATGTGTTTCGTGAGTCTGAAGAGGACTTCATAGATTGGTATTGGACATATGGGCTAATATTGGATTTATGGATTTGATCTGGACTGGGATGTTTTCTCAATGTTCTATTGCTCTTATATATAAATCTCTTTCTCATACACATATGTGTGTCCATGAAATTGTTTCTCTAGTCCACCCAGACTGACACAATCAAGAAGGCATCTCAGCCAAGGCCAACATCTGGAGACCTCTTCAGACTCACGTAGCTGCAGGCTGATGATGCAGAAAGGTTGAGTGGGATGCAGGCCGATCACAGGCCGGGGGGTGCAAAGTCACATGGAACCATGGTCAGTGGAACATGGCAGGACTCCAACATCTCTCAAGGTCAGGCAGGCCACAGGGGGGCTGCCTCCGGAGGCAGGCACAGGGGCCAAGCAAGCAGGAAGGTGGGAGGGCATAGAAAGAAAAGTCCCCACTTTCTCTCTTATAAAAAGGCCACTTTTCCCAGAAGGCATCATCAGGCTGTGACCAGATTGACAGGTTGGGCTCCACACCTCCACAAGTGTAAGTTGACATACAATCTAACGTCCACGGTGTTGCATACAGGAAAACTCTATATTACTAGGGAGGGGAGGGGACGGAGGAAAAAGGACTCGCTGCATAAGAGGTATGTATTAACTTGGAGGAAGGGAAAGGCAACAGACAATAAGGAAGGGGGCAGCACAGCATCACTAAAGGAAAGGAAGACTCCGAGGGATGCACAGAGTACAGACCAACAATACATACGATTACACCCGCGATCCTGCACTATCAGTAATAGCAAGAATTAATGTACGAGTAGCTGGACAGGCAATGTGAACAGGGATGAGTGAGTGGGGAAAGGAACTATGCTCATGACCATAGAAGTCCCCGGGCCTATTTGACCTACCACTTCCTTTTCAGGGAAAAAAAAATTGCTCAGTGCCCCCTTCGCCATTAAAGACTTTTGTATTATGGCCCACAATCCAGGATAAAGTATAGCTCTCTGCTTTTGCTGCACTCTTGAATTGCTCCAGCATCCCCCAAGTGATGGTGTATATAGGTATGTTGTTGTTAGGTGTTGTGTTAGGCAGTGTTCTCTAGAGAAACTAAACCAGGAAACATGATCAGATAAATAGATGCTAGATAGATAGATAGATAGATAGATAGATAGATAGATAGATAGATAGATTTATACAGTGAGAAAATATATAACAGCTAATTAGTCCACACAGCAGTAGAAAAGGCTCAGTCCAAATTACTTATGTGGAACAGTTACTATACTGAAAGTCCTTCAACTAACAGTGGGCTGCTGGGTCCAAGGTCAAGGAAGCAGACAGCTGAGTCTTCCCTCGGGCAATGCAGACAGAGTCTGCCCGAAGGCAGCAGAGTGGGTCAGCAACAGTCATAGCATGGGAGCTTAGGGAACCAGGCCCCAATGGGATCTTGAACTCAAGCTATGCGCAGCAACCAGACCTGCCAGCCTCAAGCTCAAGTGATGTGCGTACCAGCAATGTAAAGAAGCAGGTCTTGAAGGAGCCTCAAGCTCAAGTGACACATCCATGGGTTGGCTGGGCCCACAGGTAGTGTAGCACACAGGTTGAGGGAGAGAACTAGCTAAAGCAGCAGCATGCTGCTCCAATCACCAAGGAGCAAAAGGGAGGGGGAGGGCCTTGCAGAGCCTTTATCTCATCCTGCAAGCAAGCTTTGATTGGATTAATCTCCTCGCACTTGTTCCTGTTGGCCTGGTTGGCACAATAGAGCTCACTATCAGAATAGAGCTCACTATCAGAATAGAGCTCACTATCAGAATAGAGCTCACTATCACAATAAAGCTCACTATAACAGGTGTCATCGAGTCTATTCCGTCTCAGAGCAACCCTGTGGACAAGACAAAACACTGCCAGGTCTTGTACCATCTCATAATTGCTATTATGGTGAGCCCAATATTGCAGCCACTGTTTCCATCCATCTTCTTGAAGTTCTTCCTCTTTTTCGCTGCCCTCTTATAGGGCATCTGAGGTGCAATTATTGCTCTCTTCCTGTCCGGATCAAATAAATGTGAAGAAAATTAAAGACACGTGGAAGTAATTTGTCTAAAAGACACAAAGGGCCAAACATGTCCTTTTCCAGGGACTGGTCTCTCCTTAAAGCCTATCTAAAGTACTCGAGACAAATCTTACCATCCTTGCTTTTAAGGAGCATTCTAGCTGGACTTCCTTCAAGAGTTATCTTTTGGTCATCTTTTTGTTTGCTTATTTTCTTTTTCTTTTATGAGTGTTTTGTTTCTTCTTCGCCAGCACCACCATTCTTCTCCAGTCTTCCTAATTCCTAATTTCACCTACATAAGAGGTGATTGAAAATACCACGGCTCAGATCAGGCACATCATAGTCCTCAAAGTGACATCCTTACTATGTAACACTTTAAAGAGATTGACTCAGTGCAACGCAGCCTTTGGACTCTTGACTGCTGCTTCCGTGAGTGTCCTTTGTGGATCCAACCAAGATGAAATCCTGACGGCTTTCGTGGTTTCTCCGTTCAGCCTGCTGTTGCCTATGGATCCAGGTGTGAAGATTCTGGTTTTCTTTACATTGAGCTGTATTCCACACTGAAGGCTGTGATCTTTGATTTTTATCTGTAGGTGATATTTCTTCAAGCATATTCACATATGCTGAAAGCATACTCATTTTTTTATCGAGTAGACATAGGGCAAGGCCGGTGGAAGACTTCTTAGCCATAATAAAACACCTGGAGGGGATAAGTCAGGGGCCTGGAGGCTTGGGGCCACAGTCACCAGGAACATCAAGGACAACTGATGTATGTAGTTCACAAAAGAAAATGATCTACCCCCTACTCTTTTTAGGGTATTGAATAAGATCTTGAAAGGTCATGAATGGTCAGCTGAGGTGCAACTATTGGTCTCTTCCTGTCCGGAGCAAAGAAAAGTGAAGAAATTTAAAGCCACGTGGAAGTAGTTTGTCTAAAAGATACAAAGGAGCACATGCCCCTCAGCCTCCATGACCTTGGATCAGAAGAACTAGGATGAGCTACTAGGGTTGACTGCTCTGAAAGAGACCACAACAGAAGGTCATGAGTAGAGTGGGTGGAAAACATGGAATAAAACTCAAATCATTTCTAATCAGACTGGGTTTATTGGTATAATGAAGACTGATAGAAGACTATGACTCTTGATGACTCTTCAGGTCTAGAACTGAACTCATCCCCATGGCTCCACTTCCCTCGAAGCAACAGATAGGTCTATGGGGCAACCGGGACCCCAGGGAGCTATGCACTCCTTAGAGCAAGCAAACACACGACATACAAGAGACGGCATTTGCTCCCAGAGAGCGTGCAGAAAGCAGAAACGCATAGGACAGAGGATGAATGGAAACTGTAAACCCCTTCCATGCCAGAAACTTGGGTCTGATTCTCACCAATGTACCCACCCATCTGTCAATGGAGGTTTGCATGTTCATACAATGCTGAATAGGTGTCAACAGGAAGGAAGTGTTCCATTATGGGGACTGTAATCAATGCCATGAAACATGTGTATGAAATGTTGGGTGAATAACCAATTTGCTCTGTAAGCCTGCACACAAATAAAACGTTAAAAAAAATAAAAAGAAGATGGTCAAAGATCCTCAATGAAATATTTGTTCGATTCCAGAAAACCAGACTCACTGTCATGGAGATGGTTCTGAATTACAGTGATAGGAAACAGGATTGGCGACATCTAGGGCCCAAACTGGTTAAATGAAAATCCCTCTTTGTCCTGCAGACAGTGAGAACCATGGGTCCAGAGCAGAGAAGTCACCCACTAGGGTATCAGGAACATCTGGAGGCAGCTGTGCTTGGGGAGGGGCCATCCTGCACAAACACAGGAAGGCTAAAGGCCCCATCATTAGGAAATCATTGCCGGACAATTCAGGGCAGAGTAGAGATTTGTTCCTTGGCACATCATGAGCCTTCTTGGGTGTCTATTATTTAAGTGGCCTAGCTTCCAAGAGGGAAATAAATAAGGAATCACATTTGGTGGTTCCATTGTAGCATTCCCACTTTCCAGGTGGGAAACCTGGGTTTGGTTTTTAGCCAATACATCCACTCATCTGTCAGTAGAGACTTGTCAGTTGCCATAATGCTGAAGAGGTTTCAACAGGGTTGCCAGGCTAAGAAAGACTAGGAAGGAAGACTTGAGAATCTACTTCTGAAATCAGCCAATGAAACCGCCATGGATCATAATAGTCCAATGGACAAGCAATCGTAGAAATGGTGCAAGACCAGAGGGCATGTTAGTCTATCATGCATGGGTTCTCTGTGAGCCAGGTGCTGACTCACCACGACCACGTGTCAGGAAGTAGGCCCAACACTCATCAAGCCTTCCTCATCGACATGATCCCCACACCAGCTGCAGGAAGGAGCCAGCATTTGCCCCCTTTTGAAGAGGGGCTTTGACTCAGAGAAGCAACTGGTAAAGGGTCCCCCGACTTAAAGGAGAAAAGGCAGAATTTAAAACCAAGCCTTCCTAACTCTACGCTCTTATCCTTAGACATTACTAATAGCAGCTAAACCCAGAGTCTAAAGCAGGTGACTGCTACCCTTAGCCTCGAGCAAGGGCACTAAGCTCAGATTAAGTAGACAGCAGTACTTGCAAAGAATAAAACCCCACCCCCACCCCAGAGTTCCTTGGGTTCTACTTCTAAGGAGCTCTGGTGGCCTAGTGAGTTAAGGTCAGCAGTGTGAACTCACCAGCAGCTCCCAGGGAAAAATAGGTGGTTTCTGTCTGAGTAAAGATTTACGACCTTGGAAATCCACAGGGGCAGTTCTGCTCTGTCCTACAGAGTCTCTATGAGTTAGAATGGACTCAATGACAGTGAGTTTGGGTTTTGTTTGTTTGGGGGGTTGGGTTGTTCTACTTCTAATAATTAAATGGTTCAAATGAATAAATAAAAATGGTTTAATAAATAAAATTAAATGGTTCTCCCAGTCCACTTACAGCTAGTTTTCCTGTGAGAAGTTAATAACAAGCTTCTCTTCTGAGTCCCCATGGCCCCTGGGGACCAGCCTTGAGCTTCATGTGGTGGTGGGTTTTCCTGAGGTCTCCCTCCAAACCAGAACGTCCCTACCCCGGCCAAGCAAACCCCAGGAAGGGCAGCTTCCCTGCTCTCTACCTCCCTTCTCCAATGTGAAGGAGACACCCTGTCCTCCCTCGTTCACGGGTGGGGTGATGCTGTCTACCCTTCCAGGAGTCTTGTCAACAGCCACACAAACAGTAAAGCATGGCTTCCATTACAGTCTGTTGTGGTTTTGTTCTGTTTTGTTTCTTGAAGCTTTCCAGGCCCCCGTGGATTGGAGCACACTGGGTAAGTTTGCCCTTTGTCACTCTGAAGGTCACTTTGCTGCCAAGGCCTGTCAACAGCAAACTGTCGCTCCTTTTCCACAGATGTGTCTCTTCCAGAACCTTCTCTGCCATCGCGCCCCATTTCTCTAGGTTTCCGAGGGCAGGCATCTGAACAGAAGTAAAAACGCAAGCATGTGCAAAAATAATCCGCTTCCCAATATAGCCAACACTGAGCAGTTCTCTATCAGAGCACGCTGTGCATGCTAACTGGCTGGGCCGTGATTAACCTAATAGGCTTAAAGCTCTGCTTGCCTTCTGCATCTGTCAGGACACAAGCAAAACACAGACCCAGAATCCATGAGCCCACAGTCCCTGCCTCTCACCGACAGCGGTTGGTTCCAAAGCACAGACAGGATGGCAGACACCACTGCCTCTTCACGGCGGGGCCAAAGAAGTTGGCTTCCAGGGGAGCTGGCTTCTCAGACCTCGTGCTGAGGATCTCAAAGGATTCCAGTCTGGAGACTGCCCGGATGGACTGTAAGACTGCCTTTGTTTCTCTTTCGGATGAAAATGACTAAGGGGGTGGGTGGAAGGTGATAGCCAGCTGAGGCCATGGGGTGCACCCCTTCCCACAGTGACATTGTGAACAGTGTCGTCAAGAGTGGCATTCCATTCCTGAAAAAGCCCAAGGCGATTCTGCCAGGGTGTCAGGTGGGCCAAGAAAGATGCTCTGTCCCTTTGCTGCTGAAAAGCACCCCAGACTGCAGCTCTGGGGGTGGCGGGGCCCAGGGACAGAGGCCGGCTGAGGAGCATCCAAGGTGCAGGTGGAGCCCCGCCACAGCGGGAGGTCTGTGTCAGCTCACGAGAGGGCCTGCTTCAGGGAACAGGAACGCTATGGAAGGGCTGATCCTAGACGCCACGACGTCCCCACCCCGGCCAAGCAAATCCCAGAGCCACAAGGCTAAGGACCTTCTGGCCCAGAGCCCCCATGGGTCACAAGGGGCCAATTTTTCTGTGGAAGCGTATGAGGGGTGGGCTGTCCAGGAGACATCCCCACTAGAGGGGCTGGGCACACAGGGTCATGGCTGCCAAACCTCCCTGCCTCCTTGTGGATCTGCAGGGAAGGTGGACTTCCCGGAGCTGCTTATAAGAGCCCACCACCACTGCTACACCTACCTGCACTCCAGCCTCGCCAAGTACGAAGCAATCCTCGGCATCAGCCACCAGGCCGCTCAGACCCAGGAGCTGCTGCAGCTCATGCTCCGCTTCCTGCTGCTGTGCTTGGAGGAGGCCAACCGGCTCCTGGGCGAGATCGCCAAGGACGGCGAAGTGCTCCTCCGGGAAGTTGGGGCTGACCTGGCTTGGCCCTTGGGGGAAGAGGTGCCCCCAGAGCAGCCTGACCTCCTGCAGCAGCTCCTGCAGTACACTGTCAGGAAGCTGCAGGCCTTGGAGGGCACCGTGGGCTCCCTCACCAGCAGCCTCCTGGAGGCTGCCAGCACCTGCTTCCGCTCCTCTTCCAGCCACTTGGAAAAGAAGCTAAGCGTAAAGAGGGGTGTGGGTGAGCATCTCGTAAGGGTCTTGGGGCAACTAGAGAGCTTGGCGAGTGGCCATGGGGACTCCGGGGTGCAGGGTGCCCCCTTGTGCTCTGAGGACAGTGGTATAGGGGCTGACAATGAATCCGTGCGGTCCTTGGACAAGGCAGGCAAGCAAGGCAGCTCGAATTTAGTGCTGGAGCCTATGGCACGGAAGCCAGTGGAAGCCGGGCCAACAGGACGTGCCTGGCAGCCAGGTCCCTCCTGGCTGGGTTCGGACAGCCCCCAAGACTGTCCACTCATGAGGCTTCCTACGGCTAAGATTCAGCCTTCAGGGAGTCACTGTCCTGACGCTGGCCCTGAAAGGATTCCCTCCCCACATTTGGGGACAAATGAAAGCTCTCTGGGTGATTCCCTTAGAACTGAGGTCTCTGTGGAAGCGCGCCTCCCCAAGGGTTCCAGATGGATGGCCCCACCATCCCTCGGTGAAGACCCAGACAGCAGCCAGGAGGAGGAGGAGGAAGAAGAGGAGGAGGAGGAGGGGGGAGGTGCAGTCAGCTGCAGAGGTCCATACACCTGCCAGGACCCCGCTGTGTTCCCACGGCCTCGCTCTTCACCTGCTGGCCGGAAAAGCACATTCCAGCCCCACTTCAGGGGACTCAGGGGCCCCCAGGCCCAGGAACTGATTCTGAAGATGAAGAAAGCCATCAGTGAAAGGATTAAATTTGTCCCCGTGCCCTCTGGGACCTGGGACTGGGCTGAGGAGGAGGAAAGGAGGCTGGAGGTCCCGCTGAGACCCAGCACAGTCAGCGGCAGTAGGAGGGTCCTGGGGAGGCAGAGGAGGACCCAGTCAGAGGCCAGTCTTAAGAACCACATGGAAGACCCCACCCTCCAAGAGCTGTGGAAGGTCCAGAGAGATCTCAGCCAGAAGCTGGAGGCATTCTATGCCCGGGGTGCGCCATGCCAGCGGCTCAGCAGGAAGCAGCTTCCAGGGGCCGGAGTGGCAGCTTCATGGCCGGGTGTCAATCGCCAGGTGGCCCTGAGCACTACCACCAGCAAGCTGAAGGCCTCCCTCACCGAGAACTTCAGCATTTTGCCCAGTCAGGACAAGAGCATGTTGCAGAAAAGCAGTCGGCCCCCGGTGGCCCAGCAGCCCCAGCAGGGCACAGCCAAACAGCATACTAACACCACCCCGTCGGGAGAGAAGGCAATCGGGGCTCCCCAAGCCGAGGACTGCCACACCCGAAGCCATCCCCCCAGAACATCAGTCAGGAAACTAATTGAAACGTTCAGTCCTTCTGACAGTCTGGGGGCGCTGGGGGATTGCAAGCACTCGGAGCCAAAGCCCTGCCTCGGGAAGTGGGGCATCCCCATCATGCCTCCCAGATTCCCCATTTACAGGGGCCTAGCTCCTTTGTACCCTAAGCCCCGCATTTCTCCAGCAGCAGGTGCCTATGCACTCGACGTGGGCACCGACTGGGGGCCCTTCACACCCATCCTTGCTCCAGACCCCTCCGGGGGGCAGGGCCTGGAGGACGAGATGGAGCAGGACCCTGAGCAGCTGCCTCCGCCGCCCCTGGAAATCCTGATGGACCAATCATTCGCCACTCTGGAGACCCCAGAAAGCAGTGCACCGGGAGGGGCTTCCCCAGGAAGGACTTGCGTACCAGCCCTGGGAGGGGGCGGCCCTGCCAAGAAAGCTTGGGCTTCCCCCAAGCTGAGAGCCTCCATGAAGCCCATGGTCCTGCTGCCCAGCAAGGGCACTGTCAGCCCTACCAGACCCCGCAGCATGGGCACCGGGAATAGTGAGAGGGGCTGCAGTCCCAGAAAGTCCACCTTGGACTCGACCCACCCACCAGCCACCAGTCAAAACCCAGAGGAGGAGGGCGGGGGTCCGAGTCAGGCACTGACAGAGAAGGCCACCGGGGTCAGCAAGCAGCCCCGGAAGGCATCACCTTGGCACCACTCCAGTCATATCTCCGGGCAAAACAGGATCTCAGAACCCGGCCTGGCCAGGTCAACTCGGGGGCCACCTTCTCCTGAGGCCTCCAGGCAGAACCAAGAGAGAAGCCCCCTCATGGCCAGGAAGGCCCCTCCCACAAGGGTGCACTGGGTATCCCAAGTTGAGAAGAGACACTCAAACTTGCCCTCCTCCCACAGGCCAGCCCAGCCAAGCCTCCCTGCTGTGCATAGGTCACCCAGCCCGCCCCTCAGCACTGGGGCTCTGAGCCCCACAGGGAGTCCCAGGGTGCTAAGTCCACCAACAGGGACAAAACAAGTATCCCCATCACCCCAGCTTGTGCCACCCAGCCCTCCCCCTGAGAGCCCACCTGCTCAGCACAAGGTCTCCAGCCCTGCTCCCCAGAGCAGAGAAGGAAGTTCCGCTTCCTCCGGTCCCTCCCCATCCCCACCAGCATCTCCCGCTCAAGGGCACAAAGAAACAAGAGATTCTGAAGACAGTCCCACAGCCAAAGCCAAGTTACCTGGGAATACCTGTTCCATATTCTGCCCTGCCTCCGCCTCTCTGTTTGAAGCCAAGTCGCTATTCTCAAGAGACCACCCACTGGCCCCACCATCTCAGACACCCGAGGCTGGGGGCTCTCTCAGGATGCCAGCAGGGTGCTGGAGGAGCAGCTTAGGGCCACGGCTGAGGGCGGATTCCCAGAGGAGGGTGGCCCTGTGTGCCCTCAACCCTCTGCCTTTCGTCCGAAGGACCGCTTCTGAGCGCAGGCCAGGCCCCAGACTGTGGCTGCCTGCCTCTGGCTGCCCGGGCGCAGCAGCTCATGATGCCCTGCTCAGCCCACGCAGGTAAGGTGCTTCAGGTAAGGTGCATCTTCAGGACCAGCATGCAGTGACTTGAAACAGAGAAAGGCAGAGCTACGGGGTGCTAGGATCTTATCCGTCGGTAGTCCGCAAACCGTGCTGTAAAAGGGGCCAGGGGGTGTCTAGGGGACTGGAGTCCAGTCTCCTCCACTTCAACCTTGAGCAACCTGTTACCCATTTTGCGTTTCCGAGGAAGATTTGTATTGGAAAGAAATTCTGTCGTATTAAACCAAAAACCAAACTCACCGCCATCCGATCTGTTCTGACTCAGAGCGACCCCATAGGACACGGCAGAACTGCCCTGTGGGTTTCTGAGACTGTCGCTTTTCATGGGAGTAGAAAGCCTCATCTCTCTCCTGCTGAGCAACTGGTGGTTTCAAGCTGCTAACCTTGTAAGCACTAGGCCGTCCGAGCTCTTTGCGCTATTAGAAGCGCTGTTTTCAATAACCAAGTTAGCCCAGTCCTGTGTCCCTGGTTCTACAGATGGCAATGTGGTGACATGGCTGGCCCTTGTGGTTGACTCGCTGTCGCCCTGCTGTCCCATCAGGAATCGGCAGCTGCTGGTGTCACCATGGTGGATCGGCAACTAGGAGAAATGTTCTCACAGATTTTGGTCCCAAGATTCCTTTAAGCTCTTTCCACTGGAGAACTCAGGAACTTCTGTTTGTATTGCTTTGACCTATCAATGTATGAGATCTTTATTAGAAGCCCTGGTCGGGCAGTGGGTTACACGTTGGCCGTTAACCTCAAGGTCAGCAGTCTGAAACCACCAGCCACTGCGCAGGAGGAAGATGAAGTTCTCAGCTGCCGTAAAGCTCTGCGGTCTTGGAAACTCACAGGGTTGTTCTACCTGATCCTACAGGGTCCATGTAAGTCAGAATTGACTCAACGGCAGAGAGCTGTGTTTTGTTAGGTATTTGTTCATTAATACATTTTAAGGGGAAAAAAATAAACCCATTTATGTATTAACATAAATAATATATCCTTATGAAAAACAATTCCAAAATCCCACTGCATTGCATCGATGCCAACGCACGGGGAGAATCAAGCTCCCTCGTATTACACACGTGAGATTTAGCAACACATGAGACACGCCACCCTCGATTTTCAACAACAAAACGTAATGGAGTGGCATGTCTCACATGTTGGTAAATCGCTGTAGCAGCTCATTTAATAGAAGGGGGTAGATTCTTGGATCCGCGTCTACATTGGATTTTTGTGGTCACGTAGACTCTGTGTACATGACACAGACTATGTGAAATGCCACTCTCCATTCACTGGAGAGCCACAGGGGAGAGGTCATGCAAACCTCCTGGCAGAGAGTCCTACCACAGCCCTCCTAGAGGGACAGTGGTAGCGGCAGGCTATGAGGACAATAGTGTTGGCCTCCTGGGCACCCTGTCTTGAAGAAACCCAAACTAAACCAAACCCACCGCCATCGAGTCGGTTCTGTCTCATGACGACCCTATGGGACAGGGCAGAACTGCCCCTGTGGGTTTCCAAGACTGCATGTCAGACCACGAGTCCTCCAACCTAGCTGGACATTGACTGGCCACCCACGGCTACAGAAGTGGAGCAGGACTCTTCTTGCGGGTCTGGCCTAAGGAGCCAGCTGAAGGGTGCTATCCCTGCCCTTGGCAGACGGAGTCCCGGGGCGCTTTTCTCCCCAGGGGCAGCTGATCCGTAAGTCACTGGCTCAGTTTGGGCACTGTGGCGTCAGTCCAAGGAGCATCTTCCTTCCATCCGTTGGAAGGAGAGGTTACATGCTCAAGTGGTTTTCACAGACTGCTTGGGAGTCTAGCTTGGGGAACAAAATGATAAACTTGACCCCTATCAGAGGAAGAAGTTGTAGCCGTAGAGCTTGATATCAAATCATACGAAGCGCTACCAGCCCCCGCTACCTGCGCGCTGCCCAAGTGTAAATCAGGAGTCACTTCCCGCCAGAGTGATGTACGCTGCGTGCTTCACAGGCTGCCAAGACATCAATGGTCATTTTAATTTATTTTTTCCCCACAAAGGATGCAGCAGTCAATTTTAAATAAAGATATTATCTCAGGAAAGTTGTATGTTATGATAGTTCTATAAACTTCCACCCAGCCACTTGAGAGAAATGAAATATGGATTTTCTTTTGCGAGGATCTTACTGTAACCTTGCACTTCTTCGACGAGCTTCTGACCGCACAGCGGCCTTTGAGAACCTTGATAGGCGCTGGTGCATCATCCCCTACCCCATCCGCTTACTCCGTTATTAGACTCCCCAAACGGTGCCTCGCAGGGGGACCAGCTTCCGAGAGCGGGGACAATAAAGCCGCATTAATTAAAACCACTAACATTTTAAAACAGCGGGGGCAATCACAGAGTGACATAAAATTGTTCCAGAAGGAAATCATGTGTCTCTCTCAGGCTTCTCCTCAGGCGAGGACACCCCCCGCCCCCACCCCGGAGGCCCGAGGTCCCAATACTTCAGCGGGGTGGGAGGACGACTAGCAGGAGGGGTGATGTCTTTGGAAGAGAGGCCAGTTAGCAAGGTCATGGGGAAAGGTCAAATAATAATACCCATCCCCAGTCCCCTGCCTCCTTATAGGACCGAACCCCTAAGTCATCTCAAGTTGTGAGCCCATGATGGGAACATGCCCATTCCTCAGTGCCCCCTAGACATCCCCCCTCCCCCAGGTATAAATTTGGCATCTGGAAACAGAAGCATGCCAGCTTGTGGATGGCGAGTCTTAGGCTGCCAATCTGCCTAGGAGGGAGCAACCCCCGGGACGTGGGCAGGGCTTCCTCAGAACCATGCAGCCTGCAGAGAGCAGAAGCTGCTGAGGACTGGGCTGTCACCCAGCCAGGACTTGCATCCACATCCACCGTATCTCACAGCTGTCAACAGGCCTGCCGGGGACCCTGCCTTACACCTGGCAGAGGGTCCCCTTCTGGTTATCCCAGGCAAGGCATGAACCCCTTTGGTGGAAGCAAAATAAAAGAATGATGTTTATATCCTCTCGATCTTGGGGCCCTGGAGAATGGAAACAGTCCCCCGAGGTTTACCCAGGAAGCTCAATTAATAAGTTTCAGCTGTTATTTATGTGTGAAATCCCCTAGTCGCTATACCAGTCTCTAGGTCTCAGGATGCTCTGTACATCCAAAAAGAGAGTCAACCTTGCTCTTCTAAAGGCTTGGCAGTGCCTGTCTGGTCAGGACTAGTCAGGCAAGGGCTCTTGACAGCCACCACCACCCCCTCACCTTCCTGGGCATCCCGGGTCATTCTGGGAACAGGTGGGCTCACAACCACACCATGGTCACTGGGAAAATCAAGCTCCTAGCCTGAGTCCCTACAGATGTGAAACCTGGGTAGGGTGGAGGACAACTACCATCCTAGCACCAGCTGGCCGGTTGGGCCACAGGGTCAGCCTCCACAGCACCCTGCCCCTGGCTTTGCCCTGGATTTGCCACCCACACCCATTTCTATGGCCTCCTGTCAGGGCCAGCAATGGGTGGGGCCTGCATGAGATGGATACACCTCCCCTGCTCCAAAGAGACACAGGGAAGTGTATGTAAGGTGAGAGCCATGGTCCTGACCAAGACCCCCACCTCTCTGGGCTTCCAGTGCCCCACTTGTGTGTGCCTCGGAGATCCCTGGTGTCCTTTCCAGGGGTGACTTGCTATTCATTCTATCAAGCAGCACCCTAGTGAGAGCAAATCCTTTACTGAGCACATATCATGTGTCCATCAGTATGCTAAAAGTCTTACACGATTCTTCCATCACTGATGTCTGTGAGTGCCCTATGAGAGGGGTGTTGTTTCACAAAGAGGAAAGCTGAGTCTCAGCGATATTGCAGGATAAAAATCGCACAGCAGGTATGTGGAAGAGCCAGGGCGTGAGCCCAGGCAGCCAGCCTCCACCCTCCACCCAATAATTGCCAGCACATAGCCGAGCGTGGCTCTCTGAGCCAGTCCACCCTGCCAGCCTGGGCTTGCTGTACCTCCATGCCCTCCATCAGCCTTCCAGAGTCTGCCCAGCATGCTGAGGGTCCACATCCCTAAGCCAAACCCCTCCTAGGGTTGGCCACATGTGGCTCAGGAGCTGGGAAGCGCTTCCTAGCCTGGGCTCTGCCAAAAAGTTTCCATTTTTGCCATTCAGGAAAAGGGTGGCGAGTGAGTGAGTGAGTGAGTGAGTGAGTGAGTGAGTGAGTGAGTGAGTGTTATTCAAGTAGCTAAGCCCAGCCCTTTGTTAAACAAGAAGGGTTTCCAAACAAAATAGAGGCCCAGCACCCACAGCTGGGAGTTGCTTTGTACAAGCAGCAGGATCCTGGGCATCAGGGGAAAGAAGAGGCCTCACCTGTCAGCCAGGCCAGCCTCGAGCTGGGCCCCCACAGTGCCCGGCCTGGCAGGCAGGCAGCAAGGACAGCAGCCATCAGGATGCACCTGAGATAGAAAGGCAGGAGACCACTCAGCACTCAGGGTTCCCCAGCCTGATAGTGCTGAGGCTGAGATCGCGAGCAAGGGGATGGAAATGGGGGTGTGGGAGCCAGGGGAGCAGAAGGAACAGCAGAGGAAATGTTTCATCTGTCCCTGTCTTCTCTCTCAGCAGCAGTGAAGAGAACACCAGGAAGGGTGGCGAGCCTTGGAGCAGCCCCTGTGGCTCAGAACTGAAGCAAAAGCAGGCTTCTCACCCCGAACTCTGCGTGCTGGGCCACGGGCTGCAGAGGGAGGGCAAGCACCCGCTGGACGTACAGCCCCAGCAGGAGGAGGCAACCTGACTGGCCGGCCAGCCAAGTTACACCAATGCCAGCCAGCCCAGGAGGCAAAGCGCGCCCACCAAGTATCTGCCCTGCCTCGGTAGGCAAACAGAATCCTGACTCCCTGGAAAGGCACCCTAGAAAGGTGTGCAGGTGCACGTCCAGGTGGCTCCTGGAGCACAGCAGAGAGCCAACTTTTGAACAATCACCATCTTCGGTTTCAGTACCTGGATGGCCTTGGGGTTCAAAGGTCAACCCTGACTTTAGACGCACACCCCTCCCTGCCACAAAGATGCTATTTAATCCTCCAAGTGACAGCCTTAAGGAAGAACATCAACCTGATGGATTGCACACCTGCAGAAACCGGTCCTTGACCTTGGTGGCCTTGCCGAGAGTGGGCCAGTCAGCTCAGGCTCCTGGCGGCCTGACGTAGAACAGAATAAAACGCTGCCCAGTTCTGCGCTGCCTTCGGACCGTTGGTGCTTGTGAGCATGTTGTTGTAGCTATTGGGTCAGCCCCTCTCCTGGAGGCTTTCCCTCGCCCCGCCCAGACCTCCGGCCCCCGTGGACCCTCCGCTTCACTAACTATGGTGCGGTTCTCTAGCTATCGGCCTTCCTCCACGTTAGCTCATTGACCCACTTAATCCTCAGAATCCTGGAGGAAGTCTTCATCGTCCCACTTTGCAGATTAAAACACCAAAATGGAGGGAGGCTGTGGGGTGGGGTGGGGGCATGGAGGCGGGGAGACCGTGTCTCGCCCAAGGTCACACAGCTAGGAGAAAACAGAGCCCAAAGGAGAACAGCTGAGCCTGGCTCGCGCCCCTGACCTTTTCACAGCATTTCTGCTGGTGCAGATGTATCCGTGGGTGGGACGTATTGTTTGGCCTTTCAAGCATGTGTGGTGGAGCTGTGTTGCCTTTCCCATTAAGAGCTCTGTTTATCCAGAGATAAGAAGCCGGGCTGCAATTAAGAACCTCAGCCG